>NW_026047149.1:2719216-3319216 GCF_023864275.1 Schistocerca cancellata | reverse complement strand
CAGCAGAAGCACCGTCCTCCGGGTTTTGTGCGTAAAACGTGATTGGTGCTGCGTAGAGCTGGCCGCATCTTCGTCGTAAGTAGTTACAGAGTAAACAGCAGGCAGGCGCCGCATTCTGCATATTTTCTGTATCGATTTTTAAAGGACTGGAATGTGGAAGAGAGAGAGAGAGTCGGAAACACGTTCTCCACAGTTCTTAGACAACGGGACTGGGGATAATATTTCCGTATTGCGGAAAACCGTACGGCAGTAGTCGCCGTCAATGCACGATAATTCCAACAGCGTATTCCAGTGTATTCAACCACATTTAAAAAAGTGGTTCAAATGGCTCTGAGCACTATGGGACTTAACATCTGAGGTCATCAGTCCGCTAGAACTTAGAACTACTTAAACCTGACTAACCTAAGGACATCACACACATCCATCCCCGAGGCAGGATTCGAACCTGCGACCGTAGTGGTCGCGCGGTTCCAGACTGACGCGCCTAGAATCACTCAGCCACACAGGCCGGCTACATTTAAAATCGAACTACAATAGCACCCAGATATTCTAAAATAAATGCAACTCCACGGGTAAATGTCTGTGTTAATACTATCTCTGTATCAACGTACAGTGCCGCTGAGAGACGCAGACACACTCTTCTGACGGTTACGGCTGTATAAATATAACGAAATGGCTTCGCATTTCGCGAATCCGGATTGCCGTGAGCTGTTTGCGTCTCGAGGGAGTTTGTGCGGCACTCGGGTTAGTCCCGCTCAGGCAACAATTTCCATGTTCGCAAACAGCGGAAGTCAATCCGGATTCGCGAAATACGAATACATTACCCAATAAATGTAAAACTGTTTACCATCTAGATTCTAGACGAACCTACATGTCGATATGTAGGTATGTTCGTCACACCCTACCAACTTGTGTATCGGAAAAAATCGGAATTAATTGCGATTTCGTAAGTTTTTCATTAGTGCCAGGTGTTACGCTTGCCAATGTTGTCTATAAAGGAGGTAATTTGCAGTGAACTGTGAATCCTGCAGGTTTGTTTATACTATTGTAAAACTTGCTGACATTTTAATTTTGTGACGCACGCCAGATGAAGCTTGCTTATCTGGACATGTTTAAAGTTGTGTCGTTAAGGCGTGGGCGGCTAGCTCAGCTGGCAAGAGTGAAGGTTCCGCGCTGGAAGCCTCTTTCGGGGCACAAACGACACAACAGCCAGAATACTCGGGTGCGGCTGGCGTCCTGTTGTTGGCAGACAGGCGCGGAAGTAAACACTGTGTCTGCAAGCCTGGACACTGGGGAGGCACACAGCACTGCCGCCGGGAGAGAGCGGTCTGCCGCCGGTGGAGACACCTGCGTCCGCTGCGGCCAGCCCGGGCTGCACAGAGGCCGGGACTTCCCCGAGCAGCTGACGCAGTGCGGCCACACCCGCGGAAAAGTACTGGCTGGAGCTGGATGAGGGGCGGGGAGCGGGGGAAGGGGAATGTGCGGCAGAGAAGGGGCGCGCCGGCGGAGCGCAGGACAGCTCTCGTGCCTCAAGTACCCTCCGCTACACATCTTAAAGTGCCCGGAAGTGGTTGGATCACACTCCAGGTCAACACTGATTTTGTACTGCTAGATTTAGAATATCGTATTAGAATGAAAGTTTATCGACGAAGCATGTTTGTCGTAAATGATAGTGAAATTTAAATATAGCTGTGTCATTGCTTAAGAGACACAATTTTGTTTGTTGTCCGCAGCTCGTGGTCGCGTTCTCGCTTCCCGCGCCCGGGTTCCCGGGTTCGATTCCCGGCGGGGTTAGGGATTTTCTCTGCCTCGTGATGACTGGGTGTTGAGTGATGTCCTTAGGTTAGTTAGGTTTAAGTAGTTCTAAGTTCTAGGGGACTGATGACCATAGATGTTAAGTCCCATAGTGCTCAGAGCCATTTTTTTTTTTTTTTTTTGTTTCAGTTAAATCTTGCGGTCACTTTGTTAGCTTGCTAACTGTTCACTTCGCTTTAAAGTGACATCACATTTTTTAAGTAATTAATTATAGTTTTTGAGTAACAACAATAATTACGTAACCCAAAGCCTGAAAGACAGTAGCCATTGTGGTGCACAGTACTTTAGCAATTTCTACTGATCTTGTCTATAGCTACAGGTCAGTTACAAGGTAATTGAGTGATAGTGAACTCACTCCTGAAACATTATAGTTATGTTGCTTCTTCAGAGGTGCAGACCCGAATCTTCATTTTTAAAAAAAAATTCATTACAGGGACGAGGTAATAGCAGATTTCTTCATGTCTTTATAACTACGTAATGGTGTGTTGAGGATAACACGAAGTTGTAGGGAATAGATGTCATGTAGACAGTGAATTGAAGTGTCATTTATACTCTGAAGAACCGAAGAAACTGGTACCACTGGCGGATACAGAAAAACCTCAAGGAGGGGTGCTAAAGGTATCTTGAGCAATCTTTACTTTTACCGTAATAAAAAGTAATAAAGGCCCTTGATACTTCTCAATGAACTGATCACTTTCACTCTTGACTAATCTTCACTCTTGCACTTGCTGCAACTGGGACTTTTCCTTACCAGTCTTCAGTCTTAATATTTCTGCTTCTGAATGTAAACTAGCTTCCTATTCGGCGAATAGTTCGTATTTATAACGCTACGTATCGAATGTTCTCTGTACAAGAAAACAGAATATTCGCGACTTTCCTCGAGCAAATGCCAGACAGAATAAAACGTATCAAGATCACTAGAATGGCCGCGACATTTCTCGTAGGTATCTGTTAAACAGCAACGTATAAAATACGATGACGCGGACGCGCATGCTACATAGGAAAGTACGACTAGTCGATAACTCGATTCAGTCGAGACGACTGACGAAAGAAACAAACGAATAGCGTGCGGGCTGATTGGCGGGGGCGGCGCGGGTGGCAATGCGGGCGGCCCCGCAAGTGGGGGGAGGGGGAGGGGGGGAGGCGACACCGAGTGGTACACCTGCGTGATGTCGCCTAAGGCCACCGTGAGCACGCGGAAGTGCCGCTACAAGGCGTGGCGTGGACTCGACTAATGTCCGAAGTAGTGCTGGGGGGAACTGACACCATGAATCCTACGGGGCTGTCCACAAATCCGTAAGAGTACGAGGGGGTGGATATATCTTCTGAAAACCACGTTGCAAGGCACACCAGATACGCTCAATAATGTTTAAACTCAAAAGTGTGTTGCTGGAGCCACTTTATAGCAATTATGGACGTGTGGGGTGTCGCATTGTCCTGCTGGAATTGCCCAAGTCCGTCGGAATGCACAGTGGACAGGAATGGATGCAGGTGACGGACAGGATGCTTACGTACGTGTCACCTGTCACACCCGTATCTGGACGTATCAGGGGTCCCGTATCACTCCAGCTGCACACGACCCTCACCATTACAGAGCCTCCACCAGCTTGATAAGTCCCCTGCTGACATGCACGGTCCATGGATTCATGGGGTCGTCTCCACAGCCGTACACGTCCACCCGCTCGATACAATCTGAAACGAGGCTCTTCCAACCAGGCAACACGTTTCCAGTCATCAACAGTCCAGCGCCGATGTTGTCGGGCCCGGGCGAGGCGTAAAGCTTTGTGTTGTGCAGTGCCCAAGGGTACACGAGTGGGCCATAACGATGTTGTGTCGTTGAATGGTTCGCACGCCGACACGTGTTGATGGCCCAGCGTTGAAATCCGCAGCAGTTTGCCGAAGGGTTGCACTTCTATCACGCTGAACAATTCTCTTCGGTCGTCGTTGGTCCCGTCTTGAAGGATCTTTCTCCAGTCGCAGCCATGTCGGAGATTCGATTTTTACCGGCTTTGTGATATTCACGGTAGACTCGTGAAATGGTCGTACGGAAATTTCCCCACTTCATCGCTACCTCGGAGATGCTGTGTCCCATCGCTCATGCGCCGACTGTAACACCCACTCACTTAAACCCTGATAACCTGCCATTGTAGCAGCAGTAACCGATGTAACTGGACCACACAATTTTGTATAGGCGTTCGTGACCGCAACGCCGTATTCTGCCTGTTAACATATCTGTGTATTTGAATACGCATGCCTATACCAGTTTCCTTGGCGCCTGAGTGTAAATCTGACCCCTTTTCCTCGTCACGCTTTGGAAAGGATAGTTTTCGATCGCCTCGACTATAATCTAAATTCCTACGTTCCACGTTGTCGATAGTACTTAAAAGTATTCGAAATACGTTCAGTGTAAGTGTCTGCTCAGTGCAGAACAGAGTAAATCAATGTTGACGCGCGCCGCGAGTGGCAGCTTTCTTGTGACGCGCATGCGCAGTCTGCACGCCGCGGCCAGCGGCCTGCTCTGTGGAGTCCAGCCGCACCCTGTGAGGTGTTCAGAACACCTCTGCTGGTGGAACCAGTCAGCGCACATCAACTCGGAAACTTGAGCGTTTCTCGTGTTGCCTTTCATTGCCACGACATGCTCGTCGACGAGAGACTGTATAGAAACCGTTGAGCCGCCCAGTGATACTATGCAAGACTAGAACTTTCTCTAGCACCAGAATTCTCTCAGGTACTCGGCAAGATGAGGTATTATGGTGGAAGTTGTATGCTTCGTGCTTTGATGTGTTTAGCACACGAGTTTCCATCAACTTTTCCCTGGCGACGTTTCAGCTTTCTTTCATGACGCAAGACTGTAATAATCCTTGCTCCCTCAGCATTTTCCGAAATTTTGTTAGTAAACCAATCCTCTCCGTCCTTAATCGATTCACTCAGTTCGTACTGCTCCAGAGCGCTATTTACAGTCATTTGAAACTTTGTCCATAATTCCTTTACGTCTATCATATGGAATCAAAATGATGACCATTCATTGTCTCAAGATACGAACACTTGCTTATCTGTTCTTTCCATCATACGTAATCTCCTAACATTCCTGAGGGACTTACTGGGTTCTTAACCGTCATTCCCTACGTCGACATCATGATCATCAATCCCTGTCTGCATACTTAACAGTGCCGATACGTCAGGTGCCTTGGTAGCTACAGCGTCTAAAACATTTGCATTCTGTGTCGCCCAAAACAGTTGTCGGAAAATGTGCAACAGGGTTCTCAAAAAAATGTTCAAATCTGCGTGAAATTTTATGGGTCTTAATTGCTGAGGTCATCAGTCCCCAAGTTTACACGCTACTTAACCTAAATTATCCCAAGGAGAAACACACCCACACCCATGCCCGAGTGAGGACTCGAACCTCCGCCGGGACCAGCTGGCAGCGTTCTCTCTCTTAGCTGACGCAAGTTGCCTTTCTATGACATGCACACATCTTTCAATTCGTCATTTTGACGTTCGTGCGATAGTTAGAGGAGGAACTACTGACAATATTCGTCAGTGAACAAGTTTCGGAAAAAGACATTCGGTATTTCGGCCTTCCCTCTGTAACACACTTTTCTATGCCCTGATGGTAAAATGCAATAACTCCAATTCCAAACGAAACAGGTGCTGGGAGGTGTGAATATTACCAAACTAGTATCAGTTTAGTGAGTCATGCTTGTAAAATGCTGATACATATTATTTACAGAAGCATGGAAAAACTGGAAATAGTTGACCTCGGGAAAGATCAGGTTGCGTTGCAGACAATTGTGGGAACATGGCAGCAGTGACCCTATGACTTTACTTAAGGAAAGGCAAACCTATTTTTATGGCGTTTTTGTACTTCAGAAGTGTTGACTGGAATACTCTTCGAAATTATGGAGGCAGCAGCTGTAAAATACGGAGCGAACGGTTGTTTACAGCGTGTGCAGAACCCAGACAGCAGTTACAAGAGCTGAATAGCATGAAAGGGAAGCAGTGGTTGAGCAGGGAGTGAGACAAGGTTACAGCCTCTCCTCTATGTTATCGAGTCTTTGCATTGGGCAGTCGGTAAAGAAATGTGGAGGAGGAGTTACAGTTCATGGAACAAAATTAAAATTTTTGCGGTTTGCCGTGGACTTGGAAGAGGAGTTGAATGGGATGGACAGTACAACAAAAACGATGGAATGTACCAGAATTAAATTAAGCGATGCTGAGGATATTAGATACGGAAATGAGACGCTAAAAGCAGTAGACGAGTCTTGCTTTTTACGCATAACTGACGGTGGACCGTGTAGAGGGAAAAAAATGGAGATTGGTAACGGCAGAAATAGTATTTCTGAAGAGAAATGTTTAAAATTCGAATATAAATTTGAGAGGCACCCACATGCCTTGCTCATACTGTGCCATCAAGCAGTCAGGCCTGCAAGATGAGTGGTCTGCCAAGCGAGTGGATTCATTTTTTATCTATCAAGTAACATGAGCTCTAGTACTCACAATTAAGTTACAAATGATTCTCCTGTTTGAATATTAACCAATGGAAACGGATAACGCACATCTGACTATTAATCATTTATACAACTCTGACTGTTCACCACGCACTGGCAATACCACATTTTCTTTCTTATTTAACGGCTTTGATCAACACGTGGCCATCGCACTGAATATGAATGGCGCACACCTTATAAATCCTGGGTATCATGACAACATACTATTCGAAGGAAAATGCCACCAATCTTTTTCTTTTCACTATCTTATTAATTCCGATAAATTCTATAACCTAAACACACAAATTCTATCACCTACAACAATAGCACATGAGAAATTCCGCCCAGTGGGCGTGGCTTTACATTGGTGATTCTCTATCTTATGGTCTTGTAATTATTTAACACTACAGTGCACTTTCTGGATAGGATGGTGGATCCTTTATTATTTCTCACACTTCGACACTCACAACCATCATCACGAAACTTTCCTCCAGACTGAGCGGTACAAAAGGAGCATGCATAACCCACTACCTCTGAAACTACCTTGCTACTCTCCCATGCAAACCACACATACTTAAATTACATGACATACACCACACTGCAACATGGAATACAACACAAGGAATAGTCACAACATTAAAATCACTCACTTTCAGCTTTCCCACTTCAATTAGTATTTATCCCAGTTTCACACGACACTGCCCCACTTCGTAATTTTTCTTTCCTACTATGAACACTGGAGGATATATGCACGCCTTCCTGTGCAATGCAACCAAAGTGACGTTGCTGGATAGACGGCCGACTCACCTTGCTTCTCTCTGAGTATTATAGTTTGAATCAAGCGTCACACGGAAACATAACACGCAAAGTAATATTAAGAGCATATTCATCACACACGCGAGTCCTCCACTGATACCATGGACGAGTACTTCTCTCTATCCTTTGTCTCATACACAGATTGAGACTCACACAGTACTCACCACATGGAAGTACTCGTCTCTAATTTCAAGTCCTGCACACGCCATTTCTTAAATATTTCCAACTTACAGTACAAACGCAAGTAATTCAGCTTAACTTAAGCACTCGGAAGTATTTCAACTTGTTGCTACACCTGGTTTCATTGTGACCGTTGATCACTTCCGAAGATTACTACGATCCCCTTAATATTACCTGCCTGGCATTTAATTCTCCCCACAAAAGTTCCTGAAATAGAGAAATTATTATTCCAAACTACTCTTAAGTATTTCACATGCATACCATGTCTCCACTCTTTTATCTTTACGGAGCACACCTAAGACACGTCTTACCAACACAAGATCCAGCGCTAGAGTGCTTAAACATGGCCGTTATTCAGGTCCTCTCGCACCTCTGCCGAAGTGGGGGAGCACCTTGCTACTGTATTGGTTAGCCACATATCAGTCACTCAAAACTCCGGTATATTTCATCTCATTGGTTCCACCAAAGGTAGCCAAAGGATCGTCTCAAAGATGATCATATATTGACATTCACTATCTGCGGTTAGTGGACGACCATACATTCATTCATTTCACAGATCTCACCAAACTGGATGTAGGGATTTATTTTGTGGGAGTGCACATGTGATCAATTAAATAAATAGTCATTCTTTCCCACACTGGTATCCGGCTTCACTGTATTAATTGAAATTGAGTTGTTATTAGAAAAAATATGTTGTACTGACAAGAATAACGAACAATGGTGTACCTATTTTCAATGTCGGGCGGTACTGTACCCTTTCAAAGTATGAGCAAGTCTTTCCTTGAAGGTATTTGTAGTGTAGCGATGTATGGAAGTGAAACACGGATGATAAACAATTTAAACAAGAAGTGAATAGGCTTTGGATTGCAGTGCTACAGAAGAATGCTCAATATTTGATGAGTAGATAACGTAACTAATGAGGTACTGGATAGAAACGGCGAGGAAAGAAATTTGTGGCACAACCTGGCTAGATGAAGGCATGGTTGACAGGACACATTCTGAGACAAGGGCTCACCGATTTTGTATTGGAAATGCGGAAGGGAAAGGGGGGATGGGGTGTGGATAGATGGCTTCGACACATTATTGACTTAAAATGGGAGCAGAAGTTAATAGTGCCGGTGCTTCTGTGAAGTTGGTGGACGGAGTTTGACTCAAAATTCAGACTGCTGCACACAGGACTCTCTGCACGCTGATTTGGTGCATAACCGAGACTTTAAGGATAGAGTGAAGAAGATGAGAGAATTAAATGAAATCTCGTCAATATTCGACCCATCTATAAAAGAAGTACATAGAAAGTAGCATAACTTGAAGACACAACCCCTTTGCCACCTGCATCCACTCGCTTGTTGTTTTAGGTGTCTAGAAAAAGACGATGTGTAATTATTATATGTTCTATTTACTTAGCTTGTCACTTTCCATTTTATGAGCATTAAAAAAAACATTTTTATAAGCATATCATTCTGTAAAATGCAGTTTATTTCAATAAAAATTTAATTTCATTGTTGTATTTTCGCCCGCATCTCGTGGTCGTGCGGTAGCGTTCTCGCTTCCCACGCCCGGGTTCCCGGGTTCGATTCCCGGCGGGGTCAGGGATTTTCTCTGCCTCGTGATGGCTGGGTGTTGTGTGCTGTCCTTAGGTTAGTTAGGTTTAAGTAGTTCTAAGTTCTAGGGGACTTATGACCACAGCAGTTGAGTCCCATAGTGCTCAGAGCCATTTGAACCATTTTTTTTTGTGTGTTTTCACATACCTTCAAATAATTTTCCCTTTTCGAGACGTTAAAAATGGCTCTACATACATCGGGCACGATCAGAGAAATCGTGCTGACGGGAATATGAAAGAAATACATTAGGGGCTTGTATGAGTCTCCTACAAAGAAAAGATTTCTAAATTCAAACTTTTTTTGGTTGTATGTTTCACATAAATAAATGAAATGCCTATTTTATTCGTAGCTCACTGGTACCTATAAATCATAGAGTGATTAGCAAACGTTCCTTTGCTGAAATAGCAGTACCGAAGTTTGTGTCTCGTTTTGATATGACGGGCGCTATTAACATCAACAAATATTCCAGATCATATGAGGACATTCTGCAAAAGTTTTCAAAGGTATCCACGCTCTCGATACTAAGTTCTTGCAAAAGGTTATCACAGGCACCATTTTGCGATCTTCTCATTATCTACTCTCTAACCCCTATACTTCTCTTTTCCTTTTTCACGTTTTGCATTACAATTGCAAGAGCTGCAGCACATCTCACCCGCCTACTTGTCATTTTACACTTCGGCTGACACTCGTAGTGATACTGAAAGCATATGTAAACAGTATCAGCAAGTTGTTGACGCAAGTTTCTTGCCAAAGAACTTGCGGAAAAATATTGCTTAATTCTTGCGCTGCTGTGTAAACACGGATGCAAGCGGCTAGCAATAACTTGCAGCAATAACTTCTGCAAGCGACTTGCTAGTGTAAACCCAGCTTTACATGCATATTTACAGGCGTATTCAGTGGCGCTGTAAGATAGTTACCAGTTTTATGGCTTGCTTCGGAAATTGTTGTGTAACATTACAGTACAGTGATATTCGAGACTATTAATCCGTCACTTGTTGAATATTCTATTCTGGTAAAGTCAATTTTTAGTGTCGAGACACGTCCCTTCGACCCCAATACAACCGCTTGTGCTATGGAAGATCCGTACCTGATGGCTGTAAAGTCTCACAGGTCACACCAGTACTCGAGAAATGAAACAGGAGTAATGCGATGAATTACAGACGCATATCACTGGAGTCGATTTGCAGTAGTATTTTGGAACATACACCCTGTTCGAACATGAATTACTTCAACGGAAAGGATTTGTTGACACATACATTGAGCGTGGATTCGGAAAAGTTTTCTTTACTCGCACGAAGTAATGAGCGTTGCCGACAGAGGCTCTCAAATTGATTCCATGTTTATGAATTTCGAGAAGGTTCTTGACAGCGGTCCTCGTAAGGGACTTGTAATCAAACGGCGTGCCCAGGGAGTGTCTTCGCAGTTCTGGGACTGGATCCGTGATTACTGCCAGAAAGGTCACAGTTCGTAGCAACTCAAGGAAAGTCATCGAGATAAATAAGGGACGTGTTGGAGGCCCTCCGCTGATCCTGAGCTGCGTAAATAGTTCAGAACACAATCAGAGCAGCGATCTTAGACTGTGTGCAGATGGTGGGGAGACGATGACCCGTTGGTGCGGATAGTGGGAACTGATGGTGAAAAGAGTGACGTCATCCACAGAAGCGACTAAATTACTTAGAGTAAATCACACGAATCTAAAGACAGTAAATTCGCATAAATAGCTGGGAAGTTCAGTTAGGAGTAACTTTAATGGTACCGAACACATGCAGAATGTTGTGGAGAAGGCGAACCAAGGACTGCATTTTATTGGCGGAACACTTAGTGGAACTAATGGGTCTAAAGAGCTAGACCGAAAGACTGCCTACACTACGCTTGTCCGCACTCTCCTGGAGTTTTTGTGCGCTATAAGCGATGCTTACCGGATCTGATTAACTGAGGATATCGAAAAACTGTATTAACCCAAACTGTGGGAGAGAGTCGCGCGTATGATACGCGAGTTGGGGTGGCAATCATTAAAAAGAATGCGTTTTTCGTTGCGGCGAGATCTTTTCACGAAATTTGAGTCACCAACTTCGCCCTGCGAATGCGAAAACATTTTGCTAACTAGCACCTACATAGTGAGATTATTCGTAGTGTTAAAAATCTTTCGACGGTAACTCTTCATTTCTCCTATTATGTGTTCATTTTTCCAGGGTGCTATTGGGAAGTGGAACGGAAAAGAAACAGGCTGAATGTAGTCAGGTGAACCGTCTGCCAGGCTCTTAAGAGTCAATTGCACCACTCACGTAGATGTAGGAAATGTGACCTGGCATAAATTATATGATTGTTTCATCTGACGACTTTGCTGTATGTTACATGATGAAATACACGTAAGTTTTTGATACGAAATATCCTTACTGGTGCCACAGTACACACACACTGGTCACGCCAAAATAAGATAAGCGCATGCATGCATGTATGTATGTTAGGTGTATCTTTGATGGACATCATCGTTGGAACTACTCGATAAGCTTATACTAGAAATTTCACCCATGTTGAGTGTACGGCAGCAGAGAAACGTCTCCAGTAGGACGTCCACAACGACTGAAACTAATCTAGCAGCGGTTTTAGTTATAGTGGGCAGTGTTGCGAATGTTCTGATTGCATAATAAATACTTACAGCTGTGGAATTAGGACACAGAACAGTTTTTCAGCGGAGCTTGATAACTATTGTGTACCATTGTAAGCAGCCATTGCAGAGGACTCGAACGACGCTCGCAAACCTCTTTCCCTGCGGCAGCGGGACAACTGCCACGCCCGCCCGCCCTGTACGTCGGCACACAAGAGAGCCGGGTGCGGCCCGCGTGTCTGCCGCTGTGGCTGCCGCGTAGTCTTCAGGATGTCGACATGGAGCGCCGACACGGGCCATGAAAGGACTCCGGACGGACGGCGCTGCAGACTCGTTGTTCTAATCTGCCCGTCGACCTTCATTGAAAACGGGAGTGGCCCGAGTTTTCTCAGTCGCCTGGTGCCACTTGTTGCAGCGACCTGCGGTGAACGGCTGCTGCGACGGGAGCGAGTTCTGCCGCACAGCCCCTGTGGAACACTGCGGGTACCTCACGCGGTCCACGTGCCTCTCCACCGGTGTGCGTTTTCAGATGAATCTGTATTCCGCAACCACTTCACGCCTGCCATCTCGGCGTTAGTGCGAAGACTGAAAGGAGGATCCTCCACTGCCAAATAACTTGGAAAATACTCTAAACTATTAATTCGTTTTCAGAGATCCATATTTAGCGAATTATCGCGTGTAGAAATAAGATCGATGCGTGAACGTAGCCGTAAACTGACCAAGCTCGCATTTTTCACTAAACCAGTGCTCTACGAGTGCCCTTGTGGTGACTCGAAACTCACGCAAGCGGTGGCCAAGATCGCTGCGTACCTCACGCAGCAGCACGCTGCCAGTGGCCAGCACACAAGCACTGCCGCCTTGTCTGGGCTGTTCCCGTGTTCTCGGCAGTGGCGCCACGTGCACACGGCCCTCAGTGAACCCCCTAAGGACAAAGTCACAAGGCGTTACGCCAGGCGACCCGGAGGTCCAACATCATCTTCCACCCCTACGGCCAGTCCAGCGATGCGAAAGTTCGTCGTTTAGGTAGCGACAGACACCGATGCTCCCATAAGGGGTGGCTTCTCTCGTTGGAACATGAAATTCCTGAATCCGGACTCAGTTGTGGAAACAACTACAACTGCAACATACGGAAGTAAGAGGCACTCGCCATAGTTCTTATACAGAATAAAAACGGCGCATTCAGATCCGTCTGTGACGCTGCACAGGAAACATTAACCCTCGGCGGACGTCGTTCAAGAGAGGCAATCTCATGAGAACTTTCAGTACGCCACACTCTCACATTGCGCAGATAAACTTTTCCAGATAAGTGTTAATTGCTCCGTCGCCGAATATCAGCATGGGGGCGGAATGCCCATCCCCAACTGTGGCGCAAATCAGAAGGCGCCGGCCGTAACATTCAGCTTTTACTTGTTGTGCGAGATGCAGACGGTGTGGTTCCAAGTGTTGCCGCCGGCGCACGGTCTTCCACACACTTTGCTGCCGTATTTAGAGTTGCCGGCTTGCGCCTGCTGCTGACGTTTTTGGATTGCGTACAAAAATCTCGTTCACCCCCCCTCAACGGCTGCAGCTGCCACATTTGGTCAGATACCTCGCATCTCACAACACGCGAACAGTCTCCCGTTTCCTTGTCGGCATTTTGACAAGGCGCTGAATTCTTAATGCCATCCAATCATATTTGTACACGTAATACTTCGGAAAATTTATAATTCGGGAAACGAGTCATTCATTTACGGTATATCTGTATTCCGCCTTCTATCTATCGTCCTTTGTTTCTACGCCGGTAACGCCACTGAGCGAACCAACTGGTGATTTCGATCCGCTTGCTGGTATTATGTAAGGCCAAGAATTATTTTGATTTTTACTCAGATCTCTTGACAAAATTGTATTTACGAATTCTTTCAATGATGTAGATAATTTCAGAACACACAATCTGCCTTCAAGGATACCCGTGACAATGTTTACAATCAAAGTACTTCTGTGTCTCTATAATTAATCACTGCAGTGCCTGATATTTAATTCACAGAATGTACTACTACTTCGGTAGTTCCTGACCACACTGTGCTTAACACTCAATGCACTACTTTAATATCAGTACATAGACTGTGTACGTTACTGCCGGGAATCTTCCCGTAGGCAATCAACGATTACGTACGTACACTGTGAGTATATGCTTACGTTTATGGGACCCATATTACTCCTTTGTGGTACACAATTTAATTATGTGCGTACATGCAACCTGCGCAATTTCGCGTCTCACTAACGTGTCCATATACAAAGATCCAGGTAGCGTTAAGAGGTTGGGTGCAAGTCTTTGAATTCCAAAATTAGATCTAGAACTACATTCTGCGCAGACTCGAGTATGAAAAACCACTGCACCAATGGCTTCATTCTTCTTGCAAAATAATGCTGACGGATTTATATACCAGTGTTTTGTAACACGTAAATACCTCGCGGATGGTGAGCTATAAGTGTTGGTATTCAATAACTTGTAATTGACGTCTTACCGACCAATAGTCCACTTACAGTATCATTGAAGTGTGGTTCCTTTCCTTGCGTAATATTCCGATTAAAAGCTTCGAAATGCCACAGTTGGTGATGTGACGCTCTTTTAGGGGCAGTTGGACCGTCATTATATCGCTGGCTTGTACAGATAATGTAACTAATTTTCGTTACCACTCACGAATGATTCAGTCACTCGTTTGTTTACGGTTAGAAATGCTGAATAGTTAGTCAAATATCGTGATATCAAATATTGTTCTACTGACAGTTCAATAAAATATTCCCTCGACCTTGATGCCTTCTTTCTTTTGTCTTGTACATTTTTCCAACTCCAAGCCAACAAGTTATTTGCCAACTCAGAAGTGCAATTTTAGTTTCCCTATTTATCAGTTTCAAACAGCTGTTTCTTTTTCTTTTCCTATTAAGAAAATTAGTATTGCATATTTCTTTATACCTGTTGGCTGTACAGATTATTTGCTCTTTTTATTTACATAAAAAATATGCAAGCGATCATTTCCACCTAGATAGACGTAAAACATGCAAGTTGTATTTGTGGACGGTTACTCTCTAATGCGGCTAAAAGAGAATTACTAGCGTCTTTGTAATCTCTGTTTCCTAGGTGTCTTCAAAAATGTTAATTTAAGTTTTTTATGTTGGACTCGAGATTAATGAGGGAAAAATTGTGTTTACTTGAAATGAAGATGAGGGAGGTGATTTTTAATTTTTTATTAATGAAATCTTCATTTGATGTTTATTATCTTTGTAGCAGTTTATTGTCGGCCGAGAACGAGTGGCAGCAAAGCTAAATACTCGAACCAACAACGATAGTGAATAATAATGAAGAATGCAAAAATAATTCCCAGGCCCGTCCTGTGTGGCCGCGGTCCAGCAGATACCGCCAGTTTCTGACACACCACGGCGGGGCGCGGATTTCTGAGCAGGAAAGCAACTGCTGGGAGAGAACCCACGACCCCTTACGTCGGTCCAGTAGTCAGGACTCAGTAGAGGACACGGCAGTCAAATACTGTCTCAACACGAGCAGAGGTCACTGGGAAGGTCTTGAAAAAAGTGTAGTAATTGGTGTGGTAGGTTCTTCTCTCGCATTATGAGATGCAATACGCACTCTTTACATGAGGAATAGTACAGTGTTTGCAGTTGATGGAAAGTTTATAAATGTGGCTTTTCTTGAACGAAATTTTTCAGACAGGACTTTACAAAACTTATACGACTTTAACACTTTCGTGTGGTGACCTACATTGTTGACCGTACTGCAGTTACACTGAAGTGGCAGAAATTAAACTTGGTGTTTGACGCTAGACTGAGACTCAGCCTGTGGAGATGGCGTTTTGGTATAACGATATTCTTGCGTTGTTGTTTTGTAAGAAACTGCGCAGGTATATAGAGTGTTTGGTGGATTTTTTTCTTTGGGCCTAAGTTTCGATATAAAGGCAGTAAATGTGGCACCAAAGCGCCGATAGTGTAAAACCGGATACGGCAATGGCCTGAGCCAATGACGGCACACATAACGCCCTCTTATTGCAAACTTTGATAAATAAGCTGTGCGGAAATGACGGTTACTGCAGACACTGCTGCCACAAAATAACCGTTGCGGCCGCCGTACTTGGCTCACCACAAGGGAGCAGACAAAAAAATTTAAGCACTTGCATGGATACCAGAGCAGTACAGTCAACTGAATCGCTAAAATGAATGGCCAGATCATACGAATTAATTACGCTGTGTGCTGCATTCTGTGCAAGACTGTAATCAAAATAACTGTGGGAAATGCAAGCGGCGACCATTTAGAGTTAAAAGGACTTGTAATGCCGGAAGTGCAGCTAAAGTGTTTAAGGATACGCTGTGAACGTCTGAATTGCTGTAGCCATGACGATCGTATCCGATTTGCACATACGGCGCTGTTTAGATAATTTCTGTATTGACCAAAAAGGGGGGTGGACTGTGTAGAGCACGGTTTGCATTAAATTGCAAAGTAGGGCCTCGAGGTATTAAAGCAGGCGCTTACGATCTCAGTCTCGTGAGTGAGCGAGGCTGAGCGGTCGTAGAGTCAAGCGGCGGTCGGAATTGTTTATTCGGAATGCGGCGTTCTGCGGCAGGAAGCGTTGCGTGTGCTCGCTTCTCGGAAAAAAGAAATAAAAAGCTGGACGAGGCGCGAAGGCCACTGCTTGCGGTGGCAGTGGTGGGGGGGAAGGGGGGTCACGTGACGTCAGAGCCGCCGCCCCGCCAGTTCTGGAACAGTCGCTGGAGAGGCGGCGCTCGGCTGCTGGACGGCGGCCCAGTTCTGACGGCGCAGCCGGGCTTCCAGCAGCTTTCCTGCTGCTCGGCGACAACACTAGAGGAAGGTGAGGCGGGCAGCTGGGCTCCGCTGGATTACTCGGAAGCGGCGGGTGTCGTTCTGCACGCTTTTCTCTCGTCTGTCGCGTGACTCGCGACAGAGCAGCGTCAAGAAACTCCTCCCGTGTCTTACCTTAAAAAATTAGGGTCGGTACGACTGGCGAATAGTGTGCTACATTAGCGTGTCGAGTGTTTACTATTTTATTACTCGTTACAGTTGTTTAATCGCTGATTTGGGCGAGAATAACGCGAAACGAACGGAAAACGGCCCCACAATCAGTTGGGCGGTGTTTCGATGTGCCCGTGTAGATTCCAACAGAATTCTCGTGCCACAGTTGTCGGACACGGAAACCACGCGTTCCTGATTACGTCACTGCAAAGAAACAACCAGTGTTCGTAGAACGCAAGTATGCGAAAACCATGGAAGTCAGCACTTGTGACAAAGTGAGTTTCGGTGCGACACGGCGCCCTACACCTTTGCCTCTTGTCCAGCAGCCGTGGCTGTCTGGAACGCTGGACCTCCAGCCCCCCTCCCCGCAAACCGAGGGCGATTGCAGGTTGCAACTTATTTTTCCGTATTTCGGTTACTTCGGCCGACTTTAAACATCTAAAATGTTGTAATGTACTGATTTCTAAGAGGTATAATCTGACACGCAGTAAGAAAAGTATCACATAATCATCTTGTGGTGCAGCTCTTCTTGTTGTCTCGGTGCTTGCTAAGAAAATGGGATGAGAAGTTCCGCCTTATGCAAGACACCATTTTTCTTTGTTTCACACATACATGTTTCAGCACTTTTGTGCTATCGTCAGTGGGTTCTATTTCTATTTTTAACTGTAAATTTGTTCTTGAAATATTAACATTTGTGTCGTTTACAACATTGTGTAAAAGTTGCATTTATAACTTAATTGGCGAAAAGTGGGTGTAATCATGAGTAACATGCGTTACATGATATTATTGTCCACTTATTTTGGTAGCTGTTCTGCTACACAATATACAACTTGTCATCTGCAAACAGCAAAACGTAATTAATTTTCTGTTTGTTATGCATTTACGAAAGGAAATAAGACTGTATCGCGTTTTCTTTCCGTAACTTACAGTTTTGAAGTTGTGGTACGTTTCCCTGTATTGTCGGCGAAGTAAATAGGCTTACTTCTGTGCCTTTGTTCGCGTGGCAATGCAGTTTGTCCGATTACTCAAAACATGGGCGGAGTTTTCGCTACCATTACGTGTTGTTGTGGCTGTGTGGCGTTCATTTGTTTGGTAGCGTGTTCTGCTGGGTGAGGCGCGCGAGCTTCAATTACATTTGGCGTTACTGGTGTGTGTGTGTGTGTGTGTGTGTGTGTGTGTGTGTGTTTTACTTGTATAGTTCTTCTATTGTAGCGAAGAGGGTTTTGTTGCACAGTGATGTGTATTCATTGAGTACTTTACTGCCTTGGGCTCTTGATTTTTGGATGTGGTAGTTTTCTTCTGTAGCTAATTTTTGGTGTAGGCTGCTGCTAGTTTTTAGGATGTGAAGGTCAGTTGTTGGGTGGTGGTTGTGTGCTACCAGGTGGTCTGCAAATGTTGAGTGTGTGCTATTGCTTTTCAGTGCTCTGAGGTGTTCATTATATCTGGTTCTGAAGGTCCTGCATGTTTGGCCCACATATACAGATTGACAGCAGTTGCAACTAAGTAGTCACTGTTGGTGGTATTTCTTCAGAGTCTGCTCTGTATTGTGTAGTTGGTTCTGTATGCTATGTTGAGTCCTTGTTTCTTTAGTATATTACCCACCCTGTGTGTGACCTTGTTGTTGTAAGTCATTATGTGTCATTTGTTGCTTACTGTCTGCTGATTTGTTGTGTGATGAGTTGTCTTTGTGTGTGTGTGTGTGTGTGTGTGTGTGTGTGTGTGTGTGTGTGTGATGGTTATGTGCTGTTTGTTTTTGTATTTTCTGGTTTATTTTGTCTACTCTCTTTGCGTCATATCCATTCACCTGTGCAATTTGCTGTATCGTGTTTAGTTCTTGTGTGTAGTCATGCTTGTTCGTGGGTATTTAGTTCAGCCTGTGAAGTAAATATCTGAAGCTGGCTTCTTTGTGATATATGGGGTGGTTGGATTGGTTATGAATAATGGTGCTGGTGGGTGTGGGTTTTCTGTAGATTGTGAATTCATGTTTGTTGTTTCTCATGTGTATAGTGAGATCTAAGAAATGAAGTTTTTCATCTGTTTGTGTTTCTATGGTGAATTGTATTTGTGGGTGGATGGAGTTTGTTATCATGAAGTTCTTTTATGCGAGACAGTGGTTCATCTATAAAGCAAATTATGTCATCTATGTATCTGTACCAATATATTATTTTGTACTGTTTTGGTATTACTATTTTGTCAGATTTGTTTTTCTATCTGACTGAGGAAAATGTCAACTAGGAGGCCACTGATTGGGGATCCCATGGGTAGTCCATCTTGTTGAGAGTAAAATCTGTCGAATGTGAAGTAGTTTTATTCTGTGATGAGCCTGAGTATGGCTAATATTTCTTGTATGTTTGTTGTGGGTATGTTTCCTTGCAGTTGGAGGTTTCTTTCTATTATGTTGATGGTTTCTTCTGTTGGGATGTGTGTGTACATTGAAATTATATCAAATGAAACCAATGTTGCTGTGTTTGGTATGTTTCCATTTCTTACTTTGTCTAAGACTTCTGTTGTCTGTGTACTTGTATATTGTCTGCAGCAGAGTGTGTTTGGCGAAGTGGTATTTTGTGGCTTTGGTGAAGTTTATTAAGACATATGGGTATTCCGGGTTTGTGAACTTAAGGCAATGATTTTAGGGTGGGGGCCTTGGGATTTTTCTGTATCATTTTTTTAATCTGTGTTTCTGTGAAAATTGTTTCTATGTTTCTCAGGGTTTTCTGTAACTTACTTTGGTATCGGTTTGTTGGCTCACTGGTTAATTCTGTGATGTTGTTGCTTTGGATGAATTCTAATGTTTTGTGAATATATTCCTGTTTGTATGACTACTATTGAATTACCTTTGTCAGATTTTGTGATGATGGCATTTTCTTGTGTTAATTTATTGTGTAGTTTTCTGTAGGTTTTTTCTTCAGGAGTCCTAGTGTTTTCTTTTATGGTGGTTTTGTTCTCTTTGATTATGTTTCTGATTTCCTCAGCAATTAGTTCTCTTGTTAGGTTTGCATTGAATTCAGGTGTGTTTAGTCTTTCTTGTTGCTTTATGATGTTTTCAGTTGCTGTTATGATATTTTCTACTGTCCTGTGTGACACCACTGTGTTAATGTTACGTTTGGGACTCTTTTCAAGTAGGCTGCTTTCTTGTTCAGATAATTTTATGTCTGTTAGATTAATCACTCCTTTGTGAAAGGTGTGTTTGTTGTATCGGTGGTGGTATTGGTGGGTGTTTGTGTGATTTAACATTTTTGTGAGTTTCTTTTGTTGGATTGTCTGTTTCCTGCCTATTATGGTATCTGTGTATGCTCTAACCTTGTACATTAGTTCATCAAAAAATGGAGGGTGTGTTATGTGATTAACTAGTTCTATATGCAATCTGTATAATTCAATATTCAGAGTCAGTTTTTTGGAATACAGAGACCGGATTTCTTGCTTTATTCACATGATTTCTGCTTTACATTTTGTCTGCTGTGCTGCTGGTGACATGTTGTTTACAGTTATTGTTATATAGTTAGGCACAATTTTATAAGCCAAACATAGTTTATTGAACTTAATGTTGAGTATGGTTTTATGAAATCTGATGGTTGTTCTGATATTTGTTGAAGAGCTGCGATGGAAATACCTGGCTTGGTGTAGAAATAATCATCTTGCGGTGCAGTTCTTCTTGTTGTCTCCGTGATTGCTAAGAAAATGGGATGTATCACAGTTCGAAACTTGGCGTGTCTCGAGGTGACGTAACTCACAGTGCTGAAATACGTGGTCGTCATTCACCCAGTACTTCAGAATGATGGCAGTCAGCGACCCGGAACCAACTTCAGACAACATTTCAAACACTTGAGATAAATTCCCCTAATGTCACACCGCCCCACACACATACACACACCCACATAAACATGCGCGCGCACTGGGAGATTGGCATGTCGAACATTTAGTCGCGTGAGAGACTTACTTTTGTTTAAAAAGGAGTGTCAACTAGCCACACTGTATTCAGGCTGCGTTTCAGAATGACAGCACTTGCCCACCTCGAACACACATTAAGAATAATTTCAAACCGTTCCTAAACTCCTCTCATACATGCGTAACGTAAGATATCACACGCATTTACTTATTTATAAAGCAACCAGTCGTCGGGCGCTATTTCGTGTGTCGGCATTGCGTGTCTTGTAATCCACTCGCGAATCAGAACTGGTGACGTCATCCCGACATGGTTGTGGCGATGAAACGCAGCACTTGCGTTCATTTCAGTTTGTTGTTGTTGTTGTTGTTGTTGTGGTCTTCAGTCCTGAGACTGGTTTGATCCAGCTCTCCATGCTACTCTATCCTGTGCAAGCTTCATCATCTCCCAGTACCTACTGCAGCCTAGATCCTTCTGAATCTGCTCAGTGTATTCATCTCTTGGTCTCCCTCTACGATTTTTACTCTCCACACTGCCCACCAATACTAAATTGCTGACACCTCGATGCCTCAGAACATGTCCTACCAGCCGATCCCTTCTTCTGGTCAAGTTGTGCCACAAACTCCTCTTCTCCCCAATTCTATTCTGTACCTCGTCATTAGTTCTGTGATCTACCCATCTAATCTTCAGCATTCTTCTGTAGCACCACATTTCGAAAGCTTCTGTTCTCTTCTTGTCCATACTATTTATCGTCCTTGTTTCAATTCCGTACATGGCTACACTCCATAAAAATACTTTCAGAAACGACTTCCTGGCATTTAAATCTATACTCGATGTTAACAAACTTCTTTTCTTCAGAAACGCTTTCCTCTCTACTACGACCATGATCAGTTATTTTGCTCCCCAAATCGCAAAACTCCTTTACTACTTTTAGTGTCTCATTTCCTAATCTAATTCCCTCAGCATCACCCAACTTAATTCGACTACATTCCATTATTCTCGTTTTGCTTTTGTTGATGTTCATCTTTTATCCTCCTTTCAAGACACTGTCCATTCCGTTCAACTGCTCTTCCAAGTCGTTTGCTGTCTCTGACAGATTTACTATGTCATCGGCGAACCACAAAGATTTCGTTTATTCTCCATGGATTTTAATACCTACTCCGAATTTTCCTTTTGTTTCCTTTACTGCTTGCTCAATATACAGATTGAATAACATCGGGGAGAGGCTACAACCCTGTCTTACTCCGTTCCCAACCACTGATTCCCTTTCATGCCCCTCGATTCTTGTAACTGCCATCTGATTTCTGTATAAATTGTAAGTAGCCTTTCGCTCCCTGTATTTTACCCCTGCCACATTTAGAATTTGAGAGAGAGTATACCAGCCAACATTGTCAAAAGCTTTCTCTAAGTCTACAAATGCTAGAAACGTAGGTTTGCCTTTTCTTAATCTAGCTTCTAAAATAAGTCGTAAGGTCAGTATTGCCTCACGTGTTCCAACATTTCTACGGAATCTAAACTGATCTTCACCGAGGTCGGCTTCTACCAGTTTTTCCATTCGTCTGTAAAGAATTCGCATTAGTATTTTGCAGCTGTGACTTATTAAACTGATAGTTCGGTAATTTTCACATCTGTCAACACCTGCTTTCTTTATGATTGGAATTATTATATTCTTCTTGAAGGCTGTGGGTATTTCGCCTGTTTCATACATCTTGCTCAGCAGATGGTAGAGGTTTGACAGGACTGGCTCTCCCAAGGCCGTCAGTAGTTCAAATGGAATGTTGTCTACTCCGGGGGCCTTGTTCCGACTCAGGTCTTTCAGTCCTCTGTCACTCTCTTCACGCAGTATCATATCTCCCATTTCATCTTCATCTACATCCTCTTCCATTTCTAAAATATTGTCCTCAAGTACATCGCCCTTGTATAGACCCTCTATATACTCCTTCCACCTTTCTGCTTTCCCTTCTTTGCTTAGAACTGGGTTTCCATCTGAGCTCTTGATGTTCATACAAGTGGTTCTCTTTTCTCCAAAGGTCTATTTAATTTTCCTGTAGGCAGAGTCTATCTTACCCCTCGTGAGATAAGCCTCTACATCCTTAAATTTGTCCTTTAGCCATCCCTGCTTAGCCATTTTGCACTTCCTGTGGATCTCATTTTTGAGACATTTGTATTCCTTTTTGCCTGCTTCATTTACTGCATTTTTATATTTTCTCCTTTCATCAATTAAATTCAGTATTTCTTCTGTTACCCAAGGTTTTCCACTAACCCTCGTCTTTTTACCTGCTTGGTCCTCTGCTGCCTTCACTACTTCATCCCTCAGAGCTACCCATTCTTCTTCTACTGTATATCTTTCCCCCATTCCTGTCTTTGTTCCCTTATGCTCTCCCTGAAACTGTTTGCAACATCTGGTTTAGTCGGTTTATGCAGGTCCCATCTCCTTAAATTCCCACCTTTCTGCAGTTTCTTCAGTTTTTAATCTACAGTTCATAACCAATAGCTTGCGGTCAATCCACATCTGCTCCTGGAAATGTCTTACAATTTAAAACCTGGTTCCTAAATCTCTGTCTTACCATTATATAATCTATCTGATACCTTCTATTATCTCCAGGATTCTTCTATGTATACAACCTTCTTCATTTCAGTATTTTCACAGTTTTATGGAACTAAGGCTGTGGTGAGTGAGAGACCTGCTGCGCTCCCCTGCGCCTCGGTTAGACTGAGGCGAAGGCTGGATTAGCAGCAGGCGAATTCTCGAAGTGTTGTGATGTTTTTCTTCGTGAAATCAAATATTGCATGCTTCTCTTTTTATCTGTGACGTCACGTCTCCTGCTTTGAGATTAGCTGATGAAAGGGAAGCTATCAGACACAACACTTTTTTTGTACTATGCAACGCTGCAGTGCTTTGTTTTAGCTGTTCTTGTGTTAAAATTTGCGTGAGAAATCCATGGCGTGCTGACAAAGCAAAGCACAAGGGATATCTCCGAAACGCCTCGAGTTCTGTGTGGCTTTTTGTGCAAAAAATTTGCCGCAGTCGTGCTTCGGTGTTAATAGCGTCCTTTGTTAGGAAAGAATGGGCGACTGTGACGCTGTCACTTACAAACTTCTTTACTTGAGGTTCAAACGACACGATTAAAGAGCAGTGTAAATTTTCACGTCCAGCCTACAACGACGGTAGAATTTTGTCATTTCCAGTGCAATAACGGCAAGATTAGGAGTAGATTACTCTGTTATTAGTTTTCCTGAAGGGACTGAATGGCGTCAGAATTAAAACATTTGCGCACATATTTGCTACATATGTTCGAGAGAAATCTATAGCAAATTTCAGTTTTTTTAGCCCTCTAAGACTTAACCGTTGATGGTCAGTCACTGTTTTGGAAACATGGGCAGCCGCTGACATTACATATCTTGAGACTTAACGCAAGACAAAAAGTAATGAAAATGACCCGTTTTGAAGAGTTCAGAAATGTCGTGTATAAGCTAAACTGCCTATCGTCGTAATACGCAAGTGAGAGTAACAGAAGTATTAAATACGAAATTATAGCTTCGCAAACAGGTAGATAAACCCAGCGACTGCCCAGTCTGCTCCCCACCCCCAATCGTGGCAATATTCAGAACATGGTACCTCTACTTCAGCAGAAGCACCGTCCTCCGGGTTTTGTGCGTAAAACGTGCTTGGTGCTGCGTAGAGCTGGCCGCATCTTCGTCGTAAGTAGTTACAGAGTGCACAGCAGCCAGGCGCCGCATTCTGCATATTTTCTGTATCGATTTTTAAAGGACTGGAATGTGGAAGAGAGAGAGTCGGAAACACGTTCTCCACAGTTCTTAGACAACGGGATTGGGGATAATAGCAAACCACCTTCTCAGAATTTAGTACCTTGAGACTATAGGGATCAATAAAATCGTGCCTTACGCAGAAGGCATCTCTCCTGCAAAAACGTACGGCAGTTTGTGACCTATGACACAAGATTCACACGGTATTCTTAACTTACTTTTCTTCGGTTTGTTGCAAAATACTGTTTCGCACAACGCCACCATCAGGTATCCCGTCATTGGTTCCAAAGCCTCCATAGTGAACTCGTAATTTGCGTTTACTGTTGCAAGCAGCACCATGTTACAGTAGCCATTGTAGTTACCACTCTCCAGGAGGAGGGAGGATAAACGCGCACGTGTTCGCCGTCGATATGATCGAGACATTTCGGAACTCTTTTGCATTGTAAATCCGTCCCTCTTGAGACCTTGGGAACTGTAACATAGGAAGGAAAAACACAGCTACATATAACGTCAACTTTTTTTAAATTTACAACCTACCTCCATGTGTTCATTTATCAAAGCATACAAAATTGCGGCACAAGTATCTGGCATAAATTTCGAGTGACCCAGTTGTGAAATAGCAACACAATGCTGCAGATGACGGTATGTAGGGCCAGTAGCTAAGTACCTTAATGTTGGTGCTGATTTCTCATGCGGTGCCGCAGCTCTCCCCATCTGTGTCTCCCGTCTTTGTAGTAAAGGGCTCACGAAGGGGGAGCAAGTGCTGGTAAGTTTCTCCATCCATTCTTAGGTAATTGTCGAAATCACCACACTCCAAAACTGGCAACATTTCTAGGTGAGAGACTCTCCTCTCTTCTTTGCAGCCATTTCTTCGTCGAAAATGTTGGTGTCCTCCTCCTCTTCTTGCTCGAGCAGCCGTATAGTTTGAGAACCGGAAGTGCGCACAGCGACAGCCAAACGACGTCCTCGCCCACCCTGCCCCGCTCCACACAGCAGGCTGACAGTCGGTGCGCGAGCAGCCGCGGTCGAGCGGTTCTGCCACCGAAAATGCGCGCGTTTTCTCCCGGCAGAAAGTGTCCTGTGGAACAGCGCTTCGTGCGAACAATTTACCCGCGGCGGGAAATGCGCGCGCTCCCGCCTACGCCCTGACAGCTTCCCCTGCGGTAAAACGCCGTGTCGCATAGCGCCGACGGGGAAACTGCCCGGGACGCTGAGCGCAGAGACGTGCTGTGGGGAGGGAGGGAGGGAGGGAGGGAATGGGAGCCGCTCCACGCCCTCAGGAGTGGAGGGACGGCAGTCGGGCTGGCAGAGGCCGAACCACGCAGTGGGGTGGCGAGTGCCAGTTTGTTCAGCCCTTCCAGGCGAATTGCGCTGCTGAACTCACGGATAGTAATATTCCCGTGTCACGGCAGGGTGGCGAGCGAGAATATTACCGGATCGCTGCTGAATGGCTGTTTCTGAGACACTCGCCATTGGCCAATCTCTATTCTCAGAGTGCGTGTGTCCGTGACGTCCACAAATGCGCCAATACAGTAATGACAGTGGCACGTAAAGTGACCTCCGCCACACACCGTTGGGTGGCTTGCGGAGTATAAATGTAGATGTAGATGTAGAATACTTTGTCAGTTGATTTTGATTCATATACTCTGTTAGGAAAACATTATCTCTTCTCTTCTTCATTGGCGTTCATATATAAGCAACTTACTTTCTGGAGTTCAGGTTTAAGATTGCCGTTGGCGGCTGCTCCACACGTGGTACACCTTCGGTCGTACAGGGCGGCGCGAGGCGCACACAGACTGTTTCTGCAGCGTCGTGGCGTATCCCCAGTCCAGACCAAATGCTGCCGAAGCTGCCGACACAGGCTGCTTGTAACACTGCAACCGGTTGTACGTAGCGTGTGCAATCAGATACCAAATTTGGTATATTACGTACTGTGCCCCAAAAGAGCAAATAGTCCTGTCCCGGAAAAGCCACGTATAACACTTCTGTCAAATACAGCTGCTGTTATACCATAACCTCAAAACTGGAGGCAGTTCGTATAATGAAATTATTTTTATTCAAGCAATTATAGTATAAAGAAGCAGAGCAGTGTTACCTTCTGACAGGAAGTTTATGTTGATCGTGTTGTACCTTACGGAGGTGGTTTATCGGAAGTGAAACACAAAATTACGTAAATATTTAAACAGTAACAAACAATATCTTACCGATCTACACTGTTCAAAGAATAAAGAAAACGGTCGCCAGCCTAATTAAGCAAGAGAATGATTGACATTCTTGTTCAACAAAATAGGTATGAGTAACTGTAACGGACCAACACAACATATACTTTGCCACACGCGAGTGCAATGAACTCTGGCACCTGAATACAGCATGTTCACGTTAAGGCTGGAGCTACCAAATCAGAACAAACTATTTGCATAAATATAACAGATAACAAAACACACTATTACCTTGAAGACTTAGTGCTCTCAATATCGTTACTACTAATATTCACTGTAGAATCGTAAATTGGACACAGGTTTAATATTACTTTTCAAACAAATTCCTATCTGACATGAAATATGGATATGGTCCACAGCAAATTTAGGTACTGTGCGTAGATTGTCTTTCGCTACTAAGCACCTTTCTACTTAAAATGAAAATTAAATGGAATTAACCAACAGATTACTCCTCACTGTCTTTTGAACAAAGAAATTGTTTTAATAGATAGTGGACTTTCTATGAATCGTTATCTAGCATGAGCACAATAGACAAACTGTTGCTCCTGTTACACCATTAATGGTCACTTTTAATACACAAGAGGAACCCAATATTGTACAGAATTTCACTTGAATAGCAAGAATAGTAGAAACTACTTTGAGTGGAGAGGGGCCCTTAATCATGACCACTGTAGCAGAGCATACTAAACACAATTTCAATACACTAAAGAAACAAGGCCTGAAAAAGTATGAACATGTAAACCTCCAATAGTATTAGTTCTCAACTCTTACTGCAGTAGAACACAACTCGATGTGGTTATAAGACAACAGCTCGCCTTTGGTTGATTTTCAACAGACTGCACTGTCATCATTTACTAAGCAAACTTCATAAGCCTCAGTTTTGAGGACTTTCACTTTAGAAGTTGGCAATAAAATTTTAATAAGCAGTTTTAATAGAGAAATTATTTTCAGCAAGCATTATTTACTATATTACTCAGTTCTGCTCAAACACTGACCTTCAATGTTCTTTCAATAAAGACACTCGGTAATCACTTTAGCATGGGAACGACCCTAAGAGGTTGTGTGACTAAGGATAAAAAAATCAAGGTAGGTATAAGAGTTCGAGTATAAGTTACCTTGTATTTGTCCACACTAAAACATCCAATGAGCTGATCCTTCACCATACATTTCTACTATTCCTTGGTTCCTTTTCAGTGGCTGCGCAATGTGGTGGCGATTGCATGTAGGTAGGTGGATTTGCAGGTAGAACTGCTGGACCCTGTCATTTCTTGGTGGAGACGATGGATATCAATTCAAGAATAGTTCCAGCTCTTTATCCACCCATCCGAGGCATTGGAAAGCTCCACGGAAAGCCTCTCTCGGTACCAGCACAATACACAACTTTTACGTGAGCAGTTGACAGTTTGGTAGCTCGGCCCCGACTGACTCTTGGTTCCACCTTTCTGTCCATGCCCACCACGTTTAGCGCGTGCTACAAAGTTCCGTTCCCGAGGGGAACCACAACACCTTTTGCATATGAAATAACTTCAGAACCCTAAGTGAAGGTCAGCAGTTTACATAACAGCAAACAAACGTTAAAAAAAAAACCAGAACATTAGCATATATTGACATTTCTACAAAAAATTATTTAAACAAAATTACAATTATGTACATCAAGTTTTGTCTCCCTCCAAATGAGACAAAGAATTTAAATGATAGATACACTACATTGCATAGAATCAAACCATGACATCAGAGTTTTTACAAAGAAAGGACTATACAGTTTTGTCATCGATTCAATCAAACATCATTAGAGAGACTCAACGATCTGACATTAAATAAAACAAAAGGCAAAATGAATCAGTAGAGCATTAGAGCTATGGTGTTACATGCTGCATATCGGCGGGCACATTTCTCTGTACGACATGAAGCCCGTCTTGTTCTCTCTAGTTTGTTAACTGTATTCACAAAAACGTGATACCTCTTTTTGGTAGTTATATGCAGACATCAGTTTAAATACGTACAAGCAGAGACGAATTTCAAAATTATCGACATGTGCTGTGTTTTACCTATAAGGAAGACGCCGTTTTCACATCGTTTAAGTGACATCAGAAGACATCAATGTGTACGACACTGTCCTGCTAGCGTCATTCACGAGTGCAGTTTGCTACTGAGCTCGGAATGGAAATGAAATCTGCGTCCTTCTGTGCAAGGAATGAGAGTTGAAACTACCGCTCGCGAAGCAGACAGCGTAATTTCGAAGTAGAGACAAATCGTTATCAAAGTATAAGTGGGCCACGTCACAGATGTATGCGCTTGTTCGCGCCCTGACAAGACTGCTGTGGGAAATCTTAACCCAATAGTCTCCGTCAATGCACGATAGTTCCAACTGCATATTCCAGTGTATTCAACTAGATCCTTAATCGAGCTACAGTAACGCCTAGATATTCTGAAACAAATAGAACTCGATGGTTACAATGGCTGTGTCAATACCATCTCTGTATCACATTACACTGCCCTTGGGAGATGCATACACTCTCGTCTCACGATTACAGCTGCGTAAATAAAGCGAAATGGATTCCCATTTCACGAATCTGGATTTACGTGAGCCGTTTGTGGCACATGGAAGTTTGTGCGGGATTTGGGTTCGAGTCCCGCTCCGGCAAAACGTTTCATGTTTCGCAAATAGCGGACGTCAATTCGGATTCGCGAAATGGGAATAAATTTCACAATAAATGTAAAACTCTTTCCAAGCTAGATGAACCACAGATCGGTGGTAACGTTTCTACTGAGGTTATATTTCTCACACGCAAACAGATTGTCTATCGGAAAAATATCACAAATTGCAATTTTGTAAGTTTCTTTAGTGTGTCAGATGTGACGCTTGCATATCTTCCGTATAAAGGAGGTAACAGAATGAACCGTGAACGCTGCGGGGTTGCGTATACTGTTGTAAAACTTGCTGACATTTTAATTTCGTGACGCACGACAGATGAAGCTTGCGTATCTGGACATGTTTAAAGTTGTGTCTTTAAGGCGTGGGCGGCTAGCTCAGCTGGCAAGAGTGAAGGTTCCGCGCTGGAAGCCTCTTTCGGGGCACAAACGACACAACAGCCAGAATACTCGGGTGCGGCTGGCGTCCTGTTGTTGGCAGACAGGCGCGGAAGTAAACACTGTGTCTGCAAGCCTGGACACTGGGGAGTAGTGGTGGGCAGGAAATCGCGTATCTGTTAGAAATCACAGTGACTGAGAAGTCACAGATATCACAGTAGCAACTTTACAGAATCTAACTGCGATTTCAGTCACAGTTAGCAGTCGCAAGTACTATTTTATATTCAAAGACGTGAGCCATCTATTGCTCGAATTTAGCACTGCTTTCTGCGATTTCAGTGACAAGTCGCAGCTAAGAGTCGCAAGTAGCAACTAAAAAGCGCAGTTAACATACTTTTCCTAGTGTCATCTGTTGACCGACGTACGTACTTCGTTATGAGAGCCTTGTGCCTCACGAGTTCGATGTGCTGTGTGTGCATATGAAGGGCTTATTTCAATAGTGGTACAAGTCCATTTTCGTTCATTTTGAGATACAGACTCGTAAAGTTAAATGAGCGCTGACAAATCTGCATTTGAGATACCAGAAATATTCAAGCATATGGCTTCTTGCTAGAGATGAACCTTTATTTATGTTTGTTTGGATCACTAATTTCAGACGCATTATAGACAGGAAAGTGGAGGTGATGGACTTGTACCACTATTGAAATAAGCCCTTCATATTATATGACGACATGCACATTCAGCATCAGTTATGGTTGGTCAAATACTGCTGTGACTCTGAATGTATTATATTAATAAGAAACAACATTGCCTTTTTCTCCTGAAAATATCAAGTAACGTAACAAATGTGTTTGATTCTGCTTCCAATATGACAGTTTTGGTTAATACTCCACATGCCTACAGGACTTTGTAGTGTTAACACAGCAGAACTCAGACATCTGTATAAGTGTAGAGAAATGAAAACAGTCATATGAATGCCTCACTTTTGTTCCGACACAGTTCAAGACTCGGGAGAAAAGTTTTACACCTGGTGTTCTACATGGCAACTTCACACACAAGAACTTTTTGCCGACACTACTACCACCTACATAAGTAAGCTTTTCCTGTGTTACTTTCAAGTGATGCACTTAAGCTATTCCTGATTTAACTGGAAGATCTGTACTTCCCACTTTCATATCAACAGCCTCAAAATGCATATTGTAGACTTCAGGATAAGTTACAGGTCAGTGTCACACCAAGATTATGGTGAAAGGGAGGGTGGGGGGGGGGGGGGCGGCATGTCACTTTGCAATAAGTAAGTGGCGGAAAATTATGGGTATAGGGCGGCTTAAACATGTGGAAAATGAGATTTGTATTATTCACTCACTGTATTTGACATTTATTATTCCTTTAAAATCGCACAACAGCTTCAATAAAACACAGTTTAATCATTCACACACTTATTTCACAATTATTTCACTTTTAAACTGCAAATCCTCTAAGAACTGTCTTGAATCTTCACGAGTCTCTCTCAAAAACAGCCTTGATGTGGATAGATACGTACAGCAACCAGAAATCAGAGTCAGAACTGTGTCTGCAAAAACACAAGGATTATTAAACAATTTTTGCTGTCATTAATTACTAGCAATATAATTGACAGAGTAGATTGCTAATATTTGCTATAATGAATATCACACTTGCAAGAACGATCACACAGAAGTAATTAAGTCCATCGAAACGCTTAGAAACTAACCTCTCGTCTGACGAAAACGGTCTAAAGACGCAGTGGCAATTTCTTCGGATCTGTTGACAATGATATTTTGAGTTATCACTTTACTGAGTGACTGAAATGTAGTTCAGGTACCTGTGAACATAACAATATGTTACAATTCATTTTCTAAATACGAACTATTACGGTACTGTACGTCTACTTACATATTAATTACACTATTAATATTTTCACAGTTGTTTCTTTAATACAAAATTAAAGCCAACGGAAGAAAAAACGTAAAACATACTTGCCAAAGACAGGTTTGTTGAGATGCAATTTTCTGTGTTGACAGATGTAACTTTCTCATACGGTGGTAAGTCGCAGAAATCGCAGGAATCACAGAAATCGCAGAAGTAGCAGAAGTCACGGAAATCGCAGAAATCGCAGAAGTAGCAGAAGTCACGGAAATCGCAGAAGTAGCAGAAGTCACAGAAATCGCAGAAGTAGCAGAAATCGCGGAAGTAGCAGAAATCGCAGAAATAGCAGTGGCGGAGGGATACACGACCTATGTTCCTTAACTGCGACTCTTAACTGCGACAAATCACAGTTAAGAATCACAGATACTCAAAAGTAGCATTCACAGAAATCACTGATATCGGAAAATCGCAGTTTAGCCCATCACTACTGGGGAGGCACACTGCACAGCCGCCGGGAGAGAGCGGTCTGCCGCCGGTGGAGACACCTGCTTCCGCTGCGGCCAGCCCGGGCTGCACAGAGCCCGGGACTTCCCCGAGCAGCTGACGCAATGCGGCAACACTCGCGGAAAAGTACTGGCAGTAGTGGGGGAAGGAGGGAGGGGGGGGGGGAGGGGAATGTGCGGCAGAGAAGGCGGCGCGCCGGCAGAGCGCAGAAAGGCCCTGGTGCTGAAAGTACCCTCCACCACACACCGTAAAGCGGCTGGAAGTAGGTTACTTTCTCCTTTTGGATCACACCCCAGCTGTGCCGTGGGATTAGAATTTTCTCAGGTACTTGGCAAAGTGAGTTATGACATGGAAGTTGTATGCTTTGGGTTTTCCGCAATTTTGTGATTAAACCGCCCTTAGTCCACTCACTCGGCTCGTACTGCTTCAGAGCGCAATTTCCAATTATTTTACACCTTGTCCATAATTCCTTCACGTCCATCACATGGAAATTAAATGATGCCTATTCATTGTCTCAAGATACTAATACCTGCCTATCTACTATATCCATCATAGATATTCTCCTAGGCTTCGTGAAGCATGTGTTAGCTTCAGTAACCATCGTCCCTACGTTGAAATAGAGATCATCAATTCCTGTCCTTATAGTTGCAATATCTATAGCGTCAGGTCACTTTGTAGTTTCATCGTCTAAAACATTCCCAATGTGTGTGGGTTCCCGAAATAGCGGCTCAAGACAGTTCTCAGAAAAATCGCAGTAGCACTTTCTCTTGCGATTCCACTTGGTTTTCTATCACATGGTCGCATCTTTCGATATCTGCTATTTTGACGTTTGTGCGATTATTAAAGGCGGAACTACGGACTAATATTCGTGAGTGAAACAGTTTTGGGAAAGGACGTGTAGTATTTTGGGCTTTTCTCTGTAATCCAAGTTTTTGGGGTTTTCTGAGGAATTGGAAGAGGAGTTAAACGTAATGAACAGTGTCGTGGAAGGAAGATACAAGATCATCAACAAAAGCGATACAATGTAGCCAGACTATATTAGGCGATTCTGACGAAATTAGATTAGGAAAAGAGACGCTAAAAGTAGTAGGTGACCTTTGCTAGTTATGCTTAACTGATGGTAGACAGAGTAGAGAAGATATAGAATGCACACTGGTAAGGGCGAGAAAAGCGTTTCCGAAGAAGAGAAATGTTTAAAATTCGAATATAAATTTAAATATTAAGAAGTCTTTCCTGACAGTATTAGTGTGTAGCCTATTCTGGAAGTGAAATGTCGACGATAAAAAGTTCAGACGGAAAAGGAACAAAGGTTTTAGATTGCAGTGCTACAGAAGAATGCACAAGAATTGATGTGTAGATCACGTAAGTAATGAGATACTGAATAGAATTGCCGCGCAAAGAAATTTGTGACACAACCTGACTAGAAGAAGGAATGAGTTGACAGGACACATTCTCAGGCAGCAAGGGATCCCCAATTTAGTAGTGGAGGGAAGTGTAAAACAGGGGGGTTGGGGTGGGCAGATGGTTTCGACCTATTTATTCACTTAAAGTGGGACTAAAACTTCCTGGTACCAGTACATCCTGTCAAGTTGGTAGACAGGATTTGACTTCTAAATTCGTTGAATGCTGCACATAAGGCTCTCCTTACTCTAATTTAGTTCTGCTGTGGGGTTTTGGCCGCGCGTAGTTTTGCAGTGGAGCTGTGTTTGCCTCCTAACGCTGGTGCGGAGCCACGGCGGGTGTCGGCCCTCCTCCCTCACCACTCTGGCCGGCGCAGCCGTGCCGGAAGCGTGTCGCACAGTACCGCCGAACTCTGCCCACTGGAGCTCAGGACAGCCGCTGGTGGTATTTTCATGCTGAGCCCCCACATAACCTGCCGGCCTCTGTATGCGTATTTACAGCCGTACTGAGTGATGCTGAAAGATACAGTCACCAGTTTGATCTCTTGCTTCAGACGTTGTTGTGGAACATAACAGTGCAGTGATACTTTAGAGATGATTAATGTTCTACTTGTTGAATATTCTACTGATGGAACCCATACAACCACTCACACGAAGAAACATCCGTACCTAAAGACAGGAAAGTCGCACGAGTCACACCAATACTCAAGATAGGAAATGGGAGTAATGCGATGAAAGACAGCCTCACATCACTGGAATCAATCGGCAGAATAATTTCGGAATATATACCCTGTTCGAAAATGAGTTACCTCAAAGAAAGCGATTTGTTCAGAATAAATTTCTTGTAAAGCACAACTAGCTCTTTTTTCACACCAAATAACGAGCGTTGTCGACAGAGGATCTCAAATCTATTCCATATTTATGAATTTCGAGAAGGCTCTTGGCAGCGGGCCTCACATGCAACTTGTAATCGAACTGCGTGTCGCCGGCCGCTGTGGCCGATCGGTTCTAGGCACTTCAGTCCGGAACCGCGTTGCTGCTACGGTCGCAGGTTCGAATCCTGCATCGGGCACGGATGTGTGTGATGGCCTCAGGTTAGTTAGGTTTAAGTAGTTCTAAGTCTAGGGCACTGATGACCTCCGATGTTAAGTCCCATAGTGCTTAGAGGCATTTGAACCGTTTGAAACGGCGTGTCCAGGGAGTGCCTTCCCAGTTGTGCGACTGGATTCGTCATTTCCTCGCAGAAAGGTCGCAATTCGTAGTCATTCGAGGAAAGTCATCGAGTAAAACAGGAGGTGCATCTATGGTGCTCCGAGGAAGTGTTGAAGGTCCTCTGCCGTTCCTGACGTACGCAATTGCTTTACTAGATAATCTGAGCAGCCATTTTAGACTGTATAAAATGACATTCACCGTCTGGTAAGGTCAGCAGAACATCGAAACCAAATGCAAAATGATTTGGAGACGGTAACTTGTTTGTACGAATACTCGCAACTGATCCTACATAATGACGTGTTAAGCTATATGCAAAACCGACTGAAATTACCATTACGGACAACTTAAATTGGAAAGAACACATAGAAAATGTTGTTGTGAAGGCGAACCAAAGAGCGCATTTTATTGGCAGAACACTTAGTAGATACAATAGAGCTACTGGAGAGACGGCCGACACCACGCTACTAAATTGGTGATCCCTTGACGTCTCCTCGTTCGGAATGTTTGCTGTGGAGAAGGGGTGCTTACCAGATGCGATTGACTGAGAACATCGGGAAAGTCCAAAGGACAGTTTGTTTTGTTTTATTACTAAGTAGGGGAGAAAGTGCCACGGATATGACACGCGAGTTGCGATGACAATAAGTGAAAGGCCGTTTCGTCGGGGCGAGATCTTTTCACGAAATTTCAGTCACCAGTTTTGTCCTGCCAATACCAGAATATTTCGCTGCATAGAGTGAAAAGACCATCGTAATAAAACAAGAGAAATAAAGTTGTCGTGGAACGTCTTGAAGTGTGCATTTTTCTCGCGCTCTCTTGGGAAAGTAGAACGGGAAAGAATTAGTCGCAGGGTAATTCGATGAACCTTCTGCCAGGCTCTTAAGAGTGAATCGCGCCGTAATCATGTACACGGTGAAAATGTTGTGTGGCATAAATTATATGAATGATTCATCTGGAAAACTTTGTTGCATATTGCATGGTGAAATGTAAGTAAGTTCTTGATGCGAAATTGGACGAGAAGCGTATCTATATTTTAGGGGTATCTTCGATGTACATCACCTGCGGAAGTACGCAGTCTTACCTGTCGTCTCAGAATTAATTGGGGTGAAAGTCTGTCTACTTGATATGAGAATAAGGAGCTGATTTTTTATCTTTTTATTAATCAAATTTTTATTTGATGTTTATTATCTTTATAGCAGTTTATCGTCGGCCGAGAACGAGTGGCAGCAAAGCTAAACACTCGAACCAACAACGATAGTGAATAATAATGAAGAATGCAAAAATAATTCCCGGGCCCGTCCTGTGCGGCCGCGGTCCAGCAGATACCGCCACGTTCTGACACACCACGGCGGGGCGCGGATTTCTGAGCAGGAAAGCAACTGCTGGGAGAGAACCCACGACCCCTTACGTCGGTCCAGTAGTCAGGACTCAGTAGAGGACACGGCAGTCAAATACTGTCTCAACACGAGCTCAGAGGTCACTGGGAAGGTCTTGAAAAAAGTGTAGTAATTGGTGTGGTAGGGTCTTTTCTCGCATTATGTGATGCAATACCCTCTCTTTACATGACGAATAGTACAGTGTTTCCAGTTGATGCAAAAGTTTATAAACTTGGCTTTTCTGGAACGAAATTTTTCAGACAGGAGTGTACAAAACTACTATGACGTCAACAGTTTTGTGCGGTGATCCACAGTGTTGGCCTCACACTGAAGCGGCGGAAATTAAACTTGGTATTTGAGCCTAAAGTAACTGCAGCTTACGGGGATGACGTTTTGGTATTCGGTTATTTTGCGCCGTTGTATTGTAAGAAATTGCGCAGGTATATCGAGTGTTGGGTGGCCTTTTTTGCTTTGGACGTAAGTTTCAATACAAAGTGGGCAAATGTGGCACCAAAGCGCCGATAGTATGAAACCGGATACGGCGACTGCTCAGTGTGTTCTGCCTCAGCCAATCACAGCACAGATGACACCCTCTTATTACGAACTGTTAAAAATTACTACCGCTTACTGCAAAAGCTGCTGCTGCAAAATAAACATTTCGACCGTCGTACTTTGCGCAGTACATAGGAGCAGACAGAAAATTTTAAGCTCTTGCATGGACACCAGGGCAGCAGGCAGTCAACTGAAACACTATAAGATGAATGGCCAGATCATGCGAATTAATTACGTTATGTACTTGTGACCTATGAGCTTCTCGGTTAAGACTGAAATCAAAATAACTACGGAAAATACAGGCGATGACGTAGGGAGAAGCCGGCCGGAGTGGCCGTGCGGTTCTAGGCGCTGCAGTCTGGAACCGAGCAACCGCTACGGTCGCAGGTTCGAATCCTGCCTCGGGCATGGATGTGTGTGATGTCCTTAGGTTAGTTAGGTTTAACTAGTTCTAAGTTCTAGGCGACTGATGACGTCAGAAGTTAAGTCGCATAGTGCTCGGAGCCAATTTTTGAACGTAGGGAGAAGCGAGCGACGGAGATGTTCATTCGTTAGGCAGCGTTCTGTCGCAGTAAGCGTTGCGTGTGCTCGCTTCTCGGAGAAGGGAATGAAACGCTGCCACGAAGCGCCAAGGTCGTGGCGTTGCTGGCGGCGGAGGCGGTCACGTGACCTGAGAGCCGCTGCCGCGGCCCGGCCCGCCGGCTGTGGGACAGCGAGGCGGCGCTGAGTCGCTTTCCCACGGCAGGGCGGGCGAGTGTGCGTGTGGGCGCAGCAGCAGGCGGGGACGACGCGCAGTCGCCCCGTGCTGTCTGAAGAGTGCAAGATTTGTTTGCAAAAAATGTTGCAACTGATGCCGGTACTAATAGTTGAATTCAGTATAAATAGCGGCAAAGTACAGACAGCTGTTATAATTGACAGTATGTACTCAGTTTAATCTCAAAACAAACAAATTTTTTCGTTGTAGTGATCTGAAAAGGCAGCAACATGCATTTCACAACTCATTTAGGTACAATAAACTCAGCTTGCTACTAAGTGACAGAGTAGAAATGAAAGAAAATTACTTGCTCCCTCAGACACGGCCTCACGCGAAACAAATTTCATTGCACGAATCTTCCTGGCAGATTAAAACTGTGTGCCGGGCCGAGAGTCGACAACTCGGGTCATTTGCCTTTCGCGGGCAAGTGCTCTGCTGCGGAAGTAGAGCTATGAGGAGGTGTTTTGAGTTGTGCTTCGGTAGCTCAGGTAAGCCGGCACGGTAGCTCAGCGTGTTCGGTCAGAGAGCTGTTTTGCCTCCGCAATAAAAAAACTGAGTCCAAGGATCAACAAACGAACCAGACCGAATGTCATGTGACGTAGTGACGTACACAACGATCAACAACGAACAAAATGCAAAAAAAAAAGTGGTAGAGCACTTGCTCGCGAAAGGCAAAGGTCGGGAGTTCGAGCCTCGGTCGGGCACCCAGTTTTAATCTTCCAAGAAGTTCAATATCAGTGCACACTCCGCTGCAGAGCCAAAATTTCACTCTGGAAATTTTATTCCATGTTTAGAAGTGAAACTGTGACTGAAAGTACTCTGGTGAAGTAAGTAGGATACTTCGGACTCCGTCTTGACTAAATAAAATTAGTTTATATCGACAAGCCTACATCAAACTAGAAATGGCCCACGTCGTCTGTACAAGCCTCTTACAAATAGTAACGTAGGTGAACCTATGGCGTTAAAACTAAGGCGCCTCAAACGACTTCTGGAGGCAAGAAAAATTTTATTCTCAGTATTTCACTCTGTTATCCGGCGAATTTAAAAGTTATGTCGTAAACTGCTCGCTAAGAGGTCCAAACTTGTGTTTAAAGCCCTCTTACAGCGAGACAAGTATTACGCTGAACGAGACAGATGCGGAGATTGCCATCGCATCTCGTGGAACCCAAATAACCCACGATACGTTCATCCATTATCTGGGAATGACAGCACTTGGCAACTTGCAACAAAGTTTCAACATTATCTCAAACCTTCTCAAAAGTTTCTCTAGCTTCCATGCATAACGTCAAATATTCGAGACAGTGGTGCATTTGTAAAGTAATCGATTACACGTGTAGTATAAGTGCGAGTTGTAGTCTTGACAGAATCGGGCGTGGGGTGGGGTTTATACTGGTTGTGACTTGTGAGACCTCTGCACTGTACCTCATGCCGCTGTAGGACTTTCAGCAAACTTGCAAGTCTAGCACCTAAGTCTGTATGTACGTGCAAGCAAGCCGCGTGGCAGTGTGTGGCAGAGGGTACCACTGACTGCTCCCATCCGCCTTGGCTGTGCCGCTCGCGAGTGGTACGTGGCTGGCGTCATCGGCGCTAAGCCCGTGTGTAGGCTGCAGTTTCTCGAATTTTCTCGTCTCGCTCATTTCGCTGCAGGCCTGAAAGCGTAGAGGAGACACGCTTGCACTGCGGCACTGCGGTTTGTCGGCAGGAAGCGGGCGTCCGCGCGGTGGGTGCAGATAAGTGCGTGTCGCCAGTTCAGGGTCGGCAGCGGCGGGAGGTGACGTCACGCGGCCACGCTCGTGATGGTCGGCGGGGGTGGGCGGGAAGCCAGCGAGGCGCAGAGTAGAATGGCCTCGGTGCACGAAATACCCTCCACCACACACCGTAAAGTGCAGGTGGTAACTCATTCCTGCTACGTTATGCATCGCAATATTTGTTTTTAGTACTTCATGTTTAGATTTGATTGCTACGGGTAAGGGGCGATGTAACGAATTAACAATTATGCAGATGAGAGTACACCGGTACATTCGTAACAGGAAACACTGGGACCACTTAAAATTTACGGGTTACGGGTGGAACAACAGTTTCCTTCAGTTCGTATAAATAATATAATTGTTCGAATGCTGGCGTACTTTGACAACACAGATTGTACGGTTTTGTGGTGAGTGGTTCGTCGATTGGCGGTCAGCGTCCTCTTTCCTGCTCCACGCTTCCGCAGTGCGTTCCTGCCGCCACTGAGTCCACGACACTCCCACCAGAGCCCCGCTGGTGCCAGCCCACCCGTTGCTGAGGAAGGGCCGTCTTTAGGCCTGGGCGCGGACTGAGGCGCGACACGACGCTACAGCGCGACGCGCACGAATCACGCGTGGCGCGCGTGTCCAACGCACGTCGAGACGCGTGCACGTGTTTTGCACGCGCCGGCTGACGGCTCTCCACGCTGACAGAAACGAAGCGCTCGCACACTGTACTCTTTCTCAAACGTTTTACAGAAACTACTCGGTAAAAATATTTAATTTTTTACTTGCTTGTTGCGTTATATGGCAGCTTCGTGGCCAAGTGCCCATCATCTCGCTAATGGTCATACTTATTGCGGTATACACATTATAGTAGGACGCTACGCAAAATTCGAAAAGCCTGCAATGAAAAATAAGGGTCGCTATGATTTTGCGTCTGGTTACACCATATGTTGTTGCGTTTGAAATTTAGCCAACATGTTGAATTTTTGTTTAGACTTGGGAGGAGGTCTCTATCTGCCTCCAATCTCGATTAAACGGATCCTACGTAGCGCGCTCACTTCCGATCTCACGCCCGCGAGAATGAAATACTCGCAACATCTCTCGTATCTCCTAAACCGCTCGAGACATCGAAACGAAAGATTGGCGAATGATAGCACACAAGGAGAGTATTTTGCTAATTCGTAAACACAGGGAACTTTATCTTTGGCGATATATCAGTACTTATACTTCCCTTCTTATTTTTTTGACTCCATTGGTACTAATTTCTTGAGTTATCGACAGCTAGCGGAACAAGATTTTGCTAGTTGTTGTTGTTGTTGTTGTTGTGGTCTTCAGTCCTGAGACGGGTTTAATGCAGCTCTCCATGCTACCCTATCCTGTGCAAGCTTCTTCATCTCCCAGTACCTACTGCAGCCTACATCCTTCTGAATCTGCTTAGTGTATTCATCTCTTGGTCTCCCTCTACGATTTTTACCCTCCACGCTGCCCTCCAATACTAAATTGGTGGTCCCTCGATGTCTCAGAACATGTCCTACCAACCGGTCCCTTCTTCTAATCAAGTTGTACCACAAACTCCTCTTCTCCCCAATCCTATTCAGTACCTCCTCATTAGTCATCTGATCTACCCATCTAATCTTCAGCATTCTTCTGTAGCACCACATTTCGAAAGCTTCTATTCTCTTCTTGTCTAAACTATTTATCGTCCATGTTTCACTCCCATACATGGCTACACTCCATACAAATACTTTGAGAAACGACTTCCGGACACTTAAAACTATACTCGATGTTAAAAAATTTCTCTTCTTCAGAAACGCTCTCCTTGCCATTGCCAGTCTACATTTTATATCCTCTCTACTTACACCATCATACGTTATTTTGCTCCCCAAATAGCAAAACTCCTTTACTATTTTAAGTGTCTCATTTCGTAATCTAATTCCCTCAGCATCACCCAACTTAATTCGACTACTTTCCATTATTCTCGTTTTGCTTTTGTTGAGTTCATCTTATATCCTCCTTTCAAGACACTGTCCATTCCGTTCAACTGCTCTTCCAAGTCCTTTGCTGTCTCTGACAGAATTACAATGTCATCGGCGAACCTCAAAGTTTTTATTTCTTCTCCATGGATTTTAATACCTACTCCGAACTTTTCTTATGTTTCATTTATTGCTTACTCAATATACAGATTTAATAACATCGGGGATAGGCTACAACCCTGTCTCATTTTGTTTTCCTAGTATGAAAATAAAAATGAAATTTCTTCTTTTATGTTACTACAAACCGACACTGAGGTTTTCGTAAGCTATTGACCTCTGTGATTGCCAGTTAGTTGTTTTCTGAGGCACTCTGTTTCAGGATTCTGCCGCAGTAGCTGCTGTGAGATGAGTTTGCGCAAATTACGCTGTGTTTTGACAAAGTACAATTAAAATTGTCAACAAGAGAAATGTGGCCATTACTCATAAATGGTGATGCTTCTTCGAATGAGAAAAGGTTAACAACTCACACAAAAATTAATTACCAATTATGTTGGAGTTTTAATCGAATGCCCGTAACCCATTGGTGACTAACACTGAGGGACTATAGTTCAATTCTTTTATCTTGGCGGCTCGCGCATGCCCGCCTAGACGCGGGAGATTGCTGCGTTGCCAGTTGCACACGACGCACGCGCCAAGAGAAGCAGCGCCATAGTATAGCATAGTTCGTAAGCTTGCGTTTAGGGGGGAGCGCGCAGTTCATGAAGTAAAGCCACCACAGCCACAGTAACCCTTTCGCTACTACAAAGACGTGCTCCCTGCATTCCGCGCTGTGGGCGATTTTGTCACTGCACTGCTCGCCTGTGCAGACACATTGTGTTCCGACTGCTTTGACACTCTTTATCATTCGATTCCACAAAAACTATTTGGCTCAAAAATTAGATTTTTACCTATATTCTTGACTGATACCTTCCCCCCATAAATGACTTAATTTTGTTTCGATGTTCAACGCAGTTATTATGCAGCATTAAATACAGTAAACCATTGCACGAAATTTTGAAGAGTTTGCAGAGGTTAAGTCCATAGAGTATACTTTCCGTATGGTCGATTTTAGTTGCCACGATGTTGAGAATGAAATGTGGACAAGATACCTATATATTTCATTTAATTTAAGTACCACATAAGTGTCGTATGTAATATTGAGAAATATTCGACCTTTCGCGACTGTAACGAAAGTTTTACTTACACTGGGCACGTTTGGCTTTATTTTAAAGCACTTCAATCAATCAAAAGGAAGTAGACAAAATACATTAAACAAAACTGTGGACTTAAAAAACATTAGGATTTGAATATACCGTCTGTCAGTGAAGTGCTCAGAGCTATGTCAAATATAATTTTGTGTGTGGCACACACAAACAGCATTTATTTGCTAAAACACTGATGAGCCAACACAAACGTTGAATATTGTGCTACCGCAGCACAAAACTACGAAAGGTGACTTGGCAATGGAGGACACAAAATACAGTCCTCTTATGATGCTTCAAAAGAGAGAAACGCGTCTGGTCTAAATAAGTCGCTTATTACAGTTGCAGAAGAGGGATATATTTCAATTCCATTGGTGAAACTGCGACTGTGGAACAAAAACAAGAAATAGAACATGAATACCATTGTGTATGTGCCATAGCTTTCACCGATGGAAGTGCTTTAAAATAAAGGCAAACGCGCCCTGGGGAAATAAAACTTTTATTACAGTCGCGAAAGACGGAATATTTCTCAATATTACATACGACACCTATGTGGTACTTAAATGAGATATTGTTATACAGTAAATATTATATGAAATTTAGGTATCTTGTCCACATTTCATTCTCAACATTGTGGCAACTAAAATCGACCATACGGAAAGTATACGCTATGGACTTTTACCTCTGCAAACTCTTCAAAATTTCGTGCAATGGTTTACTACATTTAATGCTGCACATCAAAACAAAATTAAGTCATTTATGGGGGGAAGGTATCAGTCAAGAAGACGTGTAAAAATCAAATTTTTTGGCCAAATAGTTTTTGTGAAATCGAATGATAAGTGTGTCAAAGCAGTGGGAACACCATGTGTCTGCACAGGCGAGAAGTGCAGTGATAGCAAAATCGTGCACAGCGCGGAATGCGGGGAGCACGTGTTTGCAGCAGCGAAAAAGTTGATGAAGAGGCAAAGCACTAGAAATTTCATTCAAACGAATAAAATTCGTGAAGTAAGGCACTCCAATATTGTTTTAAAATAAAGAAAATATTAAGCACCCCACAAGGTTTGAACTCATAACCTTTCACTTGGCAGCCAAACACCTTAACCGTTCCGCTACCTCTGCTCATCGAACAGTGTAACTCCATAAGGACTCTAACACTCAAGCAACTACTTATAAACACTGTTGGCATGACTATTTCCTATTGTACTTCGACGAAGCATGAGTAATTCATAAACAATTACCGCTGTTCTTTATTGCGAAAAAGCAGTTCGTGAGATTGAAACAAACACCTTTCCTTGCTATCGCCTGAATTAGGAGTCTTATTGCTTGTTTGGTTTAATTAATTAATAGAATATGAAGCAGTTGGTATAAAGAATGCTTTTTCCAAACTTTCTATAAAAGAAAATCTGCTATCAAGACATTGCTTTTGTTCTATTACTTTATTTATGACTGAACGTTTCTAAAACTGAAGACACTTGTCCGTGATCTGCACTGCAGTCGAGATCTGGCAACGTCGTTCTCTGTTCATTGGCTGACTGTGTTTTGTGACGTCAGATGCGCAGAACGAACCTAAACTCGGCCGCCAAGATATATGACGCGCACTATAGTATGGAAACTTACCAAAGGATTTTATTCCTTCTCTTGTCTGAGCAGTATTAAAATAATGACGACCATTGCTTCAGGCGGAATAATACGCACATGCCGGATGCTGATTACTCACCTACTGCTCTGGCCAAACTGTGATTGCGAATGAAATAGTTGTTACTGAGAAAAGGAAAGAATTGATCTGTCGCACAATACACTGGTCAGTGTATTGTCAGCAGCGGAGGATAATACGGGCGACAGGAATGCAGACGCTGGCCATGTGTGCCTGGTGAGCTTGAGTTAGAAGAACATTGTCATGAAAGTAGATCTCCCTTTGTAAGCAGTACATTTCAACAAATTAAATATATCTAAGCACCACACTCTTTTAGGATATTCCTACTTTCGTAATAATACCGACCATTTTTTTCCATTTGTATAATTAGTTTATTAATGCGGAATAATGTGCATGCAACAATTGAAATGCTGTTTCTCATCTTGGCGAGCCAATTGAAACATTGTTATTTCTGACTGCTTTTCGAGTGTTTCTAGCTTGCAGTGGACATGTAATGTCCACAGGTACATACTATAATGTCTCTTATTACACCTATATCCAAGTAACGACAGTCAAAGCTACGTACTTCATATCTTCGACGTTTTATCAGAAGCAGAAAGAGGTCATACCTGTGGAAATAACGCCTTTTCGACTTCTTGCAGCAGATCGTAGAGATACGTCAGCATTACAGGCAGCAAGTAGCTACCCTTATTTTAATTTGCTGCCTCGTTTCTAAATCACTTGATTTTATAATTATTCCTTAGTTCCTTATTCACTACTCTCAGGATGAATCGTCTATCCCTTCTTACGATCTGAAAACATGGCGGAGGCAGAAGATAATAATGCCAATGGCTAAAGGCTCACCAGTTACTGAACTGTCCATTGTTCTTGACAAAAGAAGAAACAAACCTAAAGAACTGTAGAGATATTTGCAACTGAAAACTATTATGTAGTAACGTAAATAGATGGAGCTCTTGAACGGCGAAAGACGAAACACTACTCAGTGTTAATAAAATTCGGTATACCATAAGGCTGTATTTTTCGGACGGGCAATACTTTCACTGCCCATACGCGCCATGCCGGGGTGAGCACACGGCAGGACTGCCTTCCTCCTTCCCCCCCCCCCCCCCTCCCGCACCCCTCACGCTGTGCTCGCGTGACGCGCGTCGCCAGAAACTGTGCCGCAACCACAACGCCGCGCGACCCGGCGCAGGCGCGCGTCGCGTCCCAGTCGCGTCGCGTCGCAGTTTTCGCGGCCCCATTTGACCCTGAAGTTAGGAAAACGCGCGCTGCGCTGCGTCGCGCCACACGCGCTATATGCGTCTCAATTTGCGCCTAGCCTGGAACCCTAAAAATGAAGTGAACTGGCCGGGAGATGATCCCGTTTGGGGTTGCTCGGCCGGTAGGAGAAAGACCTCCTGTTTCACTCGAATTTGTCGGTTTGCGCGGCGGTGAAACCGACCGGCAATGATTGTGGCTGAACAAACACCGAGACCCGTAGACAGGGAAAACACCGACTCGGCCGGGAATCGAACTTGGGACACTAACCATGAGACCATGGACTGCGGAAACTGCTGCACAAATCCTGAATGCCAGTCTCTGTAGGACACGCTGTGTCACATGCTGTGTGTTAAAGCGGTAACGGACGGCAGAATTTCGAAATATTGACAACGTGTAGCAGATATGAGATGAACTACAGTGTCACATTTTGTCTTTGTGTGTGTCGGAGGGGGGGAGGGGTGTGAAGATGATGTAAAAAAAAAAAAACAGTGCATCAAGTAACGCAGACAAGTAGGAGCAGAACGCCCATTCTGCTGCCTTTACTTGTGTAATGTCGCACCCAACATGCGTATCTGGTTCGGGAGCTTTCCTGCATAACAACAAATAATAAAATGAGAAATAAAATCTATGTAGCCAACGTCGAATTTTTTACCCAAATTGGAAGTTACTAAAAGTCCATGTCGATGAAACTTCTTTTCGTGTCGTCTGTGGCTGAAATAAATCCGATGCGATCCGTGAGCGGTACGTGATGCCTGACTCCTTTTGGCGAACCAGCTGACCGGCGCTGCGCATGCGCACAGGCTCCGCCCCCAGCACAGCCGGCTGCCCTGCCGCCCCCTCTGGGCTGACGCGATGCACGCCGTCTGACACTGCCGGAAAACCGTAACAGCAGTGCAGCGACGTTTTAGAGATCGTTAATCCCTGAAAGTTCTCTTGAGAAATGCTTGGAAAACTTGTTCTCTGCTCCAGATGCCACACATACACTCCTGGAAATTGAAATAAGAACACCGTGAATTCATTGTCCCAGGAAGGGGAAACTTTATTGACACATTCCTGGGGTCAGATACATCACATGATCACACTGACAGAACCACAGACACATAGACACAGGCAACAGAGCATGCACAATGTCGGCACTAGTACAGTGTATATCCACCTTTCGCAGCAATGCAGGCTGCTATTCTCCCATGGAGACGATTGTAGAGATGCTGGATGTAGTCCTGTGGGACGGCTTGCCATGCCATTTCCACCTGGCGCCTCAGTTGGACCAGCGTTCGTGCTGGACGTGCAGACCGCGTGAGACGACGCTTCATCCAGTCCCAAACATGCTCAGTGGGGGACAGATCCGGAGATCTTGCTGGCCAGGGTAGTTGACTTACACCTTCTAGAGCACGTTGGGTGGCACGGGATACATGCGGACGTGCATTGTCCTGTTGGAACAGCACGTTCCCTTGCCGGTCTAGGAATGGTAGAACGATGGGTTCGATGACGGTTTGGATGTACCGTGCACTATTCAGTGTCCCCTCGACGATCACCAGTGGTGTACGGCCAGTGTAGGAGATCGCTCCCCACACCATGATGCCGGGTGTTGGCCCTGTGTGCCTCGGTCGTATGCAGTCCCGATTGTGGTGCTCACCTGCACGGCGCCAAACACGCATACGACCATCATTGGCACCGAGGCAGAAGCGACTCTCATCGCTGAAGACGACACGTCCCCATTCGTCCCTCCATTCACGCCTGTCGCGACACCACTGGAGGCGGGCTGCACGATGTTGGGGCGTGAGCGGAAGACGGCCTAACGGTGTGCGGGACCGTAGCCCAGCTTCATGGAGACGGTTGCGAATGGTCCTCGCCGATACCCCAGGAGCAACAGTGTCCCTAATTTGCTGGGAAGTGGCGGTGGGGTCCCCTACGGCACTGCGTAGGATCCTACGGTCTTGGCGTGCATCCGTGCGTCGCTGCGGTCCGGTCCCAGGTCGACGGGCACGTGCACCTTCCGCCGACCACTGGCGACAACATCGATGTACTGTGGAGACCTCACGCCCCACGTGTTGAGCAATTCGGCGGTACGTCCACCCGGCCTCCCGCATGCCCACTATACGCCCTCGCTCAAAGTCCGTCAACTGCACATACGGTTCACGTCCACGCTGTCGCGGCATGCTACCAGTGTTAAAGACTGCGATGGAGCTCCGTATGCCACGGCAAACTGGCTGACACTGACGGCGGCGGTGCACAAATGCTGCTCAGCTAGCGCCATTCGACGGCCAACACCGCGGTTCCTGGTGTGTCCGCTGTGCCGTGCGTGTGATCATTGCTTGTACAGCCCTCTCGCAGTGTCCGGAGCAAGTATGGTGGGTCTGACACACCGATGTCAATGTGTTCTTTTTTCCATTTCCAGGAGTGTAGTTCGGTTACGGTTCTTCACAGCGGTTGTATAACTGTGTTAGGTCACCCGAAATATACGCAGAATGACTGAACATGTGTCGAGGTGCGGCTTGCGCTAAACTGTAACTACGCAAGTTATAACGGAACTGGACTTCCGTTTAATTAGGATGTTTACATGAGGCGTGCGCCTAATTTTCCCAGTTACTTTGGGAACGCGTATGTTCCGAGGAATAATGAAAATGCGAAAAAATACAGATACACTTGTAAACGAATTGTTACTGTGCGACTGGTTTTACACAGTAACGAAAGATAAAAGTATGGAATAAATAAACGGCATCAGCCATAAGCTTAGACGGAAAATAACTCGAGATCGGTCACCAGGTCAATTCGTGAGCAAAAATTACTGTATGATTATTAATTAATAATCTCTCTGCATAAAAGGGAATGTCCTGCCCGTCTGACCCATGTCCCAGCCCAAACCGAAACTGGAAATCTCCAGGAGGTGCGTGTAAGAAGATTGCGCGAAATTTCAACCATAAGGGGGTGAAATTGGGATGAAGGATTTTTGAGAAATGTCTCTATTAAGGTAATTTTGGAGCTAGAACTACATAAACTAGTGTTTGATTTCTCAGTCAGAAAATAAAAAAATACGTGTTTGAGTGTTTCTGGAAATTCAACCCCTAAAGGAGTGGAATAGGGGATGAAAATTTTTAAGAAAATATTTCATTGCATTAAAAAGTTTCAAAGCTGCATTTATGAAAGTTGCTGTTTCACCTCTGGGTTAGGTATAAAGAAATATTTGTCACGGTATGGAACTTGTAACCTCCCCCGTGACATTTGAAAGACAATGTTTAAATATAAATGGAGCAAAGTGTAACCTCCCCACAAAAATGTTAAGTCAATTCAACAAAAAATGAATGAAATGTCAGCTGATATGAATTCAATAAAAAAATCTCAGTGACACAAATAGACCGAAATGTCGATCTTTAGGCCCTGATTAAACTCAAATTCTTACCTCAGTAATACTGCATCTGCTCTTATTTTTCGCATAGCTTGGAGGAAATGCATCGCAAATATATATATTTTTTTTAATTTAAGGGAGACTTTTCTTTAAGGAAATGCAAGGAAAATATTATTTCAAAAAGGGATTCTTTGTTTTGTTAAAATGCTTGGTTTGAAAACAAAATTATTATTGGGGCGATTCTTGAACAAATTAATTACACTTAAGATCCATTACATTATCAGATGTGCGCAAAGCTGCTTCATTACCTGATTTAAAAAATATACCTCGTCCTGAATCTCGACCATAGAGCCATGTCGACGCCCGCCGACCCCTCACACACAACTGCTAACTCGCAACAGCAACTACATGCTCTCGCGACTCGCTACGTACCACTACTGCCTCGCAGCAGAACTGAACTCTCGCGCTATTACTCTCTCGCAACTGCACTGACTACATGCTCTCTGGTCAGAGATTCTGTGGCTCGCCATCGCTGCCTATGAAACGTACGCGTTTCAAACTTGCTATGGAAATATCTGCAGAGCAACGCAAAAGGCACGATAAAGAAAAACTCTGGACTCCAGCTACCGGCATCGCATTTTGGTCAAAACTACATTCGGAAGAGACCATGCTTACACGGCCTTAATTAGCGTGAAAACCTGTAACGGTGTTGCAGTTTGTGCAGAACGTAAAAATCTGATTAAGTTAGAACAAAAAGGTTTCTGCCGGTCGTACAGACCACCCGATCGAAGCGGCAGTCCTTTCTGGACTGCAGTCACGAACCAATCAGGCGAGAACCGAACCAGGAGCTCAGACGTCGAAACACGATTATACCACGAGAGAGAAAGTCGGTCGTCAGAAAACCAGGAGAACAGTTTGTGCCGAACATGCGTGTAAAAGTCGACGGTTTGCGAAACTGTTAGCGCATTGAACAACTTTGCGTTACCCACTGTGATGATAGGTGCTACCGATGTCATAAATGAAAATGTTCTCCTGATCTTACACCTCTGGACTGCTTTCTGTGGGGTACGTTAAAGATGAATGTGTACCGTGATGTGCCTACAACCCCAGAGGATATGAAACAACGTATTGTGGCAGCCTGCGGCGGCATTACACCAGATGTACTGCGGCGTGTACGACATTCATTACGCCAGAGATTGCAATTGTGTGCAGCAAATGATGGCCACCACAGTGAACATCTATTGGCCTGACATGTCGGGACACGCTCTATTCCACTGCGTAATTGAAAACGGAAACCACGTGTGTACGTGTACCTCACCCCTCATGGTAATGTACATGTGCGTCAGTGAAAAAGACCAATAAAAAGGTGTTAGCATGTGGACATAATGTGCTGTTCCAGTCTCTTCTGTACCTAAGGTCCATCACCGTTCCCTTTGGATCCCTACGTAATTCGGTGCTCTCCGATACAGACGATCGAACAGCGGAGGAGTGGTATTCAAGCGTCAAGTTTAGGTTACAATATCTCCGGATGTAATTAACATTTTAGAATGCAACAAACGGCACTGATTACGTATTTGTTTGTATGTTCAAATGTGCTAACAAAACCAACGGGGTTCCAACTAAAAAATGTAGTTTTATGTTAAAAAACATAGTTCCGTGCATTTTTTTATGGTTTGTGGTAACCAATTACACTAGCCCCTCTCCTCACGTTCGGTCTGTGGAATCGGTTCGTCAGTATTTGATGTGGTTTACGAAATATATCCAGCGGTAACGTTAGGTGACTCACCCTGTATTTATCAACTGTCGCTGGAAACAGATGTGGCTGTCACTCGTAGAAGTATTGTCAGTCACCTGTATGCTGAAACGGCTGCTCCGTGTTGCCGTGTTTCAGAATCGTCCGCAATGGAAGCAGTTAAGGACATCACAGAGACGGTGGCTGTCGACCTGGGGGACCTGCTGGACGTCGGGGACGACGCCATGGTGATACTCGAGGCAGGTGACACTCGGCTGGTGGTGCACAGGGCCGTCCTCGCGGACAGGAGCCCCGTATTTGCGGCCATGTTCGCCCACGACACCCTCGAGGCCTGCACTGGCGTGGTGAGGATTGCCGACATCGGGGGCCCGGTGCTCAGGCAGCTGGTCTCCTACCTGTACACCCAGCGGGCCCCCCAGCGGCCCGGCACGGCCCCCCAGCTGCTGACTGCAGCGGATAAGTACGGGGCGTCGGGGCTGAAGGCGGAGTGCGAGCGGCAGGTGGCCGCTCAGCTGACCGTGGAGACCGCGGCGGCCGCGGCCGTCCTCGCAGTCCGCCACTCCTGCAGTGACCTCAGGCGAGCCGCCATCGAATTTATTAAGACTCATACCCACGAGGTGATGGCCACTCAGGGGTGGGCAGATGCGATGCGGAAGCAGCCGGAAGACTTGATCGAAGTGAGCCGGTTGCTGTACGATCCACCACCACAAACCAGGTAAGTGTGAGACAACCAACTCATTCGTGTCTCTCGGTTCTAGGTGTGTGTATTTCCAACTGTATAATTTTTCCCACTGAATTTTCGCAGATGTGTGTCTGCTGTAAAATACACCATCGTAGACAGTCATTTCACGATAGCTCACAATGCTATCATTACCCTCGTGTAGCAGTTTCAGTGAACCCCTAAACTGAACAGTGTTCATTACCAGGTATGTTAGCTAACAAAAACCATCAAAGAGCCAGTTTGTGGGCATTATATTAAACTACATGTATACAGAAAGTGGTTGTTTAGGTTTTAGCATCAACTGTCATGACAGAGGGTACACTTACTGTGTGAATAGAGCACGAGGCAGACTGCTGTGGACACAAAGCTGTATTGCCCAGCATAGGCTCAGACACAGTGATGGGTGTAGTTTGCAACCGGCAGCCTGTACTGGTTGCTGTAGGCCTGTTCCCATGAAGTGGTCTCTAAAGTTGCCCATTGCCTCTGTGGCTGATGACACCTTTGAATAGTGCCACACTGCATGAAGATGATGACAAAGTCACTTACAATCGACACCTCGAGCAAGGTAGTGTACTGCAGAATGATTATAGAGGATGGTGGTAACATTTTTACAAATTTAGATGGCTGATGTTGACCTGTGGAAGTTTCGTCTTGTATAAAAGCAGATTATCGGAGTAATCACTATTCACACCTTAGTATTACAGCTTTGGCTCTTACGTAGTTGTCGGTCACTTTCTTTCCACGTGCAAGCCATATGCCAGTAACTATCCCAAGATAATTCTTAGTTCTCTCCAAATCCAGATAGTACACGGAAGATGTTAATTGCTCTAAAGGCACAAAATATAAAAGAATGCTCTGCTGTGAGGGCTTGTACGGAGGATGTTCAGAAAACCAGGTGAAGTAAGCATCGGTGCCCCAGTGTCTGGCTGCTCACACCTCTTGCAGCCTGAGACCACCTCGCAGGTTCACAGGCCAGACCTAGCAGCAGTTCCAGCTGGTCCCATAAAGTTGAGTCTTCCCACCTCGCTTTGTTCACCTCTGTACTCAGCATTACATAAAGCTCACGCAGTGCTTGGATACGTTCCCTTCTGTGACACACAGAATACCGTGCCTTACTGTGTATTCGATGAACAGGTGTCCACCCTGTGTGTGTGTGTTTCAGTGGATCTATGGCTTCACTATAGCCACCCAGTGAACACTACAGGCTTCCATTCTCCTGTGGCACACCTTATGACATTATCTGTCCCATCCATTGTTGCTGTTCCAACTCTGATAGTCTGTGACCATTAAAGTGTCTGTGCGACCAGAGTTACCATTTTTCTGCACCATCTTACAGTTACATATGTTCATACAAGTCTAATAGCCACTAACACTGATAAATGATCATTTATTTTTCATTTAGATTTTAATACTTATGTAGTATTTTATGTGCTATTTGACATATTGGAAATCTTGTGTTCGAGATGACACTGTGCATTCCCTGAACCAATTGTAATGAACATAGAGCCAGTGTTGTAAATCATTCAGTGTCTTTCTCTTTTATTCTATAAAGATTAACATCAAAATTCATTGTTTAAGCAATAAACATATTACAATTGTTATTTACATTCTTGAAAAAAATTTAAAACATTACATTATTCCAAACTCGTTATGCACGCTGTGGGAAATGACTCGAGCTCTTATGTTTGAAAAAATTTTTGTTAACGGGAATCTTTTTACTAACAGTAATCTTTGTGTATATTTTAAAAATTCTCTTGATGATGTATAATAGATTCTTGTCGTGATCTTCACCTAGTTCACTGCCTCATACTTCCCACATTATTGGGTGTCAGTTACAGACATATATACAATGTTTGGTCCTGGAACTGACTCTGTCTTTCACTGATTCCACTTGACACCCCCACCCCCCCCCCCCCTCCCTTCGCCTCTCAAAAATTATGCATAGTATCACACTCAAATTTTATACACCGCAGGTACCTATGATTTTAATAATTAAAATAAGATGTATAAAACCACATGTAAGCAGAATTATTTTTTTACTTCATACAGTGTCCACTTCACACAGTGTAGTGATAGTGTTTTCCCATTTTTTGGGGAGGATGTCTCACTATCCCATGTTCATCCTTCTCACTATCCCCTTGTACCCATGCCAGCCCTTCTAGATAGACATCAGATTCTCACAGAATTTACCATTCATACCTACTGTATGTGGAGGACAAACTTAATTTTATTTCAGTAGCAAGTTCACAGCACAACTTACATCATCAATCACAAACATTGCTCATCACACTCACTCACTCACTCACTCACTCAGTGTGTGTTTTTCCATCACTGGGGAATGACACGGCTTACTTTAACTACCCCATGGTTTCCTGTGTGCTTACAAAGTGAGGATACTCACTTGAAAAATACTTAAATTCCTGTCAACCATATTTAATGAATGAAATTTAGATGAATGTGGTAATACTGTTATGACACGTAACTGTTGCACAACCACAGCCTCTTTCTGTTGTCAAATCACGAGGTTCACCGTGCCTTACTGCCCGCTCTACTGAATTCCTTCTCCAGCTCAATTTGAAACACGCTGTCAACCATTTTGTAGCTGTACCTTTCAAAGACCAGTTTTAAGACAGGCTTTGAACGATGTCTGATGATCAAAGTATCACATTAATTACAATACGAAATGTTTGACAATCAGACGAGTGTCGTGCCTGTCAAATTTATATGCGTGTGTTACCATGCTCAGAAGCAGCCAAATTTCCTGAACTGCGTTCCACCTGGTTTGTATGCAGCCACATAACTTTCTTGCACTTCATCTATTATCGTCCATATGAAAACCAATACCACAGTAATGTAAATATCAGAAAACCCTTTACCAGAGATGACGGTCCTCAGTGCTTGTAAACTGAAGTGAATTACAATAAATGAGATTTCAAAAAGCAAGATTCAGCTTCAAACTACATGCTTTTGGTATTGGACTGGGATCCAGGACTCCAATCCGGTCACTACAGATCTTTACTATCATTTTAACCACGTGTAACATCATATGCACTTTTTCAAACTTGATATCATGGGGCATAAAGTTTTGTTTTGGGCAGGGATTGTGAATGAAGCACAATAAACTGTTATAATTTTATGTATCGAAATTTTTCACCGCTAGAGGGATGATGAAACTGAAATGATTATACAACAAAGTATTCCCCTGCTGCGTTTCGAACCCAGCATATATCATGTTGTTTTCTAGCCACATATAGACACACAATGTCAGTTTATTTCACCACCAGTGAGATATGCTCATGTCTGAACTAGAAATTATGCGAGGAAAAGTTCTGTGCTGACTGGGACTCTTAACCCTGTATATGCTATCACCACTGGCTACACACCTGTCAAATTCTTTTCCACCAGCCACTAGGAGTGGAATTTATAAATCTGAAATGATAGGATAAAAAGTTCTCTGCCTGTTTCAGGGTCAAAATTGGCACCAATTGTTATTGTTGACGTTGCATGCACAAATGCTAAAAATCATAATTGCTTTCCACATTTTCTTGCAGTGCGGATGCTACAACTTGAAATCCCACAGCGAAAATTTTTGTACCCAACCAGTATTTAAAACCTGACCTTCCCCATTCATTGAAACCTGGATAACTATGGAATGTTGGGACCCAACAAAACGATGGAACTGTATTGTCCGAAAAGTGTTCAAGATGGCAGAAAGAGATATCTGGGTTAGATTCCCAGTTCAGCACCAACATTTTCAACATTGCAAGTTCAAATAAGTGTGCCGTGACTTTACATGACAATTGTTCCAGGGATGAAGTAAAATTTCTGGTGCAAGAAAGGTTAATGGTGAGCTTCCGCTAGCCGGACGTCTGCCTCTGTCATGGCCCAACATACACCGACTCTCCTCCAGCAGGTAGTGAAGGAGCGTCGGCTTTATTGTAGATTAGGAAGGAAAGTGGAACCTTATGTTGTTCAACAGAACTCACCGGAGGCAAAGAGGGTCTGTTAATACTTGTTAAGTGTTTGGCTGATGAGTGACTTGAACACAGAGCTTAAGCAAATGAAGGTAGAGAAATTTTAACAGACTACCAAACTACTTTCAATGCAGTGCCACTGTTTTGCCATTAACGAAGGATGCTGCTCACTGGATGAGCGTTCCGTTTCCCTGGAGGTTCATTACAGCCTTTACAAAACATTCTTTTCCTTGTTAATCCATATCAATGGTCACTAATTGCCTTAGCTACCTAATGTGTACTTTAGAGTTGTTTTTGTAATCACTGAAATAAAATCACATAATTGTCAGCTGCACTACTGGCATTATTGTAGGCTACAGAAATTTCTGCAGGAAGTGTTTTCTCCCACCTGAGCTGCTGTGATCTTGTAAGAGTTTAGGTTACACCAACATTAGATCGTACAAAATAAACTCAGCGACAAGTATCAATCAAACTTCCAGAATGTTCTCCATTGTCACATTTATAACTGCAGTAGTGTGCCATTGTGTCAAGGAACGTTAATTATTTTCTAGCTCTTTATTATTGTGATAGAGGCTTATAATTTTACTAAAAGAAGAGAGGTCATTTGATATATAAGGAAGTCAATCATAGGCAGTGACTGTTGTTTGAGAATGCGTCCATTGTTATTCTTGAAGTGGCTTCCCTTTATTATAATTTCAGAAGGAATTTATTTTTTACTTTAAAGTGGTATTAACTACTAAGCAGCCATGTTTATCCACTATAATAGTTTTTTGAAGAGATCATTCATTATTATAATTTCTTCTGTTATTATTAACACCGTCAATCTTGGCAAAGATGAGGCTTGTCTTCAGTAAATGTAGCTTATGTAGCACAGATAATCCCTCCATATAAATTCCATGTGGAAAAAGGGGGCCTAAAAATGTACTGTGCAAGTGCGTAAGAAAGTCCATCATTTTTCCTCATGTAGCATACTACATTGATGCATGTAGCCTAAAAGGACCATCCATAATTTAATTGAAACAAGTAGATTCATGCATAATATCATAGACTTTTGTCTGACGTGTTGTCATGCAGGTTGGAATAAGTATATTTATCAATCATAATTTTTTATTTGTAGCTATAAAATATTCTTGGAGTGACTTATTGAATGTTGTACACTTGAAGGTCATAAGGATTGTTGTTTAAACCTTCGAAAATGCTGCATGAAGTATTTTGTGCATCTCAGTATATTCATAATTTTTACTTATGGACCAGCTGACAGCAACTGAATAAAACACAATTTTAGTGCCATACGCGTTTAGAGTTTATTTTCTGCAAGGCGTTATCAGTGGCCTGGAATATGTACATATGCTAGCTATTTAATTTACATTTTTGTCACTGTGCCTATAGGTGATAAACAGTTCTGGTGGTTGGTATTTCCTATTAAGTAGTAATGTTTTGAACTGTACTTACAGGTTGTGTGGACAATTTCTTACATATTACACTCCCATTGCATTTTTGGTGTTCTTCTTATGAATGCCAATTTGCAGTTTTTCCCACATTCCACAGCACTATGAACTGAAAGATTGTTGCAATGCAATGTTTTGGTTTCTGTTGCCGACTGTCAAATGTTTTTGCCAAATATCGAATGTTATTGCGAAACTTTCAAGTGTAATTATTGAAGTATCTGTGATCTGTTTGTGTACGCATTTGTGCGTGCATGCATTTGTGTGTGTGTGTGTGTGTGTTATGGTGTGGTATTTTTTTTTTTTATTTTGGCTCTGCTTACGTGTGTTGGTTTGTGTGTAGGTTATGGTGTACCAGCTGGTTCTTTTCTGTGTGGTGTTGTCAGTGTGTGTGTGTGTGTGTGTGTGTGTGTGTGTGTGTGTGTGTGTGTGTGTGTAAGTTTTCAGCTTGTGAGTCCTTTTGTATTCTGGAAATGTGTTTGTTTTGTTGTATTATTTTGTGTGTGTGTATGTGGTAAGTGTGTCAAAGAAATTACGTCAGGAAATAATTTTTTCATTTGCAGTTGGTTTGTTTTGATGTGGTGGTTTACCAGTATGGCTCAATCGATCACTGCCAAATGTCATGAAATGTGACCAATTAGCCATCATGCGGCACTTTAATTCATAGGAAATGTTGAGGAAGAAAGAAAGAAGAAATTGTCAAACATCCCATCGACTGCAAGACCATTAGAGACAAAATAGAATCTACAGCTCTGAAATGTTAGAAAGGAAATAGATAGTGCCATTTCAAAGGAATGGTCACAGTATTTGCATTGCTTAGTTTAAGAAAATAAAGGAAAACTTAAAACAGGATGGTTGGATGGACATTTGAACTATTTGGCTCCACCTTCATAAAACAAAAATGTTTGGTCCTGACAAAAAACTTAAAATCAAAGGCTAATGTGAGTCCACAGAATGTAACAGTACACATCTGGTGTAATGAAGCTCTTTTGTGTTACGAAGTTCTTCCCACAGATATGTCCATAGTTATTAGCATCCATTGTATTCATGGTTGTCTGCAAAGATTTTCATTGTGTCATGCACATAAAACCAGAGGAGAAAAGCAATTTTGATTTTTATCGCCTCTGCATGTCTTGTCAACTATGACAGCTGGTGTCGATTTCAAGTCTGTCACACAAAACTTTAAATGATTGCTTGAAAAGTTAAAACACGTACCTCGTAGCAAGTGGCGAAAAAGAATTCGATAATCAACATTATCTTGTGTGCAGTCAACAACGATGGTGCATGCAGCATGCAGGGATAGATTCCCACCCCACACAGAATGTTCCGTTAGGTTATTTCCAGTTCATATATGGGCACATCCTGCTACAGCTAAACTAAGCAGATGTTTAACATGTATTTGTGGTTAGAAAACAACGGGAGGCGGTGGATTCAGATCCCAGTAAAGGAACAAAATACTTTTTCTCGACAGTTCAGATTCTCATATTGCTATATTTGGATATGTAATGTATTACTGCACTTAGTTAACAATCCTATTAGTTGCTAGGTTTGAATCATCGAACACAATGCGAAGCCATTTCAACATTCCAACATGCACACATACACACATGCTTACCTGTGGCTGAAATGATATTTAAGATCTTTCGTACTTAGTTAACAGAGACAATAGGTGCTCAGTTGGAATCCTGGATGGTAGTCTTAATACAAATGTTTTCGTCACTTAATTTCAAGTTGAAACTTAGTTTCCAAAAAGTCATTTATTGCAATAAACTTGAGTTTACAAGCTGCCATCTAATTATAACAGGTTTCGATATTCACATTATCGTGATATTAGTCTGATTGTGGACTCAGTGTTACAAATCAGTTGCTTCAAGTGGGGTCTTTTAGTAATCGTTTTGTAGAGTGAAATGCCCATATCGAAAAGCGATCAGAGGAACTGCAAGACAGTAACATTATGTGGGTGCATTCGTCGTTCCCCTACACTCTGTCAAGGAATATGGGACTTCATCATCATCATACAATTTAGGTGGAGTGGAATTCAGGCCGTTTGGATAGTTTTGATGGCGACAGCACCTGAGCTAACCTGTCCAGTAATTCTGTAATTATGTTTTGTGCAAGTATTGGGCGTTGTATGTACCTTCTGGCTGCACTTAGATTTGAACTACCTGTTGTACGGGGTTGAGCGACTGCCGTGGAAAGCTCGGATGGTACAACTGATTGTTATTAGCTTACTGGTAATTCATTTGTATTAACTGGAGCCCTATCCCCTGTGTGGATGGTCCCTCAGCAGTGCTGGCCATAGTGAGCCACCTCCACATCCCCACGAGGACACGCCTAGCCAGCTCACACCCTGCCTCTCTGTATGTGCAGTGCACCAGTCGTTACAGAGCTGAGGACCACCACTACCACCAGCACCACAACCACAACCAGAACCACCACCACCACCACCGCCACCTCTGCCAGCGCACCTTGCCAGACACCTGCTGCTGCGCGGCCCACGACTCCTCCACCTGATGAGGCCACTGTCTCTCAAATGCGGTGAGTTCCCTCAAAACACACACGCGCACACACACGCACACGCGCGTGCACACAACATTATATGGTAGATAAGATATAAATACTGAAAAGCAAAGTGTAAATGCTCAGTCTAGACTTAATGAGGGTCAGCAAAGTGAACTGGGAATAAAATCAAAACATACAATCAGAGGTGGTATCCCCACGACTAGATCATAGTACCATGGAAGAGAGGTTAGTTAAGAATAGGTTGGTAGGAAAAATAGTTATTGTCAACAGTTCAGTGTCTTATTCATAAAGACCAGCAAACAAATGCCAACAATAATTCAGACTGAGATTTTCACTCTGCAGCGGAGTGTGCGCTGATATGAAACTTCCTGGCACATTAAAACTGTCTGCTGGACCGAGATTCGAACTCGGGACCTTTTCCTTTCGTGGGCAAGTGCTCTACCAACTGAGCTACCCAAGCACGAGTCAAGCCCAGTCCTCACAGCTTTACTTTTGCCAGTACCTCGGCTCGTACCCTCCAAACATTACAGAAGCTCTCCTGCAAACCTTGCAGAACTAGCACTCCTGAAAGAAAGGATATTGCGGAGACACGGCTTAGCCACAGCCTGGGGGATGTTTCCAGAATGAGAGTCGTGCTCGGGTAGCTCAGTTGGTAGAGCACTTGCCCGCGAAAGGCAAAGGTCCCGAGTTCGAGTCTCGGTCCGGCACACAGTTTTAATCTGCCAGGAAGTTTCAATAATTCAGACAATGTCATGCCCAGAAAATTTAGTGATGGGGAGAGTATGAGTGCACTGAATGTGTAACACTGTCAGATGAGATAAATGTCTATTACTTTAGATGTATTGGAATGGTCTAGCAGAGGTCACACACACACACATTTATGAGACCATTTTTGGTGCTTGTCAGGAATGAGAGAGGAGAAAGAACCCAATAATTTGCTATAAAGTTTCTGTTAGTAACAAGAAATATCCTCGGCAATCACCAAACAGAAGCAAACACCAGCAGAGCCTCAGCTTGCCAGGGTGTGCACCACCTTGGTTGCCCCACTGCTGTAACAGCCAGTCTTGGTAACGACAGACATGCAAAGGGGAAACTCTGCCTTCTGTTGACAATGTGTCTGTCTGTGTGAGCAACAGATTTGCAGCCCCATGAGCACCTAGAGTCCAGTCATTTAAGGTATTCATTCCTATCTCTGTCTTTCCCTACAGTTTTTAATCTCAACAACCACCTCTAGTGCCACAGCAGCTATTCCCTGATGCCTTCAAATATAACTTAATGTGCTGGCCCCTGTACTTGTCACGGTTTTCCACATATCACACTATCCTCACCTATTTTGCAGAGATGTTCCACAGTTCTTCTGTTACGAGTTCACCTAGTTTAAACATCCGTCAATAGCACCGCATTTACAATGCTCCGATTCCCCTCTTGTTTTTTCCATAATCCATGATTAATTTTTATGCAGTACTCTGCTCCAAGCATACATTCAGGTATGTCTAACACAAATTAAGGCATATCTTTGATATTAGTAACTTTGTTTTGCGGGGAATCTCCTGTTTTTCCATGCTACATTATTCCTTATAACAACCGTGCTTTGACCCTCAGTGTAAATTAGCATCACATGTACCAGAGTCCGTACAAGTGGTCTACTGTGTGGTCCTTAATTCTGTAAACTTTGCCACCAATGTTACTTCTGCCACACCCCAATACTTTCCTCTTTCTTCCATTCATTAATCCTGATTTGGCACTCATTCAACTGTTTATTACATTCACCAATTCTGGTGATTCAGTCTGACTTTCGGTGAACACAGAAATATCACCAGTGAATTTTATCAATGATATCCTTTTCAACTTCAGTTTTAATTAAATTGCTATAAGTTTCTTCAGTTCCACCAATGATTCTTCAGTGTTAATCTGAACGTGTGTGGAGATAACCTGCATCCTTATCTTTAACAATCTTTAATTCAGAATACCAATTCTTGTTGATTATTGTACATATTCTATGTTACCTGCTGTTCAATATATCTTATATGTACCTTTTAAAAAAATTTCACACACTTTCATTATTTCATGCTGTCAAATGTCATGTAAAGATCTTCAAATCCAATAAAGATGCCTTGATTTTTCTTACACATTCCTTCCACTATCCCTGGATCCTTTACTCCAAATTTATCTTCCTCAAACAGATAATCACCTTTGTCTTCCATTCTTCTTCATGTTGTTGTTGTTTTTTCAAAAAGCTCTATTCATGAGCTGTTTAGCTATTGCACTTACAAGTGCTTGGTTGCTTCTGTAGTATCTGGATGGTGTTTCTCTGGCATTCTGTTGCTATGACTCCTGTCTCACGGATTATGCAGACAAATGTGGATACTCGCTCGCTATCCTATGTATTTACACACTGAATTCCCATAACAGTTCTCTTAAAATTTAGTTCACTCATTATCATACCTGAATTGTGCTCCGAGTGCACATCTGTTGCTGGATACACCTTACAATTCAATACCTGATTCCAGAGTGTGTGTCTGGTTGTGATGTACTCCAGCTGGAAATGTCTTTACCAACTAAAGCTCTGCCTTCCTCCTGAAGAGCTGAAAATGCCAAGATACCGAAGCAGCCATACAAATGTCACAGAATACAGGGCACAGCCTTGCAGAAAGTCAGCCACCCACATGTGGTGGAATTGTGCAGGAGGGCCCCTCCAAAGGGACTGCTTTTAGCGGTAATGTGGCCGACCATAAAAGGCAATCAGTGCTAACCTTAAACCGCTGTGAGGAATTTTTGAGAAAGTTGTGACCACAATATAACCTAATGGGAACAGGACAAACAGACTGGGATTCGTTTCCAAAACACTCCAGCAGAGTATAACCAACACTTAACATTTGTGTGAGGAACAGATGTTCTCCAGCACAAAAGCAAGTCTTATTAATTACATATTAGTTATGTATTAATATCAGTCGCCAGCCTAATTAGGAATTCTTGTCAAACAATGTAATAAAGCAGAAGGCAGTGCTAAGGCTAACCTAACCTTCCTTGACACACACACACACACACACACACACACACACACACACACCTGTTTCTTTATATCTGTTCACATTACACCAGAGCAACGTAACCTTGCAGATAAATGTAATACTAATTTGGAGGTCAAACAAATGGCCAATAAGATTGCAAACTATAGCATATGCCTAACAACAACATGTACCTTGAATCAGGGCTTAATTTTGGCCACAATGCATTCTGGCACCTCCCAGAAACTCCCTTTCTTCTAATTCTCTCTTTTCTCGCCCCCCCCCCTTTTTTTAACAGTACAGTACCGGAGATTTGAAGTAGTACATGTGTATTAAATCAAACCGTAACCGTAATTTTCCGCTGCACCAGCACAAGTGAACATGACAATGGCTCGCCAACATGATGTGACGGGCAGGAGGTAGAGAGAGTGTGTGTGTGTGTGTGTGTGTGTGTGTGTGTGTGTGTGTGTGTGTGTGCACGTACAGTATACCCAAGATAAGTGGAGTATCATTCTAAAGTTGTGATTGGTGCATATTGCCTTTTGTATACGACTGCCAACAACCTCAGCAATGTAGTAGCAAGGCAACATCTCATGTTATGTGTGTTAATGAGAAATAAATAATGTAAGCCATGTTTGAATGTGAACGTCTTTATAATGTGCTTTCACGAAATCATTTTATTCCATGTTGTAATTTACGTCACAGCTAAAAATCATATGTGCGAATGGAGCTAACATGACTAAAAGTTGGCAGCCTTGCGACCCGATATGTCCCTTTGCCCACGGCACTCTTGACCTTTGTCTTTATCTGCCCGCACCCTCGTTAGAACATGGTTGACGCTATACAGTAGAGGGGAGCTCCCACAGGGGGCAAATTTGAACTCCCAATGCAGAACGGACATGTATATGTTTGACCCTTAAGTCTGTCTGTCTGCCCCAACATAGTTCTCAAACGAAAGTTCCAATTTTAAAGCCGTTTTTTTATTTGAAAGCTGGTTTAATGGGGACGGTTCTTAGCTATATTTCTGAAAGTCTGTTCAGCCGTTTAAATGTCATCAGCTATATGAAGTAAAAATGTTTTCTGCCAGCATGCTCTCTTGAAATACATTACATAATCCATAAGAACTATATCACGTTATGTAGTACCAAACTGTAGAGCTCAAAAAGATGTACCTAAATAAAAGATTAAGGTTGAAGAATAATGATTATTTTTGTCTTCTGAAGTCAGCTGTTTAAACACCCACAAAGCAGAAAAATTGAGTGTGACTCAACTGTGAAAGAGAAACATATGCTCTTGCTGACTTTTTGTGGTTCTTTTTGAGGTCTACAATTAATTAAAAAATCAAATGATTTTGCTCTAATAGTGTAAGGAGCACGACGGCAGCCCAGTTTCTTGCGACTTGACTTACAATTATAGCCACAGCTTATTTCTTGTGCTACCTAAAGTAGCTAAATGTATAATAATAGATAGTAAATGAATATATCTGTGAGTTAAAGAAAGAAACAAGTAAATCCCATAAGTGGTTCTCGCATTACAGTTGCCTGTCTGTATGTCTCTATGTGAATTCAGTCTTTTTAGTCCACGATTCAGACAGGTCGTGTCTATGGCTTTTTCAATTTGAATCAGTTTACCTTGTTAGCCATCGCTGCCTCACAGAGAAGCCAACAAACAATCCAACAGGCGCTTCAGGAATTCACGTTCAACAGTATTACTCAATCACTCTCTGTACGTCAATCGCTTGCAGTGCAGTTGTTCTGCTCAGAACCGACAGCATTGTTTTGGTTTGTTCGTAGTGTTTATTTACACATTGTGACTCAGTGGACAGGAGAGTTTAATAGTAATGTATATCTCTACAAAAATTAGTGACTTCTTTAAACCTAAAAGACACAACATTAGTGAGGGCAGTGAAAACCACAGTTTAGATGTAGAATCCATGACGTCAGCTGTGGCTGGAGAAGAAGATGCAAACAACAAAGCAGACAATCCTTCTCCTATGTCATTGTTGCAAAATGAAAATTTCTATAAGTTGGTGGATATGGATACAGACAAAACATCTATAGACAGTATTGATAATTGTAATGATGATGAACAGCCAGATTGTCGGTCTGTCGAACAATGTACAGATTATAAAGCTAAGTACCCGTGGTTGATTATTAAAAAAAGGCCAAGTTTGTAGATATACACTAGGTGCTGAAAAAACAAAACGGTTAAAACTGAGTGAGCAATGGCTTTTAGGAACTGTAAGCTCATGTGGGACATGATCAAATAACGTCTCTTAGGAAAAAACTGTTTGATCACTGCACATTTGAAGCTCACGGTTTAGCAAACAAAATCCAGACTACGCAGAAAAATATCACATTCAGAACTCCGTCGCTTCCACAGTAAAGGAACAAAAAGTTGTTACTGAGTGTATTTTTGGACAGCTTATAAGCAAGCAAAGTTAAATAGACTGTTTAATGAGTTTCAGACAGAAATTGATCTCCAAATTAAAATTGGTTTGGATATGGGGCGAATACTATGTTCAAATGTTGCTTGATCTAATATAGTGATTCATATTTCTGACCAGATGACATCAGATCTAATAAATAATTTAATAAAAAGTGACTCCAAATTTTCACTTCTTTTGGATAAAGCCACTTCACTTTCACACAAAAAAGCTTTGATTGTCTAGTTCAGAACATTGTTAAAAGGGAAAACGCCATGACAATTTCTTTGCGACTTTTTGGGCTAAATGACACAACAGCAACTGATACCTTGAAAGAACTTTTAAAGCAGTTAGAATCACTAGGACTAGGCTGTGAGTTTTTGAAAGACCATTTAATCGCTTTGACTTGCGATGGAGCTTCTGTCGTGTTAGGAAAAAAGTCTGACCTTGCAAAGCTGATGTTTCCAAACTTATTCATCTGGCATTGTTTGAATCATCGTTCAGAACTCACCATGCATGACACGATAGGAGAAGTGGTGGGAATTAATCACTTTAAAATATTCATGGATAAAGTTAGCAATATCTTCAGCTGCTCCCCGAAAAACAGCAGTGAGTTGGCAGTTGCTGCTAAAGGTTTGGAGTTAGAAATTTAAAAATTGGTCATGTGTTTTGACACTCGTTGGGTGGCCTCCAGTTTATTGGCAGTAAAAGCTGTGTGGAAAGATTGCAGGGCTCTGTACAGTCATTTTTTAGAAGTATCAGAGGACACGAAACGAGACTCAAAACAACGGTCTTCTTACAAAGGGCTTTGTAATACATTGTCATCTACAACTTTCATCTCCAACCTAGCTGTAATCTCTGATGCCTTAGAAGAGTTGGCCGATCTATCCCTACAGCTTCAAAGATCAAGTGTTAACCTTGCTCAAGCTCACAACGACATTACACTTTTATTAAAAATGTTTGAAAGTCTGTTTGATGCAATGGGACAACATGCAAATGTAGCTAACATTGCACTGGAAAATATGAACTTTCAATGTGTTAAACTTTCTCAAAGAACAATTATTTCTAAGATTCCTGATGAACAGTTTAATCGCAGCTTGGCAAATAATTTGTGATCCAGGTTGCTATCAACAGTGAATGCATCTGAAAGCTACGATGATGATATGAACTACATGAAGGCCATTCACCTGAAATTGTGGCCTAAAAACATATCGATCACTTATGGAGAAAATGAGATTTTTCGAATGTGTGAAGATTTAAGATTAATAGCCCTCTGAAATAATGAAGAACTTCAGGGAGTACAAACAGGGTCTAAAACCACTACTAAGTGGAGAAGTGCCAACTGTTCTTGTACAGCCACCAATGTTCAAAAATTTTGTATCAATAATAAACAGCATTGCAGTGTCGATTGCAGAGTGTGAACGTGGCATTTCTGCAAAGAACTTAATTATGACACCACTGAGATCGTCACTCTACATCTGCACTGTTTGTAGTTCATTACGCATCAGACTTCTGGGACCACCTGTAGCTAGATATGAAAATGGGCGTCTTGGATGGTGAAGGGATATCATTCTGCACTTGCTACACAGTCAAAAGCACGAAGTGATAAAGTGTATAATGAGGATAATTCTGTATTATGGAAATGTTTTTCGTAATCCATCTCCATTGATTGTGTTTAAAGTAATTTCACAATGCTTACTTTTTCTTCCTTTATTTGAGCCACTGAGTATGAACTTAGTTAGAACTATGAGTTCAGTTAATAATACATCCTAAAAAGGTACTTTTTAACAATAAATACACAATGTATATTCTGTATAAACTGACTCCTCATATGCCACTGACTTTTGTCAGGATAACAGATGTTTGTCATTTTAAGTTAATACACTATGTTGAAAGTGTAATAAAATTTAAAGGGAAATATTTAAACAAAGTTGTATACCCTTAGGTCAAAGATATATACTGCATGTTGACAGGACTTGTTATTTTATGAGTGAAGGGAAATTAAATTCATATTTCAAACTACAAAACTGTAATCTCAAAATTAACGCTCGGTACAATTTATTATTAATGTGATATTCTTGATTTGGAATCATTTGTAATTTTATCATATATGAGTTAACAGATCGATACTCAATCCCACCGATTCAGTTTATTGGTCATTAGCGGTTTAATTGTTGAACGGCAAATCGAGCTAAAAATCTACTGAGATGTGGGATTCTTGAAGTTTTCAACTGCTGTTTGAAACAGTATAACATCTTCGTACAGCCCGCTGAAGTAAAATTGTTTAAATAATGGTTTAACGTACAAACTAATTTTTTTATATACACAGTATGTTACTGGAAATGAAAAAGTAATTTTAACAGAGCTATAATGGAACTCAAGAAGCTTTGACATTTTTGTAAAATATTCGCCAAAGATGGATGATTGTTATAAGTGCGACTTTGACTGAAATGGTCGACTTCACTGTGAAGCTGATTTTAATATAAGTGCATGTTTATTTTTGTAATAATTCTCTCCCAATGCCAAATGCATTGATTGCTTTTCCTACAAGATGTATTCTACATGTAAAACATTTTTCGGTCAGATTGCAGCAAATGTGTTAACATTTATAATAACAGGTCCCTTTTGATTTTTTGTGGTTTAATAAATAAATATTCAGTTTGCAGTGGCTACCCATGAAATATGTTTTTCTCAGTTAAGACACTATGGGCTTATGGAAAAGAACAAATCTGTCATCTCTATGACGAGTTTATCATTTCTTGATTATTATAACATAAAGAACACTTGCCCACAAAAAGCAAAGGTCCCGAGTTCGAGTCTTGGTCCGGCACACAGTTTTAATCTGCCAGGAAGTTTCATATCAGCGCACACTCCGCCGCAGAGTGGGAATCTCATTCTGGGAACAATAGTGTTTTTTCAGTTCAATTTTTACACGTAGGGTCTCATGTTAATTAAATGGTAAAGACCTTTCTCTTTGGCTAGTAACATAGGAACAACTAAATTTTTTACGAGTGTAAAAGTTAAGTCATAGATATTTTTAGTCTATTAGTTACATTTTACATTCAGAAGGGAATTTATTTATTACCTGTATAAATAAAACTTGTGATTTCTTTTTCACTCACTATCATGAAAGTTTCAAATGACAAAATCTGACGGAAGAACATTACATATAGTCTTTTCCCATGGCAGTGTAACATGTGGGGAGGAGAGGAGACGAGAGGAGAGGAGAGGAGAAAGATTACGGCAGCCTCAGGGTGAGGAAGTGGGAGGGGGGAATGTTTTAACTTTATCTTTCATTGTTATCAACTCAGGCGCGACGCAACGATCAGCTGCTATGGTACAAAATGCTCACAGAATTAACATTGCGTGAAGACGTGGGAAATCGAAATTGTACTAGACCCAGATGGAGCAGGAATATCTTAGTCATTAACTGCTAAATGCCTTGTTGATGAATACTGAACACACGTTCATAGAGCAGCTACAAAGAAACTGTTTGAACGTTGTGGCTGGCAGCATTTGAAAACGTGATGTCGTGAGTATGACTTGGTGCCAATACGTGTGAAGCAGAACTATGGAGCAAAGTGACACTGGTACGGCAGGTGGTGGAACCTTGTGGTGTTATGTTTTTGATTATAAGATAGTATGGTTTAAAAACCTGAATTTCAGAACTGTATTTAAGAAAGAATTTCTCATTGTAAGTCTTATCACAAGTCTCTCTCCGTGGTCAGTGGGGGGAGTGATAGAAGGGGGCGCCTTACGGCACCTAAAAGTTTAAAAGTTAAGCCCTGCCTTGAATGAACTAGATGCAGCAGTTAATAGAACCAGTCACCAACACACATGATACTAATAGCAATACTAAACAGGGCAGAGCATGAAATGATTGATTTAAATCAGGAGGTCTATTATGATCCTACCATATAACATCAATGCTAGTACACGGTCTCTATACCTTTACGTTACCCAGCTTACATTTAAGTAGCTAATGCAGTAAATATTTCTTTATTGGACACAGTTTGAAGCAATTAAACAGAATGCAAATCTAACTACACTGGCTGTGGAGGTACCTTTGCTTTGCTTCATTAACTAACTAGTTTAGTACATGAGGGCCTCAAAGTTTCATGGTTTGAAGAGCCATGCTCATTAACAAATCTTCACAAGTGTGTATGGAAAATGGTGAGTATTCTCATCAATAATTATTCATTAAGCGAAGCACAACAAACTATAACTCTTCAAATAACAAATGTGCTTTGAAAAGTAGTCTTTTAACCTTCTCAAAATATAGTTGGGTGGGCAAATGCCAACACCATTAAATTCAAGTTCAAACACCTTCTCATGGAATGAACAGTAATAAAACTTTGTAATTCTGATCAAAGTGCATAAATGCAACAATTAATAATCTTTTTCACTTCTAATTAGTATTATTATTATTATTATTATTCTTTTAACTAACAACTTTACTATTTTTGGACAGCTTTTAAGTAAGCCAAAGTATTTAAGAAAAGTAATGCAGATCGATTTAAAAATGCACTGGAAGTGGTGTATTTCTCAAATTATTAAACTGAACTTGAAACACAATAACTCCACACATTAGAAAGCAATCACAACTATTTTTACGGCTGCTGAATAGTCTTTTCATAATAAATTAGCTCACTCGGAATTAAATTCACTAGGATAGGATTCCTGGTGAGGTTTGTGATTTGGGATAATCACAGGTGCAAGATAGAGCTTTTAGCAATACCGTGATTATTATTAAAATCAACCAAATTTCACAAATACCTGGTCCATTTACAGAGTGCCAAATATAAACATTTTGCTGGAAGGCTGGTGGCACTGCCACTGGTGGCATGATTTGCAGTGGCTGTTAACATGGCAGCGATGTAGTCATCGCAGTACTGTTGGCCCCGCCCTGTTATAGACCTTCTGAATTATATTTTTGCAGGGCCAAAAACAATGCCTTTATACATGGTATCACCAAATGCAGCATCTGAGGTCCATATGTAACACTCTTAAGTTCCTCTGCCTCAATACTCCAAGAATATGAACTACAATGTTCTGCTACTGCTAGTGAGATATTAACCACAGCACTGCTCAAGCCAGACTCCTTAGCCGTCGCAAGGGACGAGTTGCCGCTTGCGTGAACGACACCTTTTCCATTCTGCCAGGCTACTTCTGTAGCTGCAGGGATTCCCCACATTTTTTACATTCAACCCTGCATTCCCTAACTATGGACCAAGTCATTTACAGTACATTATATAATAATCATTCCGGGAGTTATTTTCATTCATAAGCATAAATTGAACATTGTTCAAAAAGTTCACATAACTGAAATATGTATACATTGTCTAAGAATTTCCGTGACAGGTAAAACACTCTGCATATGACAGATACAGCACTCTACATAAGCAACTCTACAAATAGAAATATCAATACAAAGTAGGTCAAAAATGGATGTTACATATGCCCCATGGTTCACTGAAGATTACTGCTACGCAAACATCAATAACACCTTAATGGTGCCAAGCAGTCGAAAATAATAATCACTTCATCCAGAGTTGAGCATGAAAAGAATACATTGCAAAACACATTAAAACACTGTACACTCTATACACGTAATTACCAAAACAAGACATAAGCAACATTATTCAATTATGTACACCTGTCACATCTGACTCTCATTTTGTGAAACAGTAAGTTGAGTAGTAAGCAAAATTTATCTGTATTGCCAAGAATATTGAGTAGCATTTTGTAAGCATTAAGAAATGTAGGTATACACATACAAGTATACCCCCTACAAATATCACAAGCAATTTGACATTGTACATGCAACACATCCTATAGCATGATTTTGAATTTACGAAGGAGGAAATGCTGATTCTAATAATAGTAGTCCATTCTTTGATATTTACATAAACAAACATATTTAAACTGAACCTACTATTCTTTTTTTTACTGCCTTTATTTGAAACACAGTCCCTCTTTGAAAACTGTAGCAAAACACATACAACACTAACAGATATGAAAATAAAATAATTTTGCTACCTGCAATAGCATCTTGCACTGCATTTGACAACATTAACAAATTACATATCACATTAATCAATTGGCTGCCCATTTTGGGTTTTGGCAGTCTATTATAAACAGTTTTTTTTCCCCACTTTGGCAAGTCTTCTATGCTGCCCATTCTGTATTTAAGGCATTCCACATTTCTTTTCAATTTGGCAACATTTGCTTGTAGCCCTTTCAGTACAGGGTTTCACATATTTTACAACAGGTTTTAGAATCTGAAACTTCTAAGATAGTAACAGCAATTTTACATAGGTAACATCATTTTTATAGGAACATAAATTACAGTTAAATACAGTATGGTAGCTTCATAAGATAGATACATTTCATCTACAGCATAATACACATTTTTAGTCTGGTATGATTTCTTCATTTATTCATTCCTAGGTACATACAGTTTGAGATCCACTAAATTATGGACATCAAGGAGCTTCTTTGACTCTGGGTAGATTAAATAGTAGGCATTGTTGTGAGGTGTGTCTTGTACTGTGAATGGCCCATTATATATACATAAATTTAGAAATTTCGTGGTTAAGTTCACCTGATTATTCATGGGTCTTCAGAAGAACATAGTCTCCAATTTTGAACATGGAAAACTTCAGGTTGCTCGTTTTAGATTTCGTTTCGGCTTTGTTTTTTCTTTTACCAATTCTTTCTTCTGGGCTAATCCCAAATCTGTAAACGGTGGGAACTCTAGTTTTTCCTCATTTAAACATTTGCTCTTAGTACTGAGCAGAATTTCCCCAGGTGTGAACTCAGTAAACCCATGAGGCAACGTCTTCATTAATATATTAATATATTTAGTTTCTACACCATTCTGCTCCATTCCATCTTTCCAGGTTTTGAAATTAAATTGGGGCCATTATTGGGCAGTACTGCACTGGGTTTTCCAATGGTTCTCAAATACTGAATCATCCTATCGAATACTGACATTGCTGTCACCTTTTTCAGGAGATACAATTTTATAAATGTAGAAAATACTTCCGAAATCACTAAAATACATTTAAAATTACCAGAAGTTGTGGGGAGGGGTCCATACAGGTCCACAGACAGTAAATCCATGGTATCTTTAGGTAACGTGTTCTGCATTGGGCCTTGATTAGTTCTATTGGTTACCTTAGCTATCTGGCAGATGTCACAAGACCTAATACGTTCAGTTACCTTTCGACTCGTACTATTGGCAATCACTATAACACTAGCCAATTTATCTAGACACTCCTTTGGCCCAATGCTAGTGAAAATAATCTGACATCTGTATCAAATTGGGTAGGCCAACACACCATCCATTCTTCAGTAATGAAGCCTTTCCTCTTATACAAGATACTTTTAAAAATCAAAATTTACTTTCACAGATTTCCAATTTGGTTGCTCATTTTGATGATATCGCATGGTTTTGCAAATCTGTTCAGATTCATTTTTGCCTGATCTTCTTCATGTAATTAATTTGGAAAGTTCCATCTCCATTGCATTTCTTGGGTACATCAGTACAATTGGGACAATTCATTGCCACATAATTTTTTGTACCCTTTACATAGCAGATTTCATAATGAAATTGTTCCAGGTATTAAGCCCATTGGGTGAGCCCGCCATTTAGAAGGCAACAACCTTTAAGGAATGTTTGAGCTTTGTGGTCAATGTGTGAAGATCGTAAAACCCCACCAACCTATAAATTTCTTTAGATCCCATAATATGGCCAAGGCTATCTCCTCTGATATGGTATGGTTCCTTTTGTTTCCTGTCAATGCCCTGCTGGCAAAAGCTATAGTTCTATGTGCTAAATTTCCTGTACCATTTATCTCCTGGAAAATTTCAATACCAATCCCATAGGTGCTACTGTCAGTATTCATATTGAAAGTCTCTGACAGTACTGGGTGATGTAAAACATTATCATGTCAAAGTTTAATCTTTAAAGATTCACAATCCTGCTGACTCTGATCTGTCCAAACAAAAGCACTAAATCTTTTTATAGATTGTTCAAGTGTGGATTGTTGAAGGGTTTCCCCTTAACAAATTTTCTGTAAAATCCACACCAACCTAAAAAGGCTTACACCTGTTTCCTATTTTTTGGTGGGGGAAATTTTTCTAAGGCACGTAGCTTTCTCCAGGTCCTTATTAATGCTGGTAGTAGTAATTACACGGCTCAAGAATTTAATTTCTAATTTTACAAGTTCACATTTCTATAATTTTAAAGTGATGCCTCCTGCTTGAAGAGCAACAATTTGGAGCTTTTTTTGCCAGTTTTCATTGTAGATAAATAAATCATCTACATAGATAGTTAACCTGGAACTCAACTCCTCTCCTAACACAAAGTCCAGAGCTCTAATAAACACTGCCAGAGAGGTATTCAGTCCAAATGGAACTACTTTGTATCGATAACATTTCCCAGTAAACAGGATTGCTTTATATTCATGCAATTCTAGACTTAATGGGATTTGCCAATAGCCAGCAGTCATGTGGAAACTGGTTAAATACCTCATCATGAAATTTTTGCAACATTTTGTCCAGATTTTCAGGCCTGTGCACCTCTCTTTTTACTTTGTTTAGAGTTTGTGCATCAATGGCCACATGTACTCCTCCATCCTTGTTTACAATGATAAGTGGACTGATATATTCGTTGTTACTGTGTTATATCACTCCTCATTCCATAATCTTATCTGTTTCATTCTGTACGGCCTGGTTTTTAGAAAAAGGTACCGAATACGGTTCCACAAAGAATGGATCCAGAGTTGCAATACAGTATCCAAAATTTTGAGCCAGTCCGGGTTAGCCGAAAATGATCTACTGTTGCTTTCTAAGATAGTAATAAATTCCGCTTTCTCAGAGCCGGCCAGAAATTCTGCACGCGTGCGGTGCTCCTGCACATGTGCAACTTCCGGGTCACAGCGTGCATGCCGCAGCCGCCAGCGTTCATATAGTGCACGTTTCTATGCACAGATGTCGCTTTATCCACTTGCTGGGGTACTCTGTACCAGTGCATTCTAGTGCTCTTTCCACAGCATGCAAGCCAACCATGGGGAGGTATTTTGCGTATTAAAACATTTAAAATACCGTCACAGTCTACTCATTGAGACGTCTACTTTTACGTTACCAGTTTAACCCAGTAAGACAAGTAATACAGTTAACAACCGTGGGTTTTTATTAAGGCAGCTTGACTGACGGCACGCAAATACGTGTAATGTTTTTGATCTAGTATTTAAGAAAGAGAGCAGTCAGTGACTTCCAGCGAACCTTATTCGTGATTTCAAATAACATTAAACTAATGCAAGGTTTCCTATAACTAATTCTCAGTGCCCTCAGTTACACCCACATAATTTCTGTCTCACTGACCTCTGAACAGAATGATAACCGCAGACGTCTCGATCACCTGTTATTTCAATACTAGTATCAATTCCGTCTAAAATATGCATAATAACCGACAATTAGATGAAGGTTATTGTTTATCGACATCAGCTGAGCGTAGCCTTTCACACATTAAAAAAAACCGTAAATATAAGTATACATTCGAACAATCGGTTTAATGAGCAATTTTCCTGATAATAATGTACCAAGGAGCAGAATGATGCAATAATGCACAGTTAGTAAACAATAACTTTTTATTATGAAAGGAATAAATCCAAACACATTTATCACTGGTCATGAGAAATGATATAGTTAATATCGGGCATAAAAGATCAGCTCATTGACGAACGCAAGCAGTTGTGAAGATTTTCATCACTTATGCTTGATAGAAACCTTGATTTATTCATTTACATCAGCCAGAAAAACCTTTCACAAATATATGTCAACCCGAACATAGACATAAGTCTCGCGGCATCTTTGTGCAGGTGTGGAAATTCTTGTTGTGAAAAATTTTTGTAGAATTCTTTTGTACTTCGCACTGCAAAGAACTTGTCCTTCAGTCTTGTATTGCACTGTAGGTCGATCAGTTCCATCTGTAGATCATTCGGAGCATCTTCAACTGACGACGAGAACGGTCGGGCAAAGAGGCGAATGGCAGGAGACAAACTCGTATCATCTGCAAATTGTGCTCGAAATTGTTCCTTAATTTTTACAATTATTGATACGTATTCTTGAAATCTAGCACTTTCATGGACCAGTCCAAGAGTCGGGAAATGTGCAGTGTTTTCTGTCATTAGCTGGCCCTCCCAAAACGCAAGCTTCCTTTCAAAGGCATTTACTTTTTCCAACATGTCAGAAATTAAATTATTTTCACCTTGCAAACTGAAATTCAGGCTGTTCATGTGAGACGTAATGTAGACAAGAATTTCAAGGTCTGATATCCAACAAGGGTTTTCCAACATAGGTTCACTTTTTCCCTTCTCGTGTAAGAATGTTACTATGACCAAACGTAAATCACAAAATATTTTCAGCATTTTACCTCAACTGATCCAGCATACTTCAGTATAGTCAGCTATGTCACCGTACTCCGCTCCTAATTCCTCCAAGAACCGCCGAAAGTGGCGATGCTTATGCCCATGTGTCGTCAGGTAGTTTACAGTATGCACAACAATTTGCGTGACGTTTGCTAACGTTACTGATTTTGCACAAAGCGCCTCTCGATGCAGAATGCAGTGAATTCCATACAACGTCCCATTTGTGCGCCGTAGCTTTTGGCGCATCCGTGCTATGAGTCCTCTCCGGTGGCCTTGCATTGATGGTGCTCGATCTGTGGTCACTGAGACTCAGCGCCGGTCGGGGTGGCCGAGCGGTTCTAGTTGCTACAATTTGGAACCGCGCGACCGCTACGGTCGCAGGTTCGAATCCTGCCTCGGGCATGGATGTGTGTGATGTCTTTAGGTTAGTTAGGTTTAAGTAGTTCTAAGTTCTAGGGGACTGATGACCTCAGATGTTAAGTCCCATAGTGCTCAGAGCCATTTGAAGCATTTGAGACTCACCGATTCCAATCCATAGCGACACCATCAATCGCTTGCTCGACAGCTTGGAGTAAGTTCGCACCTGTAGTAGTCCCTTTCAAAGGTACTAAATCCAAAACGTCCTCTGTTACACAAAGTGCGTTATCGACACCTCGTATGTATATCACAACTTGGGCTGTATCTGTAAGATCTGTTGCTTCATCGAGCGCAATAAAACTAACGAAAATTAATTACATGTTCCTTGACATTTTAGAAGAAATCAAGGCCTAAACCAGATAGTGATATTCGTCACTTGATCGTATTTGTTTTTCAAAGATTAAATTGTCTCTCGTTTCTTCATGTTCTGAATTGCATAATCGAAAATGGAGTTCACATGACGCTTCTTCTGAGGAAGTTGGCGTATGTATCATATTAATTATTTATGCGTAGTAGCTTGTGATGCCGGTCGGAGATGTACGTCCAAAAATCTCCTTTGCTCATTTCTTTACTGGACAGCAGGTAAAATACCGCGTGTCCCTTCAACCAGTTGACGGCATTTTTCTTTGAGGTGGGGTATAATTCTTCTTCCGGGAATAAAAGCCACGTTGGCGTTATCAAATACGGCGGTTTTCTCTGCATAATTGCTAATTTTTTTCTGATTGACAACCATATATTATTTGCATTTCCACAGACAAATTGATGTTCATCTGTGTCAATCAGGTTGCAAGTGGTACGCGAAGGGGAATCAGCCAGATGAATGGAATGTAGTCTGGAGTTCGTAGAAAATTTCCTATTCACAAAATAATACCACACGGCAGCCCGGCACTGGACCAACATTTTATACTCATAAGGCACCTGAGAAACTTTGGACCGATTTTTCACGGGATTTTCCGAGTAGTGCGTCCTAATATTTTAACCACGTGAGGTGTTAGAGGTCCACGCAAAATTTCGGACAAATCCCCGACCCCGTGGTCGTGCAGTCTCCTTGTGAGTTATGGTGGGGAGGTGGCTGATCTCCACGTGGCTTGCGTTTACGTTTAGTGATTTTGCTGTCTCCTCTTCATTTATTGCTGTCACGTCAAACGAAAAGAAAATTGATCTCTGTGGCCGGGAGCTATCAAGCGAAGTAAAGTACACTCCTGGAAATGGAAAAAAGAACACATTGACACCGGTGTGTCAGACCCACCATACTTGCTCCGGACACTGCGAGAGGGCTGTACAAGCAATGATCACACGCACGGGACAGCGGACACACCAGGAACCGCGGTGTTGGCCGTCGAATGGCGCTAGCTGCGCAGCATTTGTGCACCGCCGCCGTCAGTGTCAGCCAGTTTGCCGTGGCATACGGAGCTCCATCGCAGTCTTTAACACTGGTAGCATGCCGCGACAGCGTGGACGTGAACCGTATGTGCAGTTGACGGACTTTGAGCGAGGGCGTATAGTGGGCATGCGGGAGGCCGGGTGGACGTACCGCCGAATTGCTCAACACGTGGGGCGTGAGGTCTCCACAGTACATCGATGTTGTCGGCAGTGGTCGGTGGAAGGTGCACGTGCCCGTCGACCTGGGACCGGACTGCAGCGACGCACGGATGCACGCCAAGACCGTAGGATCCTACGCAGTGCCATAGGGGACCGCACCGCCACTTCCCAGCAAATTAGGGACACTGTTGCTCCTGGGGTATCGGCGAGGACCATTCGCAACCGTCTCCATGAAGCTGGGCTACGGTCCCGCACACCGTTAGGCCGTCTTCCGCTCACGCCCCAACATCGTGCAGCCCGCCTCCAGTGGTGTGGCGACAGGCGTGAATGGAGGGACGAATGGAGACGTGTCGTCTTCAGCGATGAGTCGCTTCTGCCTTGGTGCCAATGATGGTCGTATGCGTGTTTGGCGCCGTGCAGGTGAGCGCCACAATCAGGACTGCATACGACCGAGGCACACAGGGCCAACACCCGGCATCATGGTGTGGGGAGCGATCTCCTACACTGGCCGTACACCACTGGTGATCGTCGAGGAGACACTGAATAGTGCACGGTACATCCAAACCGTCATCGAACCCATCGTTCTACCATTCCTAGACCGGCAAGGGAACTTGCTGTTCCAACAGGACAATGCACGTCCGCATGTATCCCGTGCCACCCAACGTCTCTAGAAGGTGTAAGTCAACTACCCTGGCCAGCAAGATCTCCGGATCTGTCCCCCATTGAGCGTGTTTGGGACTGGATGAAGCGTCGTCTCACACGGTCTGCACGTCCAGCACGAACGCTGGTCCAACTGAGGCGCCAGGTGGAAATGGCATGGCAAGCCGTTCCACAGGACTACATCCAGCATCTCTACGATCGTCTCCATGGGAGAATAGCAGCCTGCATTGCTGCGGAAGGTGGATATACACTGTACTAGTGCCGACATTGTGCATGCTCTGTTGCCTGTGTCTATGTGCCTGTGGTTCTGTCAGTGTGATCATGTGATGTATCTGACCCCAGGAATGTGTCAATAAAGTTTCCCCTTCCTGGGACAATGAATTCACGGTGTTCTTATTTCAATTTCCAGGAGTGTACATTGATATGAGTACGGTAGACTAAAATGTGTTATTAGTTTCAGATTTCATTTTATTTCCACCTTCCTGACAGTTGGGCCTTAATCGCCTTGCAGCTGTTTGCTGCATTTCAAAAGTGCACGTTTTCATCCAACCAATTATTATTTTACTAGCACCTGCAAACACGATTTAAGTTTTGACAGAAACTTGTCCAGATTTTAGGTATAATCTATCCTGGTTGCTTACATGCTCCCCATAAAATTCTGCAGGAATGCAATTATGCGAGACGAAATGCAATTTCGAAACCAAAGAGGAGAGTATGTTCGATATCTGGTCTTTGGGTTTACACAAATTTGTGAATAGACCCGAAATACTATGAGCGTAGAACCGCAAGTGGAGAGGCACGTCCTGCAGAAATCTGCGCACTATACCGGGTTGCCCGTTCGTGCAGCTGCCTCTTAACGTCATCTCATTTCGGCGATAACAGAACCAAGTCAGGAGGACGCCTTAGGTAGCCAAGGTGGCCAGAGACTGTCTATATGGACAAACAAAGAAATGTTTCGAACAGGTTGTAATCGACCCCCACGGAATCGGAATTTTCCATTAGTGTGCAAAGGCCTTCATTACGACACAGTCATGAACCAGTGCTCTGTGCAGACGGGTGTTCATTTGGAATGATTCTTGTGATGGTCGGGGCTAGGTTCTCACATAAGGCAATCCTTCATCAGCTTCTGCTAAGACGAAGACCCCGAAGTCAGATGCACGGGCCTTCAAGAAGGAACCATCCCGTGCAGACTTCCTACGTATCTCGACCTCCCAGCCTTCGACCGGTACTTCCACCAAACGTCCTTCCAAAAAGGCTCATAGGAAGCACAGTTCTCCTTCTCCGCCACGGCGCATTTCTTCTCCTGCGCCACCCAGCGGTTGCCGCCCCAGGCCGTCATCCGTTTCGCCTGGCCGCACCGCTGGTAGCCGAACATCTGGCCGTTCACTGGCGGAGGAAGCTCCCCCTCCCGGCAATCCTTCCAAGATGGCCGATGAACCTATAGACCCAATGGACGATGACTGTCCGCCTACTGATAGCGGCGGCAGTGCTCGCTCGAAGCCAGGCCCTCAGCGGCCTTCGAGGTGACCCCTTCTTTCATCTTCCTTTTCTTACGATGGCACTTATTCACTGGAATATTCGCAGCATTCGCTGCAACCGAGAGGACTTGAAGTTGCTGCTCCGCTTGCACCGTCCGCTCGTCGTAGCCCTCCAGGAAACGAAGCTACGCCCATGCGATCAAATTGCCTTGGCACACTACACCTCTGTGCATTTTGACCTACCCCCTGTGGTAGGTATCCCAGCTCATGGAGGGGTTATGTTGCTGGTCCGGGATGATATTTACTACGATCCCATCACGTTGCACACCGGCCTGCAGGCAGTTGCCATCCTCATTACTCTCCCCACTTTTACGTTTTCCATTTGTACCGTTTACACTCCATCGTCAGCTGCCGTTACCAGGGCGGACATGATGCAACTTATTGCTCAGCTACCTGCACCATTTTTGTAAACTGGAGACTTTAATGCCCACCATCCCCTTTGGGGCTCTCCAGCATCCTTCCCGAGGGGCTCCCTGTTAGCAGACCTTTTCAACCAGCTCAATCTTGTCTGCCTCAATACTGGCGCCCCTACTTTTCTTTCGGACACAGCTCACACCTATTCCCATTTAGACCTCTCTATATGTACTCCCCAACTTGCACGCCGGTTTGAGTGGCATGCACTTTCTGATACATATTCGAGTGATCACTTCCCGTGTGTTATCCATCTCCTGCAGCATACCCCCTCTCCGTGCTACTCTAGTTGGACCATCTCCAAGGCAGACTGGGGGCTCTTCCCTTCCAGGGCGACCTTTCAGGATCAAACCTTCAAAAGCTGCGATCGTCAGGTCGCACACCTCACGGAAGTCATTCTCGCTGCTGCTGAATATTCCATCCCTCACCCTACTTCTTCTCCACGTCGCGTACCGGTCCCCTGGTGGACCGCAGCATGTAGAGACGCTTTACGTGCTCGTCGACGTGCTTTACGCACATTTAAACGCCACCCTACAGTGGCGAATTGTATCAATTATAAACGATTACGTGCTCAGTGTCGTCGTATTATCAAAGAAAGCAAGAAAGAAAGCTGGGCTGCTTTCACAAGCACCTTCAACAGTTTTACTCCTTTTTCTGTTGTCTGGGGTAGCCTGCGCCGGCTATCTGGCACTAAGGTCCACTCATCAGTTTCTGGCTTGAAGGTCGCGAATGACGTCCTTGTGGCCCCTGAGACTGTCTCCAAGGCCTTCGGCCGCTTTTTCGCAGAGGTTTCGAGCTCCGCTCATTACCACCCTGCCTTCCTCCCCCGCAAACAGGCAGAGGAGGCTAGGCCACCTGACTTCCGCTCCTCGAATTGTGAAAGTTATAATGCCCCATTCACCATGCGGGAACTCGAAAACGCACTTGGCCGATCACGGTCCTCCGCTCCACGGCCTGATTCTATTCATATTCAGATGCTGAAGAACCTTTCTCCTGCGGGTAAAGGTTTTCTTCTTCGTACATACAATCGCATCTGGATTGAGGGACATGTTCCCGCATGCTGGCGCGAGTCTATTGTTGTCCCGATTCCTAAGCCGGGGAAGGACAAGCACTTGCCTTCCAGTTATCGACCTATCTCGCTTACCAGCTGTGTCTGTAAAGTGATGGAGCGAATGGTTAACTCTCGATTTGTTTGGCTGCTCGAGTCTCGACGCCTACTTACCAATGTACAATGTGGATTTCGTAGGCGCCGCTCTGCTGTTGACCATCTGGTTACCTTGTCGACTTTCATTATGAATAACTTCTTGCGGAAGCGCCCGACCGCGGCTGTGTTCTTTGATTTGGAGAAGGCTTACGACACCTGTTGGAGGGCGGGCATTCTCCGCACCATGCATACATGGGGCCTTCGCGGTCGCCTCCCTCTTTTTATTCGTTCCTTTTTAATGGATCGACAGTTCAGGGTACGTGTGGGTTCTGTCCTGTCCGACACCTTTCGCCAGGAGAATGGGGTGCCACAGGGCTCAGTTTTGAGCGTCGCTCTCTTTGCCATCGTGATCAATCCAATAATGGATTGCCTCCCAGCTGACGTATCAGGCTCCCTTTTTGTGGACGATTTTACCATCTATTGCAGTGCGCACCTTACACGTGTCCTGGAGCGCTGTCTTCAGCGTTCTCTTGACCGTCTTTACTCCTGGAGTGTCGCCAATGGCTTCCGTTTTTCTGCCGAGAAGACGGTCTGTATTAACTTCTGGCGCTACAAAGAGTTTCTCCCACCGTCCTTACGACTCGGTCCCGTTGCTCTCCCAATCGTGGAGACAACCAAATTTTTAGGCCTTACATTTGACAGGAAACTTAGCTGGTCTCCACATGTGTCATATTTGGCCGCCCGTTGTACCCGTTCTTTAAATGTCCTCCGTGTTCTCAGTGGTATGTCGTGGGGAGCGGATCGAACCGTCCTACTTCGTCTATATCGGTCGATCGTCCGCTCCAAGTTGGATTATGGGAGCTTCGTATACTCCTCTGCACGGCCATCCATCTTACGCCGCCTCAACTCCATACAACATCGGGGCTTACGACTTGCGATCGGAGCATTTTATACTAGTCCCGTAGAGTGTCTTCATGCTGACGCTGGCGAATTGCCACTCACCTACCGGCGCGATATACTGCTTTGTCGATATGCCCGTGGGCTGCTGTCAATGCCCGACCATCCGTCTTATCGTTCCTTTTTTGATGACTCTCTCGACCGTCAATACTGGTTGTATGTCTCTGCCCTGCTACCCCCTGGAGTTCGCTTTCGTCGCCTCCTTCAACACCTTAATTTTTCACTCCCTGCAACCGTTCGAGTTGGCGAGAGCCACACGCCACCTTGGCTCCAGGCTCAGGTCCGCGTTCACCTTGACCTCAGCTCGCTCCCAAAAGAGGTTACCCCCGGTTCGGTCTACCACTCCCGTTTTTTGGAACTTCGTTCGAAGTTCATCAACATGACTTTCATTTATACAGATGGCTCTAAGACCAATGACGGGGTCGGGTGTTCCTTTATTGTCGGGGCACAAAGTTTCAAATACCGGCTCCATGGCCATTGTTCGGTCTTCACAGCTGAGCTCTTTGCCCTCTACCAGGCTGTTCTTTACATCTGCCGCCACCGACATTCTGCTTATGTCATCTGCTCCGACTCCCTGAGCGCCATCCAGAGCCTCAGTGATCCGTACCCGGTTCACCCTTTCGTACACCGGATCCAACGCTCTCTTCAGCAGCTGGTGGACGTCGGTTCTCCGGTTAGCTTTATGTGGGTTCCTGGCAATGTCGGTATCCCTGGGAACGAAGCTGCAGATGCCGCGGCCAAGGCTGCGGTCCTCCAGCCTCGGACAGCTTCTTGTTGTGTCCCTTCGTCCGATTTTAGCAGGGTCATTTGTCGGCGCATTTTATCGCTGTGGCATGTCGATTGGGCTGCACTTACAGACAACAAGCTTCGGGCCTTAAAACCTCTTCCCGTGGCTTGGACGTCCTCCTCACGCTCTTCTCGGCGGGAGGAGGTCGTTTTAGCCCGGTTAAGAATTGGACACTGCCGGTTCAGCCATCGCCATCTGCTGACGGCTGCGCCGGCGCCGTTCTGCCCATGTGGGCACTTGCTGACGGTTCAACACATTTTAATGTCCTGTCCAGATTTTAACACACTGCGTCTAGATCTTAACCTGCCAAGTACTTTCGATGCCATTTTAGCGGATGACCCACGAGCAGCCGCTCGTGTTCTTCGTTTTATCAATTTGACAAACCTTTCTAAGGACATTTGATGATGCTGTTTTTTAATCCTATGCCTGTCAGTCTGTCTTTTATCGTGTTATCCCTTTTAGTTGTTGTTGTCAACTTGTGCCTCGCGGTGCATTCTTAGAGTAGTCAGGGCGCTAATGACCATTGAAGTTGTGCGCCCTAAAACCACAAAAAAAAGAAAAAAAAACTAAGGCAATCAATTTAAGAAGTACAAACAGCACATCTTCACCTCTGGTGACATCATTCGAAAAATGTAGTGTTGCACTGTGGTTCCAAACTGACATACGAGACATCACTTTGCTACTTGTTGCGCGAGAGTCCTTATAGGGTGGGCCATGGCGGAGGCCTACTCATGCCAGGTTGAAAGTCAGTCACCAGTGAGCTTTCTTTGGTGAGAGTGTTTTTTGATGAATGTGCCACCCATCGTGCAAGATCAGTGGGCAGCTGATTCTTATTTTATTTCGGCATGAGGTGTGGAAAATATCGGTGCTGGACTGAGATTCGAACTCGGATCTCCCTTTTCGTCACGTCTGATGCCTTTGTGTTGATACTTTCCACCGTTCGCCGCGCGGTCTGCGCGGCTGCCCCTGTCAGAGGTTCGAGTCCTCCCTCTGGTATGGGCGTGTGTGTCGTCCTTAGCGTAAGTTGAAAAGTCCCCTTTTGAAAAATTTATACATGACTGTGCTTAAACTGACACACACTATTTTTAGCGCAACGCAATCTGACTTCCAAAAATCCCTACAAAAGAATGGCCCTGACTAACATTAACCTACACCTTTCACAAATCACTTACCTCACCAAAAATCTTCGTTACTCAAGCTACTGCAATACAGCGAGCGCCACTACTGCCAGCTAAATAAAAGATTCAAACTACTGAAGGCACTAACTACTGATAGGCATAGTTAGCACATGAAAGATTTTAATAGAGAACAAACAATGTATTTACCTTAATAATCATAATATATATGCCATCCAGTCTTACAAATTTCAAATCTCCGCCATTTCTCTCCCCACATCCACCACTGCTGGCGGCTCACCTCCAACTGCGCAACGCTACGCGCTGTTCACATCCAGCTGCCCAACACTACAATGGCAGACAACAACGCAAACCTAGCCACAGACTGCACACAGCACAGCCAGTGATTTTCATACAGAGCGCTAGATAACATTGCCAATAAGAAAACATAAACAGCCTACTTACAAAGTTAGTTTTAAGTTAGATGATGTGGCGGAGGATACCGTGAGTACCTCTATCGGTTCTCCCTTCTATTCCAGTCTCGTATTGTTCGTGGAAAGGAGGATTGTCGGTATGCCTCTGTGTGGCCTCTAATCTCTCTGATTTTATCCTCACGGTCTCTTCACGAGACGTAGGAGGGAGCAATATACTGTTTGTCTCCTCGGTGAAGGTATGTTCTCGAAACTCTGACAAAAGCCCATACCGAGCTACTGAGCGTCTCTCCTGCAGAGTCTTCCACTGGAGTTTATCTATCATCTCCGTAACACTTTCGCGATTACTAACTGATCCTGTAACGAAGCGCGCTGCTCTCTGTTGGATCTTCTCTATCTCTTCTATCGACCCTATCTGGTACGGATCCCACACTGCTGAGCAGTATTCAAGCAGTGGGCGAACAAGCGTACTGTAACCTACTTCCTTTGTTTTCGGATTGCGTTTCCTTAGGATTCTTCCAATGAATCTGTCTGGCATCTGCTTTACCGACGATCAACTTTCCATTTTAAATCACTCCTAATGCGTACTCCCAGATAATTTACGGAATTAACTGCTTCCAGTTCCTGAGCTGCTATATTGTAGCTAAATGATAAGGGATCTTTCTTTCTGTGTATTCGCAGCACATTACACTTGTCTACATTGAGATTCGATTGCCATTCCCTACACCATGCATCAATTCGCTGCACATCATCCTACATTTCAGTACAATTTTCCATCGCTCCAGCCTCTCAATATACCACAGCATCATCCTCAAAAAGCCTCAGTGAACTTTGGATGTCATCCACAAGGTCATTTAAGTATGTTGTGAACAGCAACGGTCCTACGACACTCCCCTGTGGCACACCTGAAATCACTCTTACTTCGGAAGACTTCTCTCCACTGAGAACGACATGCTGCGTTCTGTTATCTAGGAACTCTTCAATCCAGTCACACAATTGGTCTGATAGTCCATATGCTCTTACTTTGTTCATTAAACGACTGTGAGGAACTGTATCGAACGCCTTGCGGAAGTCAAGAAACACGGCATCTACCTGGGAACCTGTGTCTATGGCCCTCTTGAGTCTCGTGGACTTCTAGTTTCCAGAAAAGTCATTATACTCGAACGTAATACGTGTTCCAAAATTCTACAACTGATCGATGTTAGAGATATAGGTCTATAGTTCTGCACATCTGTTCGACGTCCCTTCTTTAAAACGGGGATGACCTGTGCCCTTTTCCAATCCTTTGGAATGTTACGCTCTTCTAGAGACCTACGGTACACCGCTGCAAGAAGGGGGGCAAGTTGCTTTGCGTACTCTGTGTGAAATCGAACTGGTATCCCATCAGGTCTAGCAGCCTTTCCTCTTTTGAGCGATTTTAATTGTTTCTCTATCCCTCTGTCGTTTATTTCGATATCTACCATTTTGTCATCTGTGCGACAATCTAGAGAAGGAACTACAGTGCATTCTTCCTTTGTGAAACAGGTTTGGAAAAAGAGATTTAGTATTTCGGCCTTTAGTCTGTCATCCTCTGTTTCAGCACCATTTTGGTCGCAGAGTGTCTGGACATTTTGTTTTGATCCACCTACCGCTTTGACACAAGACCAAAATTTCTTAGAATTTTCTGCCAAGTCAGTACGTAGAACTTTACTTTCGAATTCATTGAACGCCTCTCGCATTGCTCTCCTGAAATTACATTTCGCTTCGCGTAATTTTTGTTGGTCTGCAAGGCGTTGGCTATGTTGGTGTTTGCTGTGAAGTTCCCTTTGTTTCCGCAGCAGTTTTCTAACTTGGTTGTTGTACCGCGGTGGCTCTTTCCCAACTGTTACGATCTTGCTTGGCACATACTCATCTAACGCATATTGTACGATGGTTTTGAACTTTGTCCACTGATCCTCAACACTATTTGTACTTGAGACAAAACTTTTGTGTTGAGCCGTCAGGTACTCTAATCTGCTTTTTGTCACTTTTGCTAAACAGAAAAATCTTCCTACCTTTTTTAATATTTCTATTTAAGGTTGAAATCATCGATGCAGTAACCAGTTTATGATAGTTGATTCCCTGTTCTGCAGTAACTGTTTCAAATAGTTCGGGTCTGTTTGTCACCAGAAGGTCCAATATGTTATCGCCACGAGTCGGTTCTCTGTTTAACTGCTCAAGGTACTTTTCAGATAAAGCACTTAAAAAATTTTCACTGGATTCTTTGTCCCTGCCACCCGTTATGAACGTTTGAGTCTCCCAGTCTATATCCGGCAAAGAAAAATCTCCACCCAGAACTATAACATGGTGGGGAAATCTACTCGAATTTTTTTTCAAATTATCCTTCAGGTGCTCAGCCACAACAGCTGCTGAGCCAGGGGGCCTATAGAGACATCCAATTACCATGTCTGAGCCTGCATTAACCGTGACCCTCACCCAAATTATTTCACATTTCGGATCTCCGTCAATTTCCTTCAATACTATTGCACTTCTTATCGCTATAAACACGCCTCCACCTTCACAGTCCAGCCTGCCTGTGCGGTATACATTCCAATCTGAATTTCATTACTGTTTACATTTGGTTTCAGCCACCTTTCTGTCCCTAGTACTATGTGGGCATTGTGACCGTTTATTAATGAGAGAAGTTCTGGGACATTTCTATAAATGCTCCTGCAGTTTACTAATAGCTTATTAATATTGTTATTCCCCGTTGCGTTTTGCCTACTACTACCTTGTCACGTCTCAAGAGGGGTCTTGTTGGGCCTAGGGAGGGAATTCTCTAACCTAAAAAACCCCCATGTGCACTCCACACGTACTCCGCTACCCTTGTAGCCGCTTCCTCACGCCTGACCTATTCAGGGGGACCCTACATTTCTCCACCCGATAGCGGAGGTCGAGAAATTTGCACCCCAGATCTCCGCAGAATCGTCTGAGCCTCTGGTTCAAGCCTTCCACTCGGCTCCAAACCAGAGGACCGCGATCGGTTCTGGGAACGACACTACAAATAGCTAGCTCTGATTCCACCCCGCGAGCGAGGCTTTCCGCCTTCAACTCCGCCAACCACCTGTATGAACTGAGGATGACCTCTGAACCCAGACGGCAGGAGTCATTGGTGCCGACATGAGCTACAGTTTGCAGTCGGGTGCACCCAGTGCTCTGTATGGCCGCCGGCAGGGCCTCCTCCACATCTCGGGTGAGACCCCCCGGCAAGCAGACAGAGTGAACACTGGCCTTCTTCCCCGACCTTTCCGCTTTTTCCCGAAGCCTAACGTTGGAGCTCCCAACAACTAATAAACCCCGCCCCTCCGTGTGCCTGCTCGGACCTTGCTGAAGGAGCGGCCACATGTCCACTCACAGGCAGAGCGGGCGATGCCACACGGCCAGCCTCCACATTGACCCTCCGCCTCGTGCGCCGCTGAACCCGCCACTCCCCTTGGGGAGAGGGTGGCCCAACCGCGCCTGGTACCCGCGAAGATGTCTCGACAGCAGGGACAGTGGGTGACGCGTGTAACACCTGGGGTGTACCGTGCGACGCACCAGACTCCCCACTGCCGCTACACTCCGAGGCAGCAGCCTGAAGACGGCTGACCGCGGCCATCAACACGCTCAGCTGTTCGCAAACAGTGGCCAGCTCCCCCTGCGTCCGTACACAGCAGTCACACATCCTATCCGTCCTATGAAATCAATTTACTGTAGATAATTAATTAACTTTTAACTAGACTGCTAATTCACTAAAGGCGGCTGATAGTTGACTTAACTGTGGTTACCAGACACTTCTTGTAGAAAACAATGAAAAAAGCACTACCTGTCTAAGGACTGTATTCAAAACACTAGCACTGCTGGCACTATGGCTGACTAAAGGGACTCTTGAGATCAGTTACTGCCCTGAATGGTGGTTACAAAATTAATGGTGCGCGTTCTTGCCTGGAGAGTGAAAATGATAATGCATGAGGTAACTGGCCCCTAACGAACTACGGTGGGTAGAGGCAGATAAAGTATTCAAACTGTCCGTGAATGTTGCGACATGGTAGCTGCGGCACATGTTGTCACGCTCGAGTGCTCCGTAATGTCGCTCCATTTCGGGAATGCTTTCGATAGGGTGAGTCACCACTGCTTTCTTGAAACAATGACCGTACTGTATTTTCTGCAATATTTTGTCAAGGTAATTGGTATAAGGTTGAGGAACAGCAGTTTCCAAATCATGATCAGTGAGTGGTCAGCTAACCAGGCAGCTCGCACTCAAGAATTGTGTGGGACGTGAGGTGGTCCTGTGTGGAGGGCCTCGTTCGCCACTGCCGCTGAGACCCTGCTAGCCGCTCTGCAGAAACGGCTACGAGGGCTGCACGCATGCAGACACACACACACACACACACACACACACACACACACACACACACACACACACCGCCAGAATGTCGTGTGTTGGGCGTACACAGGTGATGTGGATGTAGTGATCGTTGGCGACAACGACTGGGAGAAGGCACTGCAGGTCACCAGCAAATCCGAACTTGCATCAGGTTCAAAGCTAAGCAACACTAAAGCACACGTCATGAATGTGGGGTGCGGAATATCTTTGCGAAACATGCGAGACCTCAGTCCAAGTTCTGGCTCTGGACTACAGGTCTAACGTAAATCGTACCGCAGCTGCAAACTCTTACGTGCTTGCCAGCGTGCCAGTCGGAGTCAAAGAACATAGGGCGAGAAGAGTTGACGACATCCAAAGGCCACAGTTTGCGCATATGTAGATGGTCTCTAAAGTCAACTGCGTGGCACATGTTTTACCCATACCAGGTGAAACAGCAGCAAGATTTCTGTCAGCTACGAATCATTTTCTAACTCGTGGTAATATTTTTGAGATAAAGTTTGACACGGACCATCTCAGGCGGAAACAGGGGTGGGGATTAAATCTCACCGACTTTGGGAGAAAGTGAGAAACTTTATTCGTGTGTTCAACACATGACATGCGGAAGAAGACACAGACGACCCTCACGCCGCACTTACCAGACGAAATTACTCCCACTGTCTTGAATCCACCCACAGATGTACGGCACATCGCCAATGGCTTTCATCATTTTGAACAATTTTGATTCCAACTCAGTTATACTCAAACCAGAGTTGGCCGTCGAACATGGTAAAAGTCAAGAACATGTACGTGGAATTAATGAGAAGCAAAAGCGGAAACGTGACTGTACAAAAGTAGCCGCACTACGGCTGGAGGGCCATTTCGACAAACATCGGCACCCCTCACCTACCAACAAGTGTGAAAACTACTCGGTAGAGGGCAGTAAACAGGAAAGTAGCAACCAAAGCGAGACTTGAGGCAGTCCGCCTGGGTGGTCGGCAGCACGTGAGAGAATCACGGCCTGACAGCAGGCGAGGTTCGTACGCGCTCAGGTGAAGGGCATCTGGTGAGTTATCGGACAACTGTTGGCCACAATAGCACGAACTCTACTCCCAGTACCTTGCCTTCCAATTTTTTTGAATCGTAGCGACGTGCCGTGTGAATGAAGGAATGCTGTAAACCGGCTAAGAGGACAGACAACGTACCACCTGGCAGCAGAGGGAAGCGAGGCGGGCGGGCGCTGGGTGGGTCGCCGCACGCACGCCGGCCACGAGCGGGCCGCGGGGCGGCGCGTGCGTCGCTGAGGCGGGAAACTGCGAGAGGAACTCGGCAGCATGCTTCAGTGCACACAGTTACGTGGAGCAGTGTGCAAAGTGAACAGAAAAAGGCGTAAACGCCAGAACATCATAATAAATCGTCCTTAAGCTCTTTTGTGTTAAACGGTGTTTCTTACTGCCTTATTTATTTTTAAGGAAACAGAAATCTAATTTGAAATACATAGGTCAGAAGCACTCTATTTTGTGTTGAAGGAATCTCGGAGGAAAAGCTGGTCCTCACGACAGAACACGTGGTACTTTTTAGTACACTTTATTTCACTTCGTTCCGTATGTCGAAAGTCCTTTTAGCCAGAAGCGACTGCGCTGATTCTGCTGTTCTGCGTCACACTCATCGCCAACCGCTGTATCAGGAATCGCAGCACGGAGCTTCCAGCGCGTGCAGTACTCAGGGATGGCAGAAGACCAACTTTCCAAACGAGCCTCGGGAACCGAGGCATTGGGCGAGTTACAAGATGTTGAGAAATGAATCGGAAAGCAAACCATCGTTAACACGGAGCTTGGAAGGCGTCGCTCTCAGCTGAGTTAGTTTGTGTGCAAACACGGTCTTTCAGATGAAGTGCTAAAAATAAACAAAAATAGAAATAAAAAAATTACGCGCGGAAATAGCGCAGGTATGGGGGAGGCGTCGTGGCCAGACCTCGGATTGGTTAAAAAATTAAATGACAGAAAAGGGGTTAAGGGCGCGAGTTTCTAGTCTGCATGTAGTGGATTCGAATACCGCAACTCGCATGAATTTTAATTCGTGGTAATAGTTGCTAGTTAAGAAAAAGTTGAAATGATTCTTGCTACATATGCTGAAGGTCTGGGTTCGTTTCTCACATCCGGAAATCATTTTTAACAAGCATAAGCAGCATCTCTGCCACCTCTGGTAGCCTGGAGGAGAGTCGCTACAGGTTGGGCCCTGACAGGGGCGGAAGTCACGCCGGGTCGAAACTCTGTCACCAGTCACCTTTCTTAAACGATATCTTTCTAAATCAATGAGCCAATCGCCGTACAAGGCCGCAGCGCACTTGACTCTTACTGTATTCGAGCCTGAGACGTGGAAAATATTGACGATGGACTGGCATTCGAACTCAGATCTCCCTTTTCGTCACGTTTGATCACTTTCAGATTATGCATTTCCACTGCTTCATTGTCTCCACTTGTCTGCAAAGTCATAAAGACATTCACAAGAGACATCCCTGGGTTCGAATCCTGGCATGTCACTTTAAGTTGCAACATGAGCACAGCAAAATACATGTGAGAAATTATTCTGATTTTACCGATTCTCTGGGCTTTGTTAACAATAATGGTGGTACTGGTTTCGAGTCCCAAGTCAGACGGGCAGCTTTTCGTCCTGTCGTGTCACTTTCAAACATGCCACTCCTGGCTACTGGTGAAAGAGAATAGTACAGTCGAGGTATCTTTGTATGTAGTCAACAAGGATGTGTCTAGGGTTCCATTCCTAGTCGGCAGAAAATTTTCATCATTGAATTTAAAATTATGACATGTCCACATTTCGCTGCTAATGAAGTAAATCAGTGTAGAACGTCTACGCATGACTAGAAGTCAGTGTCGATAGGTACTGGGTTTGAGTGCGCATAACGCAAAACACTTTCGTCTCCTGGTTTCAGTTTGTCATCTCATTGCTGGTTAAAAATGACGACTTCTGGCGTTTCATTGTGCTTAGTTAACCATCCTATTAAGTGCTGCGTTCGAATCTCCGAGAAACACAAAACTTTATGGCAGATCATTTCAAGTTTCAACTTGCACACTCTTTGTTACTTGTGACTGAAACCATACTTGAGATATTTCTTCTTTACTTGTTAGATTGCATTCCCGGATTGTAGCGAAGTAAGAAAACTTTCCTCGTGTCATTTAAAGGAGGATGCTGCTTTCTGAGCTTTCATTTACTACAATAAATTTGAATATGCAAGCGTAATGGTTGTGTAATCTCGAATAACACGTTTTCTCGTATTTGCATTATGGAATTATTAATTTGCATGTAAACCGATGGTCGCACAGGGCAGTTGCCTCTTGTGGCCTCATGCAGTGAACATTTTGTACAGGCAAAGACTGTACCCAAAACAGAGCAGAGGAACAATGTTATGAGGACTGATTACAAATCAGGCGAAACACAATTCAGACCGTTCCATAAAGTTTCTGGCGTGCAGCCGCATAAATTCAGCCTCTTCTGCTAATATTTCGGCCGAACACCGTCCCGCCATCTCCAGAGCGAGCCGAGGTGACTGACGCTGCCGCACCTGGTTCGTCCTTTTAAACCCGAGGACCGAACCACTGAATTTATGCAGCTGCACGCCAGAAACTTTATGGAACAGTCCTTACGCCGCGAAAACATCAAGATGGACGACAACTGAGGTCGTTCAGATGATTTTGAGCATGAAAGCACATGTTAAATACATGTGCGTAAGCTATGAGGCCATAAAGTCTGACACACACACACACACACACACACACAGTTTTTTTATGGGGGTGGTGTTGCCGAGTTGGTGTTTATCTCTCACATGTTTTGAATAAATTGTTGTCTGTGTGTCAGAAAGTTTCAGTGTTTGGTGAGGCTGAATGAAGAAAACTGCCGGTAACTGCAGTGAAATTTTTTTGCCTGCATAGCAAGAAAGTGTCTGTTTGAAAACCAGGAGATGGGATTCTTCTTGTGTGTGACGTCTAGCAGTGAAGCTGCAGACAGAGACCAGTACCAGCTGCAAGAAGCCTGTCCTGTAGTGGAGGTGAGCGACTGGTTAGGTGTAGCGTCCCGAGAGCGAAGGAGCTGACTTGCAGGAATGAGTGTGACAAAGTGTGGTAATGAAATTCTTTCAGAGGTTGTATAATGCTATTTGTAATGGACGATGAATGAAGATTTTCTTATGAGGGCGATAGAACAGATTTGCTGTAATTTAATACATCCACAGAATTGCGCACTGTTTTGTTCTGTGGGAGGGGGGAATACGGTAGGTTTGTTTCAGGACAGATTTGTATTCGCAACAGTTGTTTCCTCGTGTGGCTGTTTTCCTCATTCTGTGTGCTGTGTGTTTGCAGCAGAGAGTGGCAGTTTGCGTGTTTTGTGCAGGAGCCTCTCTGCAGAGGAGAGGGGCAGGAGGCTGGTCGAGGCGGCTATGGAGGGGGCAGTGGGGGAGCTGAGGGCGCTGATCGCCGCAGGGGCCGACCTGGGGGCGAGGGGCGAGTGGGGGTGGACCGCCCTGCACTGGGCAGCAGCCAGGGGAGACGTCGAGGCGGCGAGGCTGCTGGTGGGGGCGGGGGCGGCGGTGGACGCCAGGGAGAGTCTGGGTGGGTGGACGCCGCTGCATGTTGCGGCATTCAACGGCCGCGCAGAAGTGGCGGCTGCGCTGCTCGCCGCGGGTGCCGACAGGGGGGCCACAACTGGTGATGGGTGGACAGCGCTGGACATCGCCAGGCAGAACAACCAGAGGCGGCTGGTGGAGATGCTGTCATGAGGCAGCCAGTCCAGCCAACTCTGTGCAAAAAAACAGGAACTGAAAGAATTTGTACGAGAGTAACATTCATAAGTTTTTAAATAAAGATGCAAAAAACTCAATCCTATTGTGACTCACTAATTTCAGCCCTCACCAAGTAACATACAGCACACAAATACTCTAAAGAACGTTGTAGCAAAACCCAGACAACTCCAGATAACAGCAAAATAATTCAGGTAACAACAGAAAATCCTTCTCTCAAGAAAAATGTCTCGAGTAATACTTCCAGACTATACTTGGCAAAAGTCAACAGTTCACTGTGAACAATCACAACTGCTCTATAATATCTGATCGCTGAAAAGTATTTCACACCACTCTACAAGTTGCTATATCAGCGTCTTCTAATTTGCAACAAACCGAGATTAATGCTATATCAGTTCTATCACCAGAACTTTCGCTCCTGATGTCAGACTCAATTTACTTCTCCATATTCAGCAAACATTCTACTCTACTGTACCTGTTGTGTTTAATAACAATGACATATTAGTAGCAGTATTCACACCACATAATGCGACTATCATCTGGAACCATACAGTCACTCCACATTTAACTGAACACAATCAGACCACAACATGACACGCATACAAAATGTGAAGGAAATCCTCTCTATCTGGTACTGTTGTCTCTACTTGACGTAAAAGATTGCAACGAGCAAAGTAATCCTAGTTGTATTGGAGACAGAACACCGAGGCCCGAGTTTCAGCACACGAAACCAATTTCGCAACGACGCACACCAGTCTCGACACTCATCGGTCACAACGGCACAGCTGAGACGGTGACGCAAGTCGTGCAACTACAGGTAATAAAATTACACTTACTTTCACTCGTACAATACATCGAGTAAATAAGTGTAGTGGAGAGTGTATACGCCTGTCAGCTCAGCTGCTGTCGCCTCACTCCACTCCCTGCGGCCGCAGCTGACGCAGCTCGCCGCTCCCCGCCAGTCCGTGGCTCCTGCCACAGCTGCCAGCGGCCTCTCTGCTTGTGAGGCGCCAGCAGGCAAACGGCAGAACAGTCCGTGAGGCCGTCACTCACACTTCACTCACAAAGAGTACTGACAAGGCGCAGACACAACATTGCCTTCACGAATCTTTTCAACAGTAAAATTTCTTCTCCGAGACCTTCGCTATTAACGTCTACACTGTAGCAAGATTCGTCGTTTCCCACAAGCTCTTGGACAGCAGAATCGTGTTCGCTTACGTAGTTCCACGGGGAACGGAATGTGTCCGTGTTGCGTGTGGCTGCACACGGTACAGTCAAGTTCCCTACAGCTGTGTAATAACGAGGCAAACATTTAGCTGAAAACTGTTCCTCGAAGCTATGGTTTAAATCGTCCCCTGCTGCTTCATCAACAAAGCGTTTCCTTCTGCCGTGCCGTTTCTCTCCGTCATCAATCATTACGTTCAGTTCAGGTGATATTCCAATATTTTCTGCTACTTCGCAACTTCCTGCGTAAATAGTATCACAACATTTCTCAGCTGATTTAATTCTTCCGCGAGACTCTTCTTACTACTACTTGAAACATATGTTTCTCCGGTTTGAAGTACAACTTTACGTATGTTTATTGCAGCCAATAATTTCAAATACTTCTGAATGCTCCTTAGTTCAATGTGTTGCCCCCGCAGTCCAGGTTATTAGCAAGTTCAACCGCCCATTGTAATCCTGGACAATTCTCGGCAAATGGACTCATGGCACCTACCCACACAGACCCTCTCGTTGCCGATCTTTTCTTTTAAAACTTTCCATAGCTGCCACTTTCATTTTAAATGAGTTTCTTAGAAACAGCGGTTGTACTGGAAACAGAGGAGAAACGTCATGGGGAAGTATCGCAGTTAACTCGAGTGCTTCTTTTTGCCGCGTCTTCCCCACTTGTGGCACATGTAAGCTCACGTTTCGTTCCTCTGTGTGCAACTATGACTTCCACATCAGACACAATCTTACACGCCTCCGCCGTGATATTAAACGCTCTCAGTGGAGGTAACAGAGAGCCATGTTGTGCATCTCGCCGAAAATTCGGCACGCGCCTGACTCCCTCCACCTGGTGCTGTCTGCTACTGCGGCTCACTGGAACGGCACAGCACGCTACAGCAGAGGGGAAACAGCCCAGAACTCCGTCCCCTTTCCTCGCATCGTCAAAGACGCCGGAATTCACTGCTCATATCGCTCAATAACCTGAGGCCAAATAGTCTGAAACGTGTTCCTGTTTAAACTCGTGTATGTAAATGCTTGGTATCTGAGAAACTGGTAAAATTTATGTTGATATGTAAATAGATTAATCTCAGAGCAGGGCAGCAGAACTGTTTTAAAATTAAATTTTGATCGGAAGTATGTGAAGCACACGCCACACGATGCGACATCCAGTCTAGCCACCACGTCAAACAATTCGCCTGCGAGAGAGCATGGCGTTTTCAATGACACTTACAAGTGCCATTTGATTGCAAACAAATGACTCAGGTTAAAATGTTGGCCCTGAATGTTGTTAATGTTTATCTTCAGCCTCGCAAAGAATCACTGTACCAGCAGTTTTACGGTAATTACAGAGCAAATGAAGACAAAATTTTACGCATGCAACTTTGTGTTAAAACTGTTTCAAAACTCACAAGGTAACACCTGTCTCAGATCATCTACCGATTTGAAACCTCTGAAATGATGTACTTTCACAGATATATCCCGACAAATACACTATCTGACAGTGGGCAGTGGTAATTAAATATGTTGGCCTACCTCTGAGAACGGAAGGTTCGTTTCTTCTGCAACCTATTTAGTATTAGTATAATGACAGAACTGTCAAAAACCAAAAAAGAGGAACTGAAGTTATCGTCTGACAAATGAGACAAAGGTTCCAAGTATAACTGTGCTCCACTAAGCCACAACAGCAATACACCCTTCCATGAATTACTCACAGCTACACATGTCAGCACACACCCTTGTGCGACGCGCCTACACACCACGAGTGAAATACTTGAAACGACTCACCACGCAGGAACTGGAGGATTTACTGTGACTTCACGCGCTGCGTTGATGGCTACGGCGCTGTGCTGTAATGAAAAACACATTGCCCACCTTGGCACCATGATTGTTACATCGTTTCATATTTTAAATATTTTGTGTTATGTTATTAGTCTCGGGGTAATTTCTACATTTCGTGTTTTTACTGACACGTCTGTGGTTGACAGCCTCCAGCTGGTCCAGCACAACATGTCTCCAGAACTGAGTCTGAATGCAGTGCTGCACGGCCCAGACCGTACATGAGAAAATAATTACGAAATATTATCTGCCCTGTACATGTTTACTTACAGCTGCACAGTAAAGGCTGATATTAGGAAAAATACTTTGTTTTTCTCGCAACTCCAGTTATAGAACAGTTCTTACAGGTAGCGACAATCTGTAGGAGACTAGAGAACAATCAGGTGAAGAAAGGTTCAACCGTAATTTCGAAAATGTAATGTAATTCAAATGACGCAACGGATATCCAATTGCGCAAAAAATGTCTTAGAGCTGAAGTGGAAAAATAAACATAATCGGTGTTGAGCGCACCGCCATCGAAGAAAATGGAAAAATCTACAAAGTAATGGAGCTAAATAACTACAAATATTCCAAAGTTTAGTTTTAGACGTCTTTGCTTTGGCAGATTCTTGAAATACAACGTTGTATGTATGTCTGTTTCCACCTCTGCAACTGAATGTAGCCCAGTCAACTGGTTGTTGTCCCATAACGAAACTGCGGAAGATCTTTTAATGACGTGTTTTGGCCTACTAAATAATAATTTCGTGGTTGCTGCCTTGTAGCAGACTGGCTTCACAACGAGAGATCCAGAAAGCCTCAAAATTTTCACTCTCTTCTCAGATTTTCGTTCGTTTCACGAAGACTATGCGTTTCTCGGAGTTGAAAACCCAGAACAAAATTACAGCAGTCAAGCTCTTCTACAAAACGCACCAATCAGGTCTGATTTTGTGACGACAAGCGGTGACGGTGCTAGAGCGCGCTGAAGAACGCCGACTGCCGAAAATTCGGAACGCTCCTTTAACGGCCTTCGTCTGTTGTTCTCTGGTATTACGGAGCACTGCAACGGTACGGCACGCTTCAGCAGAGGGGAAACAGCCCAGAACTCCGTCTGCGTTCATCGCATCACCAAACACAACGGCATTCACCGCATACATCTGGTGACGAAAGTAACGTCATATCTTTTGAAACGAGTTCGTATTTATTTAAACTGGTCGTTGAAAGTGTCTGTCTGGTATCTGAGAAATTGTTGAAATTTGATACCGAAATGCGTAAATCTCAATACAGTGCAGCAGAACTGTATAAAAATGTATGTGAAGGACACGCTACACGATGCGAAATCCCCTGTAGCAAGTACATCAAACAATTTGACTGCGAGAGAGCAGGCCGTTTTGAATGTCATTTATATACGCAACTTGTCTACAAAACAAATGACTCAGATTAAAATGTTGGCCCTGGATACTGTTAATCCTTATCTTTAGACATGGAAACAATGACTGTACCAGAACTGCTGCCGGCCGAAGTGACCGTGCGGTTAACGGCGCTGCAGTCTGGAACCGCAAGACCGCTACGGTCGCAGTTTCGAATCCTGCCTCAGGCATGGATGTTTGTGATGTCCTTAGGTTAGTTAGGTTTAACTAGTTCTAAGTGCGAGGGGACTAATGACCTCAGCAGTTGAGTCCCATAGTGCTCAGAGCCATTTGAACCAGAACTGCTTTTGTATTTATAACGCATCTGAGTTTGTGTCAAACTGCTTAAAAATTGACAAATAACACCTTTCTGAAACAATTTACCGATCAGAAACGTCTGAAATGATATGATATCTTCACAGATGCATTCTGGTGTGTGGCGGAGGATACTCTGAGTACCACAGGTGTTTCAGCCTTTTCCTGTTGCAGTCGCGAATGTGTTGTACTCTCATCAAAAAGTTTGAAATCGAGTGAAAAACTTCACGTCCAAAAGAGTAAACAGCTTTCATAAGTTTTAGCTCAAAGTATCAGGTCTACTTACGATTAGCAGAAGTACCGAGCGCATCCTTCACGTACTTCCGTTCAAAATTTAATTTTTATACAGTTCTGTTGAACTGTATTGAGATTATGAAATTGCATTGTCCTACTTTTCCTAAAAGCTCCTTCACAACTGTATTGGACAAGGTTCATTCTCAGGCTAGGCTTACTGTAACTCAGGAACCAATCGAGAACGGAGCTGAAATTCTGCCGTTTGTATTGACATGCTTCACAGGTGTGAATGATTTCGGAACGGAGGACTCTAGAATATTCGGTAAGTGAAAGGTCGTGCCAGGTTAGTCCTCAGGGACGGTGCGAGAAATACCTTCGGACTACTCGCCTATTAAGAGCTCTGTCTGGTTTTTCCTCCTTTGGCGACAGACCGACGTCGGGCGGCATTGCTCCCAGAATCCACTCAACCCGTGACGTGTTTATTGCAACCGATCCAGCGCCGTCACGCATGCAGCACGCCATAATCTGGAGAACTTGGCCTTGAATTGTTCTCACTGTCTCAACGTGGTATTAGTTAACTGCAGGAGCGTCTGTGGAACGTTCTCAGAACTAATCTCGCTTATAAGCGGTAACAACGTCCACACAGCAGTAGGGACGGAAAGGTGGGTGAAACCCAAAGTCAGTAGCAACGAGATTCTAAATTCCGGTCGCAACGTAGGTCGTAAAGAGACGTCGGCCGCTGGTGCTTAAAGCAGTGAGAAGTAGGATTACATTAGAGAGATCAGTGGAGATCCCGAATGTAAAATGATTTGTATCAAGAGAAGTGTTAAAGCTGGATCAAAAATGGTGATCGGACACTTCCATAGACTCAGCAGGAACAATGGCGTAACAGTTTGAGGGGAACCTGGAGAATATTTCGCGTGAATTTGCTGGCCATGTTATAGTTTTAGGTGGAAACTTAATGTTGCCATGTATACAAGGAGACGCAGGTGGCTAAAACTGGTGGTAGGGCCAGAAAATCATAATAAAATAATCCAAGTACTTTCTCCAAAAACTACCTCGAGCCATTAATCTGAGAACCGACTGGTGAAGATAACATCTTAGACCTGCCGGTAACAGAGAGACCCGAACTTTTCGAATGTGTTAGGGTAGAACTGGGAATCGTGGATCCCAAGACCGTTAGAGAGTCACTGAATACGACCGTAAGCAGGAATACAAAGAAATGTGGGAAGGTCGTTCTGCCTAGCAAGAGCGACAAGAAACAGGCTTCAGACTACCTGAGCAGTCAGCACCAAAATTCCCTCTGCAGCACAAACAGCGTGGGTATCAATGGAGGAAGTTGAAGAGCATCGTACAGTACGCTGTAGGATCACAGCGATGAGTTTAAGGCACCGATTTCCATACAAGTGCGCCTCGGCGCACGCTGTACACGAGAGAACAGCACAGAAATGGCAGAGATCCGAATGTCAACAATGGAACTCGAGCCAAAGAAAGAGTTCTTTTGTGGGAAGCGATCCACACCTGTAACATGCTGCGTTACTCTCTACGTGACGAAAACCTGGGTAAATATTCGGTCTGGTAGTTTAGGGAAAAATGCTTACGGCACTTTTATCCACGCACAAGTAGCTTCAGGGGGCGACATTTACGCCGCGGGGAAAGTCGTAGGTGGGGGCGCGACGCGGAATGCGGGCAGCGAATCCGGCCGCGCATGCGCAGAAGCGGCGGGCGGGGCGGGAACAGGCGGTAGGGGCGCTGCGAGCAGAGAGACAGAGAGAAGACGGGCCACGCGACGGGGAGGCCGAAACTAAATCGGGATTGTCACTTAGCATATAAAATCTGCAACACTGTTTGGCGATTCGAGCTCCAGTTCTACTCAACAATTCAAAATTCAGCCGTGATTGCAGACACCAGCGTCCGGCTAGCAGTTAATGTCACGATATTACAAAGATATTTTCCCCCGATCTACCAACAATTTCGCAGTTGTATCTCAGCAGGTTACATCTACCTAATGGCCGTATACGGTGTACTAATACCAAACACTATTTCGACAACAGTTGTTTCACTTACGAGACAAAACGTTATGTTGCAATATGAAATTTCTTGTGCAAACTTCAGCCATACGCAGTGTCATAACAATAACAAACTACACAGTTACAAGTATGTGAAATACGGACATTTTTCCATTACTCGACGTATGTCGGTACAAAGTCCCCCTGAGCTGACGCTGCCTCCAGCACACGGCAGGCCGAGTACACAGCCAGACCGCCCGACACACACACTGCCTGCCACTGCCGTGAAAGGCAGCAACACCCGTGGTGTCGGCAACAGACCTACAACGAATATGATTACAACGATACTACAGAGGTTGAGTGCATTTATCAAATTCACAGGTTCATTCAGATTTATGACCCAAAGTACTTGAAAATTGGCACAGCAAATAGGACACCGCGTTTCCATTTCTCATTTAAGTGCCGACACGAGATATTTCTACATTATGGGCATTTTCTAAAAAGCGTGGGCCTCCAGTTTAGCGGCAATATCATCTCCTGAATCAAATCGAGGGTGGAACCGAATAGCGTACAGTAGAAACAGACCAACACTTCACCACCACTTACACACGTAATTTCATTGCCGCATCCTACACAATGCAGGAAGGCCATCCTTGCATAAAATATTGCCCGGTTTCGGCCGACAGTTGTGAATTCTGTATGTCTGGAGAGACGCCCACACGGCCGTACCTCTTTAATGCACCGATTCTCGTCCGCCGACCCAAGTTTTGGTTTTTCGCGTCCTCTGCTATTTATACCCAGTATTGCGGTAGTAACTGCATTACACATGTCGTACCACGTCGCACGCAATCTTCCACACCGCCGCCGTGGAATTAAACGCTCTGTGTAGAGGTGACACAGCGCACTCCTGTACCCAGCTGCCGGCTGTAGCGAGGTGTGAGAGGTTACGGCAAAACACACACCGTGTCCTCCAGAACTCAAAGTAGTGCCGTTAAGTCCATCTCACGTCGTACACAATTCGCGCCACGCCCACTGCTTACACGTTTCGTTATTCATCCACAGCCACAGCTACACTACGCCCAGCAAAGAATAAATCCGTACCATCACCTCATGAGCGTAATTTGTGTTAAAAAAATTCTTCGCGTTCAGTCTCGCCACACAGGTCATAGGGAGTGCCGTGAATGTTTCGCAGCTTGCTACGGAGATTTAGGATTGGAGCCAACTGAATGCATCAAAATGAAACACGCATCAAAGGCAAACACCTGTAAGGACTGTGTGAAGAACAAAATTGTTGTCAACCTCTCAGATGAGGGTTTGAATAGTGCGGTATGTGGTTCGTTAGGACTGAAATGCTCGATAAAACAAACTGCGGGTTCTCTGACACGAAGAAATCGTAAGCAGTTACTCTCCTAAATAAACGGCCAATGATAGTGACGTAGATGACCAACAAATGTTTCCGAAATAAATTTAAGAGTTACAATTTCCATGCCGCAAGTACGGAAAGCGTTGGTGTATGGGATGAAAGAACGGGCTGAGAAGTGTGTGGTAAGGAATGCTTACATACTGGTAGCCCTGGTGGAAAGGAATCCGATGATATCCTTACTGACCGCGAAATACGTCGGTGGAGAAACGAAGGTGCAGAATTACGTGGAATCCGGTCGTTAATAATCGGGACGTTTAATGTACACACTTTGTACCTATTTCTCTGAAGCTACAGAAAAGTCAATCAGTGACAGAACCACCATCATGCATGACATGGTTTCTGATATTGCTAACGATATAAGGAGCGACAGAATTTGTGGCTTCACCAAGCTGCACTATCCGCTCCCAAAACATCGCAGAAATTCACGTCTAGAAAGATAATAAAGAAGGTACCGAGAAGAAGGTCTTAAAAGTATGTAATTCATATTTAGGTGTTGGTACATTTTGTCTGATATCTAAAGAATAGGATCGCTGTTCACAGTGACTCTACCGCGAACAATGAAATCAGTCTCTGAATTTGCGATAAAAGGACGCTTTCACTGAGAGGCGTGAAGAGGCGGATTTGCAGTCAGTATCTGCACCCACATTTCTATACAGGGTAATACACATTATCACTCTGGATGGCTCAATGTCCATTGTTACCTGTGTCAATCGGCTGGAAAGTGCAGGACTTGTGCAAAGGTCAACGTCACCCACACACAAAGTAGTGACAGACTCATCGACATCTGGAAAAATGGGAACGTAAGTGCTCTTACAGTTGTAATGCGTCACGCTTTTCTTCCGCTTTCAGGAAGCAAATTCCTCTTCTTTCTAGATTTGTGTTCAGCTCAACGGAATGAAACTAAAAAGCTACCGCCATTCACAACCAGAATTAACCATCGACGTGTTGCCAGAAAACAGGTCCACTCTTCCGCTGAACAGCTACTTTGTACATTCCGCGTCATACGCTCATAAAAATTGAATCAAGTTCAGCCTGTAACGAAAAAAGTATTTTCTATTTCTGGCGACAATTTTTTGGGGCCTTTCGTCTTGCTACGGCTGCTTACGTCCGTCTGACAAGGGAACCTCCCCATCGCACCCCCCTCAGATGTAGTTATAACTTGTCACAGTGGATAGGCCTCGAAAAACTGAACACAGATCAATCGAGAAAACAGGAAGAAGTTGTGTCGAACTATGAACAAAATTAGTAAAATATACAAACATAGTAGTCTATGCGAAACACACACGACATCAAGGTGAATGGGATACAAGATACGCCGTGGTCCCGTGGTTAGCGTGAGCAGCTGCTGAACGAGAGGTCCTTGGTTCAAGTCTTCCATCGACTGAAAATCTTAGTTTCTTTATTTTCGGAAAGTTATGATCTGTCCGTTCGTTCATTGACGTCTCTGTTCACTGTAATAAGTTTAGTGTCTGTGTTTTGCTACCGCGCCGCAAAACCGTGCCATTAGTAGACGAAAGGACGTGCCTCTCCAATGGGAACCGAAAACATTTGATCGCAAGGTCATAGGTCAACCGATTCCTCCACAGGAAAACACGTCTGATATATTCTGTACGACACTGGTGGCGGCATGTGCGTCACATGACAGGAATATGTTGTCGACCCACCTAACTTGTACACTTGACGAATAGGTAAAAAGATTCTTCTACCTTGCCCCATTTAGGTTTTCTTGTCGATGTGATAATCACTCCCAAAAAAGTGATGAAAACATAACAGTTGGTCACATAAACTCAAAATAAAAATTTAAACTTCTCACTCGAGGGAACACTTGAACCTAGGACCTCTCGTTCCGTAGCTGATCTCGCTAACCACGGGACCACGGCCCTCCGTGACTCCCACTGTCCTTAATGTGGCCTATCTTGCGCATGGAATACTCAGTCTGTATATTTTAGTAATTTTTTTCGTACTTCCACACAACTTATTCCTGTTTTCTCGCTTGATCCGTGTTCAGTTTTTCAAGGCCTATCCACTGTGCCAACTTATAACTAAATCTGAGGGGGGTGCGATGGGGAGGTTCCCTTGTGAGCAGCTGCCAGGGAGCGCCAGGGAACAGGAGTCAACTGTGCGCACGCGCGGCCGCGACTGCGTTGGAAGCCCGAGGTTCCTGTGAGCAGTTGCCAGCGCGTTCGTGCGCATGCGCAGAGCTGAATTCGCGTATGGGCAGTGCCTTCTCCCGCTCCTGGCCACTTGAGACGCGGCTGTTTGCCGTATGAGCAGCAGCAGCGAGCAGCCAGATGCTACCCAGAAAAATTTTCCTGGCGCGCCCAAGCTGCCAGATTCGCGCATGCGCAGAGCAAGCTGAGTTACAGTGCGGGGTCATTCTCCACGTGACCTGTGTGTATGTTTCGTGATACTGCCGGTCTCTCTTCCTTTACAGCTTCCACATCAAATGAAAACGAAACGGATTTCTGTGTCTGGCAGCCATCAAGTGAATTAATATACATTTTCATAATAATGAAAGACCAAAATAAGTTAGTAGTTTCAATTTTCTGATTTTATATTATTTCCATTTTATTAGCAATCAACCATTAATGTCTTAATGAAGCTATTTCTGTCAGTTCTGTGGAGAAATTTGCTTCTATTAATTTTCCGGAAGTCTCGGAACCGAGGTGATGCTTTTAATATATAGAACGTAATAGTAAAAATGTTAACCAGATGTAATTACTTACCAAGTGAAAGACGGAGGTACTGATTTGTGTGTGTTTAAAAGCGTTCTTTCGGACAGAGCATCTTCATTTTGCAAATGAAACACAATTGTTGACAGAAAAAATAGTGGGAGCCAGAATAATTTCATAAATGTGCTGAAAAACAACAGGAGAACAATGCTATTAGTGCAGTTCATAAGGGAATCTGTAGACAGAATTGGAGATAGCAGAATGTAATGTTAAAAATGTAGCCAGATGTTATTACTTACCAGAGTAAAGGAGGACGTAATCATTTCTCTACATTTGAAAGCCAGCTTTGCAAATAAAACGCAGTCGATGGCAGAGTAAGTGGCGGCACGCATAAGATGCTCATTAACCTGCTGATAAAGAGAAGGCGAACAAACCCATTGCTACATTTCATATAGGAATCTGTAGACAGCATTCGAGGTTCCAGGATGTAATATTAAAATCGTTAATAAGATGTAATCGCTTACCAGATGAAAGACGGAAGTACTTATTTGGCCATATGTCAACACCAGTTTTCCAGTAGCTCATCTTTATTTGGAGTTAAAGCCCAGCAGGTGGCAGAGTAAACGGAGGCAGCCACAACACACAGCTTAACCTGCCGAGGAAGAGCAGGAGAACAAACCTGTCACTGGACAGGTCTACTGGGAGTCTGTTATTTGCACTCCTGCATTTTGTACGTACTACGCGTGTCTCAGACGCTAAGAGACACTCCTGAGTCGCTTATTATTATTCGCTCGCAGTCTTCGCTCAGAGCAGCTGTGTCGCTGGAAGGTGTGCTCGTGTTGGTCATCGCTGCTGGGATGAAGGAAACATTTTTTTATTTGGTGGCACTGCAGTCGCGCGTAGTTAGATTCATTGTTGAATTAGACAGCCATGTGAGGGGAATTGAGATTTTTCATTAAAGATTGTTTAATTCTCACTGTAGGGGTCTGTCAATTACTTTTCTAACAATTGTAAGCATTTGACATAAATGTTGTCCTTTTTCAATGTCAGTGCATGTTGTAACATAAATTTCATACAATTAATAATACATCAGATAATGTAAAAACAGTTTGTTAAACGAATATTTCACCTTAGAGCACTGTCCACATCCTCGGTCCAAGTCATTTTTGTTTAAAGGAGTCTCTCACTCAGTGGTGTGTACAACACAGTTTACTTGCCGTCTGGAGCATCGGCAGTCAGCTCTCAGCAACTGAAGTCAGAAACTTGCAACTGGCGCGCGGAGAGCAGCAAGCTGAAATGGCTCTGAGCACTGTGGGACGCAACTTCTGACGTCATCAGTCCCCTAGAACTTAGAACTAGTTAAACCTAACTAACCTAAGGACATGACCCACATCCGTGCCCGAGGCAGGATTCGAACCTGCGACCGTAGCAGTCTCGCGGTTCCAGACTGCAGCGCCTAGAACCGCACGGCCACTTGGGCCGGCGGAGAGCAAGTACTGCGTTTCCAAGCACTTACATTACGAGGTGAGACATTTTCCTTTCACGATCTCTTTGTTACGAAAATGATCAGCGCACAGGGACCATTTCATGTACAACATTATTTGGCAGATCATTAAAGCACAGGGACAACTTTGTTTAATTCAAGAGATTAACAGTAAAGTTTTAGCAGAGCATTTCCATCGAGCAACAGGAAATTAACAGATTGGAGCTTTTTCCACACACAAACAATACACAATGGTATACACAATTTTTCACTGACACGTCTTTTGCTCTCGCCAATACAGGTGAAGAATCAAAGCCAAGGTAGACACTTGTGAAGCAGCAACAGACGAACCAAACAACACACTGAATGGGACAGATATTTCAGCACAGCGTTAATAGAATTCATAATGATTCAACTTTGCTCTCGCCACATTCAGTTTTGAAGAATAAAAATGCGCCAGACAAAATAAAAGAACTTGTTTCTTTCCCCAAGTCACAATGTTTACGTCATCGTGATTTGATTGACATTGCAATTACTAATACAAAAAAGGCAGCTGAGAAAAGGAAAACGCTAAAAAAGAAGGCAAGTCACAATAGAAAATTCAAAGTTGAACAAAAAGTTTTAGTTCGAGCACACCCGTTGTCTTCTAAAGCAAAGAACAGGTGTCAAATATTTGTATTCCTGTATAACGGACGATTTCGGAGTCGACGAATCCCACTTCCGAACGTAGTACATCTTGAAACACTCAGAACGAAAGTTTCCAGAGGTTTCCATCACCTCGCCAATATAAAACCTTTCATTGTATAATTATTTGACTTTTACTCTTCCTTGAGATGACTACACCATACCAATATATAACACTTTGGTTCAGACAACAAGTATTTCATTTTTTTATGACGTCAACCGGTTGCGAGTAGTAGTTAAGCTTTCTCTACAGCTGACATGTATGTGTACATGAAAATAACAATTTTTCGTCATACAGTACTATAAGTACAAGCCACTTTGTATGTTAATTTTCACTGTCATGATTTTTATGTAATAGATACAACAGAGCACACATCACGTGATGCTCTAACATAACTCACCCCGATCTTTACACTACATCATTTTACAAGCAGAGATTACGTAAAAGAAGGCAGTAATGATTTTTTTCGTCAATGACAAAGGCATCACAGAAGATAAAAGCAACACGAGAAACAATAAATCGAATTTTGCGCGTCGTAAAGCATTTTCTCTTACTGAGTGAACAGATACGAGCTTCGCCAGTTTCAGACTAGATCTGCCACAGGATACGAGACTTCCTTACGGAGAGAACAGTACGTACCGAAGAATATCTAGGAGAGAATGTACAGAGCGATCCTACGTGGAATGACCATATAAACCAATTAGTAGGAAAAGCGGACCCAGATCAGATTCGTAGGGAGAATCTTACGCAAATGTAAGTCGTGGATTACGAGGCGCTTGTGCGACCAGTTCTTCGCTGCCGTTCATCAGTGTGGGACGCTGACCGGGTAGTTCTGGCAGGAGAGGCGGGGAAGATCCGGCGGAGAGCGGGACGGTTTGCTCGGCGCGATGGAAACAACAGACCCCAGCACCAGACGCTGCGAGAGGGGCGTGCTGTGCGCCACGGAGAGGGTCGCCACTGAAACTTCGGGGCAGCTCTTGCCGGAAGAATCGGACGGCGTGTCGCTTCCCCCCACACACACCTCGCGATAGGACCGCGACGAGAAAACGCGAGCCCGTGCAGCAGGGGCTCGCCAGCAGCCGTTCTTCCCGGCGCCATTCGCCACTGGAGAGGGGGAGGGGGGACCAGTGAGTGGTACAGGAGTTACCCTCCGTATGTTGTACATGTAGATTAGTCTTACGTTCTAATTTAACTCCGTATCGCTACGCACGCATATTCCAAGACATTTTACGGAAGTGACCGCTTCCACTGACTGTTCAGTAATTTCGTAATCACACACTAAAGTGTCTCCCAGTGTAACTACTCGCAACACGTCACATTTGTCTGTTTTGAGGGTTAACTGCCACCCGCTGCACCAAGCGTCGCTTCCTTGCACGCCTTCCTGCATTTCGCTACAAATTTTACAGCGTACCGACTCGTCTGTATACATCATTGTACGCGTAAAGCCTCATTGAACTTCCTTCTTTGCGCACTAGGCCATGTATATATGTATTATGAAAAGTAACGGTCCTATAATATTCGCCTGCGCCGGGCGCGAAGGTTCTTTTACGTCCGAAGACTTCTCAAAATCGGTTCAAATAGCTCTGAGCACTATCGGACTTGACATCTGAGGGCATCAGTCCCCTAGAACTAGTTAAACCTAACTAACCTAAGTACAGCACACACATCCATGCCCGAGGCAGGACTAGAACCTGCGACCGTAGCAGTCGCGCGGTTCCGGACTGAAGCGCCTAGAACCGCTCGACCACAGCGGCCGGCCGGGGTTTGCATTTTCTGCGACCAGAGACGCCGCACAGAAAACTTTTTGCAACCATAGTTTCAGCATGGGAAGCGGCTATTGTCTTAGCGTTGACTGAGTACAGAGAAATTCGCCGGAGTTTATTGTCTCCGTGTGTGGAAACAGTGCAGCAGACATCGCCAGCTTCTCCGGCAGCACGACGGCAGTAATACGGTCCCGAAAAAAAAAACTAAGAAAACGAGGCGGTGGAGATTCTCGTCCTCATCTCGATCTGTTACTCAAGTGTAACTCGGCACGGACACGGACAGCGCCTGACGCAAGAATGCCTTTGTGAGCAATCCCGTTCCCAGCTGTAACGGAATTCTCAGCGGCAATTCATAAACACCGCCTGATTTTAATTGTTCGTTAATCTGACGCTGATGAATTGCACACCAGCGAACTCGAAAGAAATGCGATTCCAAACATGATTTGGTGAAGGTTTTTTTCTTTTCTATTGGTAAACCGGGAGACTGTGTTTTCTGTGGGTTAAGGGAGAGAAGACAATGCACTTCCAGTCTCTTTCCGCATCACTGAAACTTAAAACCGGAAGATTTAAACGAGATGGTCAAATCACTTCATCGCCTTGTTAGCAAGGCGACCTCAGTTAATAGCGTCTCTGGTTTGGAAACGGAGATCGACAGCGAAAGTTTGCTGCCGTCACTGACTACAGAGGCGTCCTTAGTGCCCAGGGAAAGCAGAGCACGCGGCGAGAGGTGAATGAGTGAGACGTCGATATATGGTGACATCAAGCGGTTTCTCTCATTCTCGACTCTGTGTATATCTATGCACAAGAGTAACGTAATCTCTGTGATGTTGTCGTCTACGTGGCGGGATGAATAAGCATATGTGTCGGAACAAACAGGTGCTATCAGTTTCTTATGAGCAGAAGGCAACGTAGCTTCGTATATGATCAATGCTAGCTGCTAAGTACTGCCTCCAGACGCATGTGTGGATACGTTCCAGAACTTTAATGGTAGCCGGAAGGTTCGATGTTTACATCGAAGCGCCGATCGGAACGAAACAGAAGAGTCGTTGTATCCGTCATTCACAGAAATGTTCAGAGTACCGGAGACGCTCTCCTAGATAAAGTCAGTGTACTAAACAGAAATTAAAGATTTTAATAGTACGCAGTAGTTGTAGCATAGCAGTTGTCTTTACTGTAATTGTCCTCTGGTTTTCAAACTTTATATTCACTCCAATTCCTAGTAGTTTTCTACTACGGAGAATTAAAACACGGCGGAGTGCGGACTCTAAATTCCGCATGAGCAGCTACTAATGATACACCTCTCCTCTGTCGTCATCAAGTCTAATTGTTAAAGTACGTGGCCAGAAATTGTGAGACGTTGCAGGCCTACTTCGCGGAGGAAGAAGCAGCTGGAACGAAAACACTTTGCCAACAGAGGTTGTGCGATTCGCATGCCGAGCAGAAAATAAAGCGACGGAAATCTCTACGTTTGACGCTTGTAACCCGCGGTGTTCCAAACGATCGATTACGTGTACCCCAATTTAAAGGTTTCGAAATCGTCTTAGACCTTGTCTTAGTGAGAAGGACGTAAGGACAAGCTCTGTCAATTGTAGGGCCGGCATATGTGGCGTTGCAGAGTCGGTCGTAATAAACGCGACGCGAGGTCCGTGTTATGACGTCACAGTTGTTTATCACAGAACGAGGCCTGAAGCGAGGTGTTTAGAATTCCAAGTGTAAGTTTTCTAAAGCAGGTGACTACATCTTCATACGCGTTTCCACGGCGGTGAGGTGTCGGGTCAGCTTAAGCTGCAAGTGCTTGCCGACCACCACGAACACACGTGAAACAAAACTCGTTACGATTTAGCCAGTGACGAAAATTTGGACACTCTCTTTCAAAAGGGAGAATTTCAAGCCAGTTGACTGCACAAGCTATGCAGCAATCCTGTTTCAGAATCCTTGCATGGGTTGAAAGTAGAGGTGTACGTCGGTCGTCAGATCTAAGACTCTACGAATGGCGACGGTTTTCGACACGACTGAACGTATTCTCTAACCCATTATTAGGATGTCCTGTAGCATAATAGAACGTGTCACATGCATAGCTGAGGAAGTTGCAAGAAAACTATATGCCTCCTGCCAAACCGATATTTGGTATTGTCACTGTGGAGGCGTTCAACTAAATGAGTCACAGTCCACCATGAAAAGGAATTCATCGAATAAGTAAACGTTTGCTGTCGTCCCAAGTAAGAAGAATAGCCATCACAATAACAATGCGAGTTTTGGGGAATTTACGATAACTCAGTTACTACATGGGTAGCATTAAAACAACAAGGAGATCAGTCCAGAATCAGATTTTCACTCTGCAGCGGAGTGTGCGCTGATATGAAACTTCCTGGCAGATTAAAACTGTGTGCATCCATAAAAAACAGATGATGCTGTCAACTTGATTATTATATGTTCACAAGCAGTGGCTAGAGAAAACATATCCGCTAATCCTACTTAGATGATTAAGACTTTGCCTTGACTCCCGAGCAATTTTTCTATCCATTATATATGTATTCAAAACCATGGAGTGTAAATACGTTCCACCCATTACAGCTGTTCCTATTGCGTACAACGCGTGTCATCAAAGTGAGCATAATAAAACTATCACATGTGTTAATTGGTTGATGCTTACTGTGTGTAGAAAGAGGAAAGGCGGCAGCTAGTGAATAAGTATCCGACAAAAATTGAATGTAAAATTGTTTATGATAATACTGCTCGTAAAAAAGTATAATACAGTGCGTTTAAATTGAGTGTATTGATGCCGAGAAAATATACTGGAGTTGAAAGGTGAGTGAATATAAAAGTGATCGATAAAGACGATTAAATGATTAGATACAGCGAAACACGTCCCGCTTCGACTACGGAGACAGGGGTGCCGTGTGACGTCACACGTCAGTGTGGGCTGCTGCTACGTCTGTAGGCGCGCCTCAGCCGCTGTGACCGTCGTTAAGATTTCACGTACGACTCAGCTGTCACTACAGCCCTATGATGGCGGACTTCTGAAGCCAAGTCTTAGTATTTTGTGCCTATTTCTCGCTGTTGCCGCCAAAATTGCAGCATTCATTCACACTATGCAGTACGTAATTCGGTTCGCCCTTCTACTAAATATTCAGTTCATAAATATGAATTACATGTAGAGGTAATTGTCGGATCATGCCTGTGTCGGAAAAGGAAATGTTCAGGCTGGAGGAAATGTGTCCCGGATGATTGCATGACAGACGCAAGACTGCCATCTCGCGTGAGCATTTTGCTCATTCGTTAAGAAAAATACGAGAAGTAGTGGTAATAATCAGCTTCATCATGCTCAGTTACGTGTAGTTCCTAAGAAATTGTGTAATTCAGTAGTGTGTAATATGAAAGTTGGCAAGGACGATAACTTTAGTGGTTTTGTCTGTGGAGGGCGCAAATTAAAACCTGGGTTTGTGTAATTGCTGTTAACTCAATCAGCCGGCCGGTGTGGCCGAGCGGTTCTAGGCGCTTCAGTCGGGAACCGCGCGGCCGCTACGGTCGCAGGTTTGAATCCTGCCTCGGGTATGGATGTGTCTGGTGTCCTTAGGTTAGTTAGGTTTAAGTACTTCTAAGTTCTGGCGGACTGATGAGCTCAGATGTTAAGTCCCATAACGCTCAGACCCATTTTTATTAACTCAATCGCATTACGAAAGTTATCGTTCAAAATTGTCTTCGCATTAAACTACCAGAAACGTACTGTTTGATTCCTATTTGCCCCGTTCGTTACTTCTTTCTGTTTTCATTCCTTTAAAAGAAGCCCAATTACTCCGGAGGAAGTCCGAATTCAACTGCCATCATTCCGTGGCGCCTACGGCAACAATCGACCGCTGATGCAGCGATAGAGCTCTTGTGTTTCGCAGGAGACGGACAACAAACGGAAAAGATAAACTCGGCTTCTACATTACTACGATCTGCATTTGCGATGAATGTCTGAATGTGCTTACGATCAGTACAGTGTCACTACGCGAATCTGGTGCTGGTTTCCTGATTTTGTGGATGGTGTGCTGGCTTTCCGGAGACGTGGCGGGATACAGGTGGACAACCTGGCTGGGTGTCATTCAGTGACGTATGTGTGACGAACAAATGAAGTAAATAATTTAAACAGTCCTGTTCGAGGGAGGTTTGCCATCCAGCACCGTTGTACAGGGTGTGGAGAAATAATTTGACCAAAAATGCAGGGCGGAAGGACAGCACGAAACAGAGGAATGTGTGTATGGCAACTAAGAGTCGTAAATGCGTATTTTCAGCGCTACAGAAACGCAACTGAAATCTGACATACGGAGGTCATTGTTCGAAATGATAGGTAATTTACAGAAAATGTATAGGTGAACAGAATGTTTGGACTAACTAAGCGTCATGATAAGAACAAGATAAATTTAAACCCTCACTAACACCTGTATCGTATTTGGCTGACGAACCAAATAGTACTTCGTCGCAAATGAGGACCATCAGATGTCCATGCTTCTTGTTTGGATACATGGGCGTATCCAGCGACGGGCAGGGGCTGGGGGCAGCTGCCCCCTAGAAGATATTCGCAGTTTTTCACTGGTTTACTGTTTTATTTAATAAGAAGTGCTGTATGTTGTCTCGAGTCCTTGTTTCCTGAGACTGGTATGACCTGCATCCCCCCCCCCCCCCCCTAGTAAAATTCCCCTCGAAAGTAAAATTCTATGTACCGACTTGACAGAAAATCCTAGGAAGTTTTCTGGTCTTACGTTAAATCAGTAAGTGGCTCGAAACAGCATATCCAGACACTCCGGGATGATGATGGCATTGAAACAGAGGATGACACGCGTAAAGCTGAAATACTAAACACCTTTTTCCAAAGCTGTTTCACAGAGGAAGACCGCACTGCAGTTCCTTCTCTGAATCCTCGCACAAACAAAAAAATGGCTGACATCGAAATAAGTGTCCAAGGAATAGAAAATCAACTGGAATCACTCAACAGAGGAAAGTCCACTGGACCTGACGGGATACCAATTCGATTCTACACAGAGTACGCGAAAGAACTTGCCCCCCTTCTAACAGCCGTGTACCGCAAGTCTCTAGAGCAACGGAGGGTTCCAAATGATTGGAAAAGAGCACAGGTAGTCCCAGTCTTCAAGAAGCATCGTCGAGCAGATGCGCAAAACTATAGACCTATATCTCTGACGTCGATCTGTTGTAGAATTTTAGAACATGTTTTTTGCTCGAGTATCATGTCGTTTTTGGAAACCCAGAATCTACTATGTAGGAATCAACATGGATTCCGGAAACAGCGATCGTGTGAGACCCAACTCGCGTTATTTGTTCACGAGACCCAGAAAATATTAGATACAGGCTCCCAGGTAGATGCTATTTTTCTTGACTTCCGGAAGGCGTTCGATACAGTTCCGCACTGTCGCCTGATAAACAAAGTAAAAGCCTATGGAATATCAGATCAGCTGTGTGGCTGGATTGAAGAGTTTTTAGCAAACAGAACACAACATGTTGTTATCAATGGAGAGACGTCTACAGACGTTAAAGTAACCTCTGGCGTGCCACAGGGGAGTGTTATGGGACCATTGCTTTTCACAATATATATAAATGACCTAGTAGATAGTGTCGGAAGTTCCATGCGGCTTTTCGCGGATGAAGCTGCTGTATACAGAGAAGTTGCAGCATCAGAAAATTGTAGCGAAATGCAGGAAGATCTGCAGCGGATAGGCACTTGGTGCAGGGAGTGGCAACTGTCCCTTAACATAGACAAATGTGATGTATTGCGAATACATAGAAAGAAGGATCCTTTATTGTATGATTATATGATAGCGGAACAAACACTGGTAGCAGTTACTTGTGTAAAATATCTGGGAGTATGCGTGCGGAACGATTTGAAGTGGAATGATCATATAAAATTAATTGTTGGTAAGGCGGATACCAGGTTGAGATTCATTGGGAGAGTGCTTAGGAAATGTAGTCCATCAACAAAGGAGGTGGCTTACAAAACACTCGTTCGACCTGTACTTGAGTATTGCTCATCAGTGTGGGATCCGTACCAGATCGGGTTGACGGAGGAGATAGAGAAGATCCAAAGAAGAGCGGCGCGTTTCGTCGCAGGGTTATTTGGTAACCGTGATAGCGTTACGGAGATGTTTAATAAACTCAAGTGGCAGACTCTGCAAGAGAGGCGCTCTGCATCGCGGTGTAGCTTGCTCGCCAGGTTTCGAGAGGGTGCGTTTCTGGATGAGGTATCGAGTATATTGCTTCCCCCTACTTATACCTCCAGAGGAGATCACGAATGTAAAATTAGAGAGATTAGAGCGCGCACGGAGGCTTTCAGACGGTCGTTCTTCCCGCGAACCATACGCGACTGGAACAGGAAAGGGAGGTAATGACAGTGGCACGTAAAGTGCCCTCCGCCACACACCGTTGAGTGGCTTGCAGAGTATAAATGTAGATGTAGATGTAGATCAGATCCTGGGTACGCCCTTGTTTGGATATATCTTAAAAGGTCAAAATGAGTGAAAAATGAGCCACCACTTAATTAACATGAGTATGTACAGAAAATGTTGTAACTGATCACCGTTTTCATGCTGGCATAGCGCCTTAAATATTTAACAGCGACCTGCATTTTTTGTACTCAGATTCCTTCATTTGATACTGTCTTTGTGACCCACACTTTTGTCCAAATTATTTTTCCCCGCCCTGTATATGCCAGATGGTGCGTTACAAATGTTGTTCGAATTCTCAAGAGTCCAGTACACTTTATCTTTGGTAGAAAGTGCCAACAACGGCAAAATGGCGGAATTCGTTGGTAGAGATTTGTAACTTTACAATTCAGTAGACAGTAACTACTTAAAAGGAAATGTGACATGTTTATCGAAGCGCTAGGGAAGTAGACGTGACATACGTTCCTTGATTACAAAGAGTGAGTCCTCCAGTAAAGAGTGTCTGACACGCTGTTATGAGGCAACGTACGAGACCCCACAGAATCGGCGTTACTGAGAGCGTGCACCGTTGGTCAGTTGCCGAAGCGATCAAAATTAAACAACACATTTAAATGGGTCGACCACATTGCATTTATCATCGTGAATGAAGACGAAATAAATTTATAGCGTCTATCTACATCTGCACCGACATGATTATTCTGCAATTCACACTTAAGTGCCTGGCAGAGGGTTCATCGAACCATTTTCATACTACTTCTCTACCATTCCACTCTCGAATGGCGCTTGGGATAAAGGAACACCTAAATCTTTCCGTTCGATCTCTGATTTCTCTTATTTTATTACGATGAACATTTCTCCCTACGTAGGTGGGTGTCAACAAAATATTTACGCATTCGGAAGAGAAAGTTGGTGACTGAAATTTCGTAAATAGATCTCGCCACAAAGAAAACTGCCTTCGTTTCAGTGGCTGCCGGTCCAACTCGCGTATCGTATCAGTCACACTCTCACCCCTATTGCGCGATAACACGAAACGAGCTGCCCTCCTTTGCACTTTTTGGATGTCCTCCGTCAATCCTACCTGGTAAGGATCCCATACCGTGCAGCAATATTCCAGCAGAGGACGGACAACGGTAATGTAGGCTGCCTCTTTAGTGGGTTTGTCGCATCTTCTGCCAACATAGCGCAGTCTTTGTTTCGCCTTCCCCACAATATCATTTATGTGATCTTTCCAATTTAAGTTACTCGTAATCGTAATTCCTAGGTATTTAGTCGACTTGACAGCCCTTAGATTTGTGCGATTTATCGTATACACAAAATTTATAGGATTTCTTTCAGCACCCATGTGGATGACCTCTCACTTTTCTTTGTTTAGTGCCAATTGCCACTTTTCGCACCATACAGAAATTCTCTCTAGGTCATTTTGTAATTGGAATTGATCATCTGATTATTTTACTAGACGGTAAATTACAGCGTCATGTGCAAACAATCTAAGGGGCCTGCTCAGATTGTCACCTACATCATTTATCTAAATCAGGAACGGCACAGGGCCTATGACCTATCTTGCGGAACGTCAGATATCACTTCTGTTCATGATTTACCGTCTATCACTACGAACTGTGACCTCTCTGAGAGTAAATCACGAATCCAGTCACATAACTGAGACGATAGTGCATACGCACGCAATTTGATTAATACTCGCTTGTGAGGAACGGTATCAAAAGCCTTCTGGAAATCTAGGAATATGGAATCGATCTGAGATTCCTTGTCGACAGCACTCATTACTTCGTGGGAATAAAGAGCGTACTGTGTTGCACAAGAACGATATTTTCTGAATCCGTGTTGGTTATGCATCAATAAGTCATTTTCTTCAAGGTGACTCATAGTGTTCGAGTACAGTATATGATCCAAAATCCTACTGCAAATTGATGTGGAAGTGAGGTTCCAGAGACTGATGAATACAGTGTTAATTCGAAATATATCTGCGACACAAGGACGATACTCCAGGGAACCAAGTAGCTCAAAATGGTTCACATGGCTCTAAGCATATGGGACTTAACATCTGAGGTCATCAGTCCCCTAGACTTAGAACTACTTAAACCTAACTAACCTAAGCACATCACACAAATCCATGCTCGAGGCAGGATTCGAACCAGCGACCGTGAAAGGTCCCCTTTTAGCAACTTATACATGTGAAACGTCCACTTAGAACCATTGTACATGACTGTGCTTAACCTGGCACACAATAATTTTAGCGCAACGCAATCTGACTATCAAAAATCCCTGCAAAAGAATGGCCCTGACAAACATTAAACTATACTTTTCACAAATCACTTACCTCACAAAAATCTCCGTTACTCGAACTACTGCAATACGGCGAGCGCCACTACTGCCAGCTAAATAAAAGATTCAAACTACTGAAGGCACTAACTACTGATAGGGATAGTTAGCAAATGAAAGATTTTAATAGAGAACAAACACTGTATTTACCTTAATATTCATAATTGACATTCAGTCTTACAGATTATCAAAACTCCGCCATCTCTCTCCCCACATCCACCACTGCTGGCGGCTCACCTCCAACTGCGCAACGCTATGCGCTGTTCACAGCCAGCTGCCCCTCTACAATGGCAGACAACAATGCAAACTAGTCACAGACTGCACACAGCACAGCCAGTGATTTTCATACAGAGCGCTACGTGGCATTACCCATATAAAAATCTAAACAGCCTACTTACATAGCCCCCATGCTCCCCACAAAAAATTTTACATAATATTTTTGGGCAGTGGCCAATACATATTTGTTAAATTTTTTTTTTTTTTTTTTTACAATTACAAGAACATCGAAATCAAATGCACACAATTATTGATACAATGTTGGTCAGAAGCTAAAACTTTCTCACAGTCCATAGAGACAGTCCTGATCATTCATCATAATAGTAATTACAGTTTTTTTTTCACAAAGTCTCATTAGTTAAAAAATTGCACACAGAAGTAGTGGATTTCCATGCAGTCTTGAAGAAGTAGTGGTGTCCTTCCAACGGAAAGACAGTGCTGACTCTTGACATGCTGACAGGTAATGGGCCACAATGGAGCAAAACCCACAGCTGAGTCATTCGAAGTTCTGACGAATATTGGTAGGTAGGTCATCACAGAGCAGACCAACTGCAGTCCTGGTAGAGAGTATTGGTGGGCCACCAGAGATGCAGACCCACTGCAGTCCTTGTAGAAATAATGGTATTGGTGAGTCATCAGAGATGCAGACCCACTGTAGTCCTTGTAGAGATAATGGTATTGGTGAGTCATCAGAGATGCAGACCCACTGCAGTCCTTGTAGAAATAATGGTATTGGTGGGTCATCAGAGATGCAGACCCACTGTAGTCCTTGTAGAGATAATGGTATTGGTGGGTCATCAGAGATGCAGACCCACTGTAGTCCTTGTAGAGATAATGGTATTGGTGGGTCATCAGAGATGCAGACCCACTGCAGTCCTTGTAGAGATGGCCAGCAGCCATCTGTTGCGACTGTGCAGGTGCACAATCACCATCGAAGAGTCTTGCAGAGAAGATAGCAAGTCCATAACCACCACTTGTGCACTCACAAAGTTTTTGGAATTGTCCTTAGAACCAGCAATGCTGTTATCCAGTCCCTTGCTGAATTTGTAACACACGTGGAAACACTAACAGTCCCTACTTCTCACATATTGTCCATATACTACGACCAACAGAAATGTGTGCAGTGAAATGAATGCTTACAAGTTAATAATACCATGAACTGGTGACAATTACAATTTTATAACATAAGAATATAATAGCAAAGGTACAAAATACATCATTAAAAACATAACAATACAGACAACATTTGTAGTACAGGCTTTACAAAAGAATAGAAATAAACAGATACATCAGTGTTACAGGAATGATGACATGAGTACAAAAATAAAAGATCAGAATCACTTTTGAAACGTCAACTTCACACATGAGCATTAAAACAAAACAGAATAAATAATGTCTAAGCATCTTTACAACGTAAATAACATATTATTAGAAAAAGTCTACAACATAGCTCTCATCAGCTAAACACATAAAGACAGGAAAAACACAAATACACAAGGGCACACAAACATATAGCGGAATAACACAAAAGGAAAGGACAGGGTTTGTTTTCAGTGTAGCATTTGGTACTGCAGTCCACCCCAAAACTTCATTCCCTATATCTTTCCTCGTATTTCATCCTTTGTTTCCACCAAAAAAATTCTATCTATGCATGCTTTCTGTATTTATATGTTCACACATTGCTTACCTCATCATTTATTTCCAAGAAAATCCTACCTATACCTCGTTCCTGTATTCTATTCATATTTCTTTCAAAATAATTATTTCTGATTGTACAATACTCATTGGGGCCCAAATCTCTCTTCGCAATGCATTCTTTACCTATTCTCCATAGTCAGTTTCTTATATAGTCTACCCCCTCTTAAGCTAACTTAAATCTACTGAGCTCAGATATATATACCAAGGGACGAGGCAATGCAGCATCACAAAACACAGTTAATATAAACAGCAGTGAAAAAAAACGCAGATTTGCGAAGCAAGCAGCATTAAGAAATTAGCAAAAGTCAAATTCAATAACACTATGCCTGGCAAACAGGAGCAACTTATACCTAAACATTACATAGCGCAAGCAGAAAAAATATTACACTAAAGACGATAATGCAGACAAGGGAAATGTATATTCACATCTTAATGTCTATGTAATTAAAGTGGTCATCTTAATGTCTATGTAATTAAAGTGGTGCACCATAACAACTGATTGTAAAAAAATATTACCATGTACTTGAAAAGAAAATTATGTGTTACTGTTACTAGTTTCTTCTTATTGTTCTTTCCTTTCCAAGTGCTCCTTTTTTTTTTAAAGAATGTGGATCATAAAATAATTATTTAATAGATCTGTTGACAGAAAGTGCTCACATTAGCAAATGCATTTTATTTTATGAAAGCAATGCTGCAACACAGCTGGAAACCAGATATTAAATGAAATAAGCAACTATGAAAAGCAAAGCATAAAAATATCATTCAATAGTCATGTGGCATTTCGTAAGTCAGTAGCACTCAACTCTCGGAGAAAGACACTTGTCATAATCAGGTGTGCAGATGTACGAATATTTCCCATCAATTCATAAGCATTTCAGTAATTAGCACAAAGTGCGAGTAATCATATGTTTTCAAGTAACGAGGGTGTCACATTAGCGATGAAAGGCACACCCTAATGGCTTGTTCTCTAGGTGTTTCACACAGCTGTGTGCCCACAACGCATTACAAAAATCATATGTTTTCAAGTAACGAGCGTGTCGCATTAGCGATGAAAGGCACACCCTAATGGCTTGTTCTCCAGGTGTTTGACACAGCTGTGTGCCGACGACGCACGTGCAGGTGGTCACTTAACTTTCTTATGGAAATATTTACGACATTTTTCCGCTACAGTGACAGTCTGATATAAAAATTTCACAGGTCGAGAATTCACGTTGCAAATGTGCAGAAACAAAATCCTATGAATATAACAGTGTCCAAAAAAGTTTCGCCGGCATTGTGATACATTCACGCATCCACACACACATTTCATAATTCTTAAAGTACGATTCTTGGTTTCCAACATCCTTTTTCACAAGTCAAGAGTCCCTAAACATCACTCATTATTCCTTACCTTATTCGTCAATACCTCTTCAACATTTCATCGTAACACACGTGGCACAATCAAATAACTCATACAGCACTAGCTTATTGATCATAAACATACATCAGCAGCATAATACACATCGTCGTCGTAATAATAACATCATAACACCTCAGTCAAATCTCAAAAACGTCGTAGCTTTCTGCAATTGTTTCAAAACCTAAAGAAAATTCTCTGCTCATGTCAAAAGTGTCATCTGCCTCAAATGTACTTTAAAATCATGCTCCTTTACCAAATACATCATTCAAAGCTCTCATAGTATCACAATGGTTCCGAAAAAATATGAACAGTTCACAAAGTATAGACAAAGTACAATTTCTTAAGTGTGAAGTAATCCAACTCTGTAATTGCGTAAACATGTGTCACTGACGTAGTAAAAGGATGTTTGTTTCTCTGTTAAATGATCAGATAGGTGTGTAATTTATGTGTTAGAGAAATATGGTACCGATGTGTAAAGTTGTATAAGCAAATACCATATTAGCTAGGGCTCCTTGTGCTTGCCAAACACATGGTACACAAAGTAGGCGTGTACCCCCCTGAGGTTTATTGTAATTATACCCTCAGGTGTTACAGATTACAGCAATGGAATGAAATTTATCACGGAAAACTTTCTTTGTAATTCAAAAATCTTTAAAAATAAATGTTTTAAGTACAAAATTAATCACTCAAATACGTGTCCAGTAGCGCTAAATCTGCGTCTTGCTGTAAGATAATCTCTGGGAAGTGTCGTAGTTATTGTCCTCCGAAAGCTAAGTTCTGCAGAAGTCAATGTACTTACCTCATGATACACAAAAGTGAAATGCTTTGCGTATAGATATCATACTTATTACGCTTATTGCCGTGATGAAGAAAGTACTGTGCTGTAACGTATTGTTGTGCTACAGAAAAGGTTGTCTCCTTGTAGCTATACCATAAAAGTTACTACTAAAACATGTTTTACGTTCCAGAATAATACAGAAAAACTGTGCAGATATCAAACAGATACACCGCAAAAGCAACATTGTAAATTGTCACTCATTAGTAACGTCGTGATATAATCGTGTAGCTGTCACACAAACCAACCACTGTGTCATCTGGCATTTCACAGAAAGCACCTCAAATCCAGAATCCACTCGTAAGCAAACCAAAATGTTGCATGAAAATTTCATTAGCAGTGCTGGTATATGTTCTAAGTATGTAAGCTGTATATTCGTTATGTAATCATGCAACTAACAAGGAGGAATGTATAAATAACAACACTGTGTCGTCTGTTCGCAATAAAAATGCATTCGCAATTACTTGTCTAAGTTACCTATGTTCTTGACTGGATGGTTAGTTAGCTTTAAAACATAGTTGCATGTTAACAGCCTCTCAGTGCGACAAACCGTACAAGCAGCGTGAAGTGAAAATTGCAAAGACTAAGTTAAAAAGCAGATCATCTGTCAATAAATGGTATTACATGAGAAATGTGGTGTAATCTTTTACCCTTTGCTCTTCTCAGTACGCAGAGTTTCAACTTTAACGCAATTAACATGTGGTATACGTCGGTAAAGAATACTGGAATTTTGCTCAAGGTTAGCGTCAATGTTATTTTTCTCGGAGCCAGCCGGCGCACGCGGCAGCCTGCGGTGCAAGTCATTGTCTGTTTCTTTGTTGGCGCGCGCCGTTACTGGGATTAGGAGGCCTAACTTCCACAAATTCGCCTTGCCCAGAGGGCCCAGCTCTGTTTAAAACTCGCCAGTTCTGATGCAGTTCAGGTCTGTCGTTACGATCATATCGCCTGTCGTCATGTCGGTAGTTTACATAGTTTCTTTCTTGTCTGTCACGTGGTGGAGAATTTCTGCCTGAGTCGTAACTGCGTGCTGGACCGTTGCGTCTAAAGTTATTCTGTCTCCCTTGATAATAATTGTTTTGGTTCCCATATTGTCTGTTTCTCTGATTGTCTCTGTGATAGTCATTACCGCGGAAAGGTGATCTTTCCCTGTAACTATTACTCTGCCAGTTGTTATCATATGGGTGGTGTCTGTTTTGGTCACGACTTACGTTATAAGAATAGCCTTGTCGTGTATTATTTCTGTCATCGCGGAATTGTGACAGATGTGACCTGTAACTGTTGTACTCCTGTTTTCGCGTTCCGCGATTGTCAGTGTCAATTTCCAGTTCTTGTAACAGTCCCTGAAAAGCTTCAATCTCGTCTTTGCAACGTCCTGCTAAAATAATATGTGGTAAATGTTCAGGCAGTTTGATTAAGCAAATACGGATGAGTTCTGAGGGGCTGTATGGGTTTGACAGGTACTGATTCTTGTGCAACATGTCTTCAAAATATTTGACAAGACTGGAAAATTCAGATTGTTCAAAGTGTTTCATCATCATGATGCTATGTTTTACGCGGTCTTGTGTAGCTTGAGACCAATATGCTGAGAGGAAGGCATGATAAAAATCTCCTTCACTGTGACAATCGTGAATGACCGATCGCATTCTTACAGCTGGTTCATTCTCCAAATAGCCACACATAAATTCTAATCTGTGTTCTAATGACCAGTTGGGAGGGAAACAATGAGAGAATTGATGGAGCCACGCTTGTGGATGAATGTCGTTGGCAGAATTCTTGAATGTTTTGAATTTACGTGTAGTAATGAACAGCTTATAGTCAAAGTCATCGTGTCGGCGAGTAGCATATCGGTCATTGTTACGTCGTGTCGGCGGTTCCATCTCAAAATTCGGTGTACCTTGCCAATTCCTTTCATAATTACCGAAATGCCCTGTGTTATTATTTTGTGGCTGTTCCGTATTTCTATGTCCCTCTTCCCTTATTGGGGCGCGAGTGTCCTCTGAAATACGCAATTCTTGTATTACCTGTGTCAGCTGATCTTGTACTTCCCGGATTTCTCTTTGGTGTTGCGTATTAATTTGATTCTGATTTTGTTTGAATTTCCTAATTTGTTCGCACTCTTCTGTGTCATTAAAGACTACTGGTTTTGTGTCATTCAGATTATCATCTACCTTCGTAGATAAATTATTTAACTGATCCGAAAGTTCAACTACTTTCTCTGATAATGAACTAATTTCCCCCATGTGTCTTTCTACTGTGTCCTTTAAGTTTTCCTGAGTTTTTGCAAGTTGCGTAACCGAATCGGTAGATGCAACTGAGTCCATTTTAGCTTGCAAGGTCTCATGATTTTCATGAACAATAGTTTGCAGTTCTTTTATGGCTGCTTCGTGATTCTGTAATGCATTTTCATGCCGCGAAAAAATAGGCTGAAAATGCTCACAAATTTGTGTTTTTACGTCATTACAGACCTTTTGACATTTCGATTCAATGTTATGTAACTCAGTAGTTAAATCTTCACGTGTTTGTTCAAGTGTGGTGTCTAACTTCCGAAGATTTTGTTCCATTGTGTCTAACTTTTGCAGCTTTTGCTGTGTTTGTCTCTGATTTTGTTCCATTGTGTCTAACTTTTGAAGCTTTTGCTGTGTTTGTCCCATTTGTTGTATTAATTGTAATAACAATGCATTGGTGTCTGAAACATGTTCCTCAGTGTTTTTCGGCAGTGAATTTGCACCGGCAACATTCACATTTTGACAAGCGGAAAATGTGTCTTGACTCATTTGAGAAAACGGTGAGGACGCAAAACCTGAATCTACAGTATTTGCAGTATTGTGTTCTGTCATTTCGGATTCCTGATGCGAGCTGTTGCCAACCGATCGATCGATAATGCTTCCCTGTTCACTACCTGTTTCACTGCCTACGCCATTGTCTGACGCCCGCTCCATTTCCCTATGCACAGTTACCAAATTACTACTTTGAATATTAGTTAATTCACTACCCAGTGGTGCTGATAAGCTACGCTCGTCGTCACTATTATTTCTCAGTTTAGTTTGGAGCCTAGTGTTACGTTTTTCACACGCCATTATTGTCACAATATTTCACACGACAACACAGAAAAGCACAACTTGAATAGCAAAAACAAGAGAACACATTAACATAGCACTGAAAATAATATCTAGTTAATTGCAGCAGCGAAATACTTGGCGCAAAGCTACATGCATGCCACAACTGTTTTACTGTACAACAATGAAAGACTGCAACTACAAAGGAGATTCTCTCTACAATTACGCGCTAGCAATAAACAAAAGCTACACTAAATACACAAACTACAAGAAAAAAATCAGAAGATTCCAGTGAGGTATCCTAGGCTAAGGGTCGACATATGAAACGTCCCCTTAGAACCATTTATACTGACTGAAACGTCCACTTAGAACAATTGTACATGACTGTGCTTAACCTGGCACACAATAATTTTAGCGCAACGCAATCTGACTATCAAAAATCCCTGCAAAAGAATGGCCCTGACAAACATTAAACTATACTTTTCACAAATCACTTACCTCACAAAAATCTCCGTTACTCGAACTACTGCAATACGGCGAGCGCCACTACTGCCAGCTAAATAAAAGATTCAAACTACTGAAGGCACTAACTACTGATAGGGATAGTTAGCAAATGAAAGATTTTAATAGAGAACAAACACTGTATTTACCTTAATATTCATAATTGACATTCAGTCTTACAGATTATCAAAACTCCGCCATCTCTCTCCCCACATCCACCACTGCTGGCGGCTCACCTCCAACTGCGCAACGCTATGCGCTGTTCACAGCCAGCTGCCCCTCTACAATGGCAGACAACAATGCAAACTAGTCACAGACTGCACACAGCACAGCCAGTGATTTTCATACAGAGCGCTACGTGGCATTACCCATATAAAAATCTAAACAGCCTACTTACAACCGTAGCAGCAACGCGGTTCCGGGCTGAAGCGCGTACCAAGTAGCCCTTATTTCTTCTCCTGACCAGAGGCAAACAGTATTCTACTTATTAACTGTTTTGAGTATACTGAAATGTGGTGAAATCCCCAAATTTATGTTTTAAAGATGAAGAGAACAAGCTAGGTTTGACAAACAAGACTAATTGTGAAATATTAGCAAAATATTTCGAGAATCTACTAAATTGTGAACCACCCAAAGATAAAATGAGTTTTGAAAACCACCGAAATACTAATACCGAGTATTAGACGCTGAAGAAATAAAACACATAATACACAGTTTAAAAAACAATAAAGCCCCAGGTGAAGACTCCATAGTACCAGAAATCCTAAAAATAATGGATACCAACCTCCCACAAGTTTTGGAACATATGTTTAAGAAGATCTGGGACGAAGAAAGAATTCCTGAAGACTGGCAGTGTGCCCTGATACACCCACTACACAAAAAGGGGGATAAGATGAATGTTAATAATTATAGAGGGATCTCGCTACTACCAGTAGGATACAAAATTTTGTCAAGGAAATTACTTCAAATCGTGGAGCCAGTTCTGGATAAAAAAATAGGTGAATATCAAGCAGGTTTTAGACAAGGTAGATCCTGTGTTGAACAAATATTTAACCTGAAAACACTAATTCGTTACAGAATCTCAAGAGGCCAGAGATTTGCAATAGTATTTGTAGATTTCAAAAAAGCATACGACTCGGTAGATAGAGAAACATTACTGAAAGTATTGGAAGAATTTGGGGTCGATAAGAAAACAATTCAAATTATCAAACAGACGCTAACAAACAGTAAGGCCAAAGTTAAATTTATGGGTGAAATTTCAAGGAAGTTCGAAATTAAAACAGGTGTTAGACAAGGTGATGGTTTATCCCCAATCCTCTTCAACTGCGTACTGGAAAAGATATTGAGAATATGGAAAGAAGAACTCAAAGGCACCAAGAATGACATCAGAATTGGAACAAAAAAAGAAAAAATAGAAGTGGGCTGTTTAGCTTTTGCAGACGATCTGGCAATAATTACAGAAAACGAAGAAATAGCTCAGAACTACTTGGAGAAACTACAAGAAGTTTCGGCCAGAGCTGGACTGCAGATTTCATTTGAAAAAACCGTGTATATGTCTAATCATAGAAATAACAGGAAAAATCTTATTACTAAATACGGCAATATTAAGAGAGTAGAAAAATTTAAGTATTTAGGTGAAATAATTCAAGTGAATGGTTTAGACAAGAGTGCAAACCAGGCGAGAGCAAGGAAAATGGAATTTGCTTTTCAAAAAACCAAAGACATATATAACAAAAAAAACATTTCGATTCAAGCTAAATTAAGACACTATAAAACTGTCATTAGACCAGAATGCCTGTATGCATCGGAGTGCCTAACTCTTAACAAAAAGGGGGAAATAGAAAACATGGAAAAGAAAGAAAGGAAAATTTTGAGAAAAATATTAGGACCGAGAAAGATTGGAGAAGAGTACAAGCTAAAGAGTAATAAGGAAATATACAAAACTATTGAGAAAGTGAGTGAGGCAATGCGTAAACGCAGACTAACGTTTTATGGTCACCTGTCGAGGATGGATGGAAACAGACTAACAAGAAAAGTGTTTGAACATAGTAACAGGAACGAAAAAACCAACAATAAATGGATACAGATGGTGAAAAAGGATTTGGCCTATTTTAATGTCACCCGTGAGTCAATCAGGGACAGGGAAAAGTTTAGACAAATAGTGAACGAAATTAAGTGTTTTCCAGAAGAAACGAAACTAAAGAATAATAACAGGAAATGGTCGAAAGAGCGGAGGAGGAACCACTCGAAAATGATGAGGAAATATTGGGAAGAGAGAAAAAAAGATCAAAAAGCCGGGCAAGTGAATTGTTGAACGTGGTCCAAAGATGGCCGAAATCGAAAGAAGAAGAAGAAGAAATGTGGTGAATATTGCTTCTAGTCCTCCATCAAGGTGGGCTAAGAGAATCTGGTACTTGATGCGAGTTTCCATATTTGTATTGAGCAGTAAAAATGAAGGGCGCGAAAGAGACGGCGACTACGCGGGACACAACATTAAGATGACCAAAATTTCGGAAACCAATTTTCTGTAGTCACGTTTACATGTTAAAGCTTAATCGATTCCACTAGCCGGAACGAACGTCTGCGGTACGTTGCAAGCTTCATACGTTTTACACCCAGGGTCTCTGCTGAGCAACTGTCGAGGATGGAACGAACTTGGCGGTGTTTCCGTATTGTGAAAGGAGGAAGTCGACAAGTACTGTAGAGTACGAATTCCTTAGGGAAGCCAGTGAAAATATAAGATGGAGGAGTGTGAGGAGCAGATCACGCGTGAAAGGATGTCCGGAAGGCTTATCCAGGCCCATCAAAGCGTTCGTGGCTGCTTTATTAACCGGCCAAGATCACGCTCGTTGTCGAAAGAAATGCGGGGCGGGCGCAGGTGGAAGCGTTTTGCATCTGAAGAGATTGAGCGTTTAGGGAAGGCAGGAAGACTTCTGGTCGAGTAAAGACACATTCACACCGCCGTACACGGGGTAAGGGGATGTTTTTGTCACAAGTCACTGTTGTGTGCCGGAGCCTTTGCCACTAAGCGAGAGGTTGGCTGTGGTTGTAAGGACATTTCCAGCATCGACATCGCAGTTTTTCCCTGTGAGACTGAACTGCTATTGGCAGATCGATTTGCAAAGACGGCCCTGTGTGGACTGTGTTAACAGACCTGCTATTTTACTGTCACAGAAACGATTTGAAGATCGCGTGCACCTCCCTAAATACACTCCTGGAAATGGAAAAAAGAACACATTGACACCGGTGTGTCAGACCCACCATACTTTCTCCGGACACTGCGAGAGTGCTGTACAAGCAATGATCACACGCACGGCACAGCGGACACACCAGGAACCGCGGTGTTGGCCGTCGAATGGCGCTAGCTGCGCAGCATTTGTGCACCGCCGCCGTCAGTGTCAGCCAGTTTGCCGTGGCATACGGAGCTCCATCGCAGTCTTTAACACTGGTAGCATGCCGCGACAGCGTGGACGTGAACCGTATGTGCAGTTGACGGACTTTGAGCGAGGGCGTATAGTGGGCATGCGGGAGGCCGGGTGGACGTACCGCCGAATTGCTCAACACGTGGGGCGTGAGGTCTCCACAGTACATCGATGTTGTCGCCAGTGGTCGGCGGAAGGTGCACGTGCCCGTCGACCTGGGACCGGACCGCAGCGACGCACGGACGCACGCCAAGACCGTAGGATCCTACGCAGTGCCGTAGGGGACCGCACCGCCACTTCCCAGCAAATTAGGGACACTGTTACTCCTGGGGTATCGGCGAGGACCATTCGCAACCGTCTCCATGAAGCTGGGCTACGGTCCCGCACACCGTTAGGCCGTCTTCCGCTCACGCCCCAACATCGTGCAGCCCGCCTCCAGTGGTGTCGCGACAGGCGTGAATGGAGGGACGAATGGAGACGTGTCGTCTTCAGCGATGAGAGTCGCTTCTGCCTTGGTGCCAATGATGGTCGTATGCGTGATTGGCGCCGTGCAGGTGAGCGCCACAATCAGGACTGCATACGACCGAGGCACACAGGGCCAACACCCGGCATCATGGTGTGGGGAGCGATCTCCTACACTGGCCGTACACCACTGGTGATCGTCGAGGGGACACTGAATAGTGCACGGTACATCCAAACCGTCATCGAACCCATCGTTCTACCATTCCTAGACCGGCAAGGGAACTTACTGTTCCAACAGGACAATGCACGTCCGCATGTATCCCGTGCCACCCAACGTGCTCTAGAAGGTGTAAGTCAACTACCCTGGCCAGCAAGATCTCCGGATCTGTCCCCCATTGAGCATGTTTGGGACTGGATGAAGCGTCGTCTCACGCGGTCTGCACGTCCAGCACGAACGCTGGTCCAACTGAGGCGCCAGGTGGAAATGGCATGGCAAGCCGTTCCACAGGACTACATCCAGCATCTCTACGATCGTCTCCATGGGAGAATAGCAGCCTGCATTGCTGCGAATGGTGGATATACACTGTACTAGTGCCGACATTGTGCATGCTCTGTTGCCTGTGTCTATGTGCCTGTGGTTCTGTCAGTGTGATCATGTGATGTATCTGACCCCTGGAATGTGTCAATAAAGTTTCCCCTTCCTGGGACAATGAATTCACGGTGTTCTTATTTCAATTTCCAGGAGTGTATGTATATTACTGACAAAACAGAGATTCGAATACTAGATGATAATTGTATCATAACAGATGTCCCGTAGATGTGCTTGTCCCATAGTGGGCAATGATTTAGAAAGAGTACGTAGACATACAAACCGCACTGACTTGTGGGACAACTTTGCCGTGTCGACTGTCGAAACACGACTGATAGCACGTTTGATAAGAGGAAATCAAAATAATAATAACTTTTGTTTTACGTGATAGTCAAGAAATTTGTGAGAATGTTTTAATATATCGCAAGCATATGAGGGACACTACGGCAGAATGTCGAGACTGGCCGAAGCTACGAAACATGGTTTGTGTCCAAAGTTTTACACAGGCCGACGACCGGCATATAACGCATTCACGCACCGTCAATAAAGCTTTTGTGGCCTTCGATCTCGCGACCGGCTCTGCCCAGCAAACACGACAAAAGAATATGGAAGAGACACATTTTTTGTTTCAATTTTCTACCGACTTGTCAGTGAATTACTGTTTGACTTGAACGTGTTCTTTGTCCTCACAGGTGCAGTGTGTGAAGGTCCTGGATAGATATTTTTTTATCTGTTGCCAGTTACGAATGGAATCTGTCGAAACAGAGAGGCAACTGATGGACACACTGCGTTTAAATTCCGCATCGACACAAAACAGGTGATATTGTCGACTACTTTTTATACATGTTCACAATCGATGTCTGTTGACAGCATACACGCTGATAATGCGTATGTGATTAAGACTTGGCCTTGACTCAAGACGAATCTTTCTAGCCATTACAAGTCTCCATAACCTTGGAGGGTAAATACGTAACATTTCTTACAACGCAACGCGTGTGATCCAGGAGAGCATAATAAAACAGAATCTCGTGCATTAACTGACCCGGATAAAAATGTTTTGACGGTGTTTTTTGACGATTTCTATACGTGTTTCCTGGAAGGCTTTCTCACACAACCTCCTCCTCCTCAGAAGTTTAGGATACCATCAGCTGGAGGCAGCTGCAACAGAAGGCCAGCCATGAATGTGCGGACTGCGAGACAGCAGTGTCCGGATGCTTTAAAATGGTGCAGCTGGCCAGCGGCCAGGCGTGTGATTCACGAGTTGGAATGGATACGCATCTCGCAAATGGCGGGCGACGCGACGTACTGCTGAGGGTAGATTTAAAAAAAATTTCCCGTTTTCACTCACGTCATAAAACAGCCATCACTCGCGAGAGAGTCGAACCGCCGACCTTTCGGAGCGCCAGCAGCGACAGTCAGTCGCTGAGGCAGTGGCAAAGCTTTGTCGGCCGCAGGAGATGGCGAACTGACGGAAGAATATATTCGGCTTAACTATGTATAATATTTCGCACTTGTGTTTTAAGCAAAAGTATTGACAGTACTGTTATCGACGCAAAACCGAGGGATCCAGACTTCTTTGTTTCAGACGAAGGCTTCCCGTATCCTGTCATGAGAGAGGCCGCACAGATCAGATTTCGCAACTGCAGTTTCAGCCTGGAAAGCGGCTGCACTCCAGAGTAATTCGTCGAATCATTGACGCCCCGACGTGGGGAAACAGCGTCGCAGACATCGACATCTTCCCTGGCAGCACGATGACAATGATACGGTCCCCCCCCCCCCCCAAAAAAAAAGGGCGATGGACCTTTATAAGATAATCCTGAATCGCTACACAAGTTTAACTCGGCGAGAACACGGACAGCGTCTGACGCAAGAATGCCGTCGCGAGCAACTCCGTTCCCTGTAGTAACGAAATTTTCAGCCCACAGCAGGTTTCGCGGCAATTTATAAACACCACGTCATTTTAATTGTCCGTTTGTCTCATGCTGAAGAGCTACAGACCGAAGAACGAGAGAGAATTGCGATTACGATGATCAATTGAAGGCTTTTCTTAATTGTAGTTTACTCGGAAGACCGTAATATTTCTTATCGTGTTTCCTATTGGTTAAGGGAGACAACACTATGCTCTTTCCGTGAATTCCCCTAAGCAATGAAAGTAGAGAAACAGAAGATTTACCCACACCTCGGAAATCGATTCATCGCCTCACTAGTAAAGGCGACCTCATTTCATGGCAGCTGTGGTTTGGAAACGGAGTTTCAGCTGTGGGCAAAAGTTTGCTACCGAAACTAACTAGAGACGCTCCTTACTTCCGAAATGAAGCATTGCGTAACCCGATAAGTGAATAACGTGCAAAGAAATGAATGAGAGGACCTCATATATAATGATTTAATCCTATTTTTTTCCCTTTCTGGTCTCAATGAATAACTGCGACGCAAGACTAGCAAACCGTGTGTGACGTCGTGATCCACGTGGAGGAGCGGTTAAGGATAATCTGTCGGAACAAAGGGGTGCTATTCTTAAGACCAGAAGACAACGCATCTTCATTTGTTACCCACCTTGATTAGACTGAAAGCTGCTACATATTGCCTCGGGAATCGTATGTGGATAAACTCCAAAACAGTAACTGCAAGTCTCATATTTGCTTCTAAGTATCATTCAGAACGAAACAAAAGTAGGATACGTCATTCACAGAAATATTCTGAGTAGGTGGGACGCTTTCGCGTGTAAAGAGAGTGTATTAAAGATAAATTAAACATTTTATTAGTACACAGTAGTTTTAGATTAGTAAGTCTGTTTGCCGCAATTGGGACAAGTTTTTCAAAGATTAGCTACTAGACAATGCGTGCCAATTTGTAGTACAGTTTCCTAGTATGGACTTTTCGGACACGTCGGAGAGCGATCACCAAAGTTCGTACAAGCACCTAGTACTGATAAATCTCTTCTGTATTGTCATCAAGGTAACTTTCATGCTGATATGATACGTGATGGGATGCGTAAGAAATCACAGCACTACATCGCAGAGGATGAAGCAAACCACAACGAAAAGCCTTTGGCAACAAAGGATGTGCGATTCGACTGTCGATGCATAAAATAAAGCGATGGAAATTTGTGCGTTTGGCACTTGTAACCCCCGTTTTCCTAACGATCGATTAGATGTACTCCATATATACGTTTTCGAGAGTATATTAAAGCTTAACAGAAAAAGAAGTACATCATTTAAATACTAAAACATAATAATGGGACAAATATTTTGCAATACTAATCACTTCATCTTCAGTAAGAAGACTGTAAGGCCGAGCTCTGTCGATTTCAGGGGCTCCACGTGTGGCACTGCAGAGTCGGTCGTAATGAACAGGACGAGTGTGTCCGTGTTATGACGTCACGGTTGTGTATCGCGCAACGAGGCCTGCCGCGACGGGTATAGAATATGTGGAAATTTTCTAAAGCAGGTGTCTACATCCGCGTATTGTGTTTCCAGGGCTGCGCTGACGGCAGTGAAGTATCGGCACCGCTTGGTATGCAAGTGATTGCAGACCGTCACAACGCACGTGGAACAAAAGCCGTTAGAGTTGGCCCAGTGACGGAGCACTGCGGAACGTTTGAAACCTCTCTTTGGAAAGGGAGAATTGTAACCCGAACGACTCCACAAGCTACGCAGCAAACCTGTTTCAAAACCCTTGTATTGGTTTATAGTAGGAATTCGCGTCGGTCGTCAGATCGGAAATGATTTTGAGACGACAGGTTGTTAATCTCTAACTCAGTATGCTACGGTCCTCCATGAGTAACGTATTCGGCACATCACGCTTCATAAGTCGATGCTGTGTCGACGTCTGTACTGGATTCAGCAGAGGTCATAATACGCACATCACGGATGTTACTTCTTAGAGCATAACAACACACGTCACACGTACTCCAGAGAGAACGGCCAGAAAACTGTATGCTTCCCGCCAGGCCGATATTTGTTCTTCTGTAGAAGCGGCCAGCTAAATGAGCCACAGTCCAACAAGAACAGGAATTCTATCGTTTGTGGAAATAAAGAGTTGTCGGGACAGTGTGTGAAACGTCTGCTGTCGTTCCACCTGGCTAAACGCAACAGGGATAGATACCGGATTAGCACTGCGAGTCTCGGGGAAATTAGCTTATCTGAATTGCTACACGTGTGACACTAATACGACAAGGAGGTCACATGTTGAAATCACTGCTCGATACTGCAACTGTCGTATCCACCTGGTTTCGAACCTCATCACGGCAAGGATAGATGCATGTGCCGTCTACCAGTGTATCTCTATGGTCTAAGGTATGAAACGTGTTGTGTGTCCAAAGTTTCACACGCGCCAACGAGCGGCGTACAACGCAATCAGGCGCCGTAAAATAAAATAAACCTTTGGTGGCCTTCGTTCTCGCGTTCGGCGCTGCCCAGCGACAAGACACAACAATATCGGTGATGTAAGTTCATTTTTTATTTTTATTGCCTTTCCAGTAAATTAGTTGTTACTCTCAATGCGGTACTCCACATGTTGTGTGTGTAAAGGCCGACGATAGATCTTTTTCCTTATCCGTTACCAGATACGAATGCAGTTTGTAGAAACACAAAGACAGCAGCTGGACACATTGCCACGAAGTAAGACAGGTTCTCACACTGCGATTATATTCCGCATCGATACGAAACAGACGACGCTGTCAACTTCTTTATTATAGCTTCACAATCGATGGGTGGTGACAACAAATCTGCTAATCCTATGAACTTGCTTAAGGTTTCGCCTCGACTCGAAGGAATTTTTCTAGCCATCATACGTCTTCAAAACCATGGAGAGTAAATACGTTCCACCCCTTACCGCTACGCATATTCCGCACGACGCGTGTCATCCAAGGAGCATAAGTGGCTTGGATAAGAACGTTTTGATGGTATTTTTTGACGATATCAATACGTGTTTTCCGGTAGATTTTCTCACAGAATCGACTCCTCAGGGATGTAGAGTAACATCGGCTGGAGACAGCTGTGACCGAAAGCCACCGACGAACGTGCGGAGTCCGAAACAGAGCAACTCGAATGCGTTACAAAGGTACAACTGCCAGCGACTAGGAGTGTGATTCACGTGTGGGAATGGACACGCATCTCGCAACTGGAGGGCTACGCGAGGTTGTGCTGTGCGTAAATATTAAAAACTAAGTCGCTGCGTCAATTAGGACTTCACTATGGTTTCCATGACGAACACTTGCATATAAATTTCTCTGCCGTTTTCGTTTATTTCGGAAAACCGCCATTACTCGCAGGAGACTTAAAAAATAATAAGAGTGTGTGGCCAGGGTCACTCGATTACAGGGGTGGCGTGTTTGGCAGGGCAGGTTCGTTCGTAGTGAGTGAGTCGCGAGTGTCGATGTTGCGACGTCTCCGTAGTGTATCAGCAAGAGACGCCCTCCCCAGACCTGAATATGTGTAACACACCTGAAGCGAAGGGGGAACAGTTAATTCTGCCAAGCGCGTCATAGTTATAACTTTTTCCGTAGTATTCTACTTGCCTCATCTAAGTGTAAGACTTAGCCAAGCGTTTTACGCAAAAATCTTTAGAGTACTGTTATCAACGAAAAATCGAGGAATACAGACATTCTTTTACATAAAAAAGGGGCTTCACATTCCTCTGGTATCAGAGAGGCCGCAAAGATCAGATTTCGCAAAAATAATTTCAAGCTGTACAGATGCTCTTGTACAGAGCAATTTGTCGAATCATTTGCGTCCCGACGTGGGGAAACAGCGTCGGCCATGTCGACACCTTCTCTGGCAGCATGAGGATAATGATACGGTGCCGAAAAAAAGGCGATGGACATTTTCAAAATAATCTTGACCTGGTAAGTAAAGCTTAACTCCCAAGAACACGGGCAGCGTCTGACGCAAGAATGCCGTCGCGAGCAACTCCGTTCCCAGTTGTAACGGAATTTTCGGTCCAAAGCTGTTTCCGCGGCAATTTATAAGCACAGCGTCATTGCAATTGTCCATTTATATAATACTGACGTATTATAGAGCGATTCAGGGAAATACGGAAAACCTAAACGAGGATGGCCGCATGAGGGTTTTAACCGTGGTCCTCCCGAGTGCGAGTCCAGTGTGCTAACCGGCGCATCACCTCGTCCTGTCTACCGTTTTAAGCACATTCATTTAATCGAGGAGTGAGTGCGGAGCTCTTGAGATTGCGGGCAGCACGTCATGTGTAACGGTGCCGGATGACAAAACATCGCTCCAACAACACTGCTCACGTTTGCTTTTTCTCACATACGTCACTGAATGACTTCTAGAAGAGACGCCCGCCTATGTTACTCCAGGCCACTGGAACGCCAGCACGGGTTCCACAAAATCGTAAAAGCAGCGTCGGATTCACAATGACACGGTACTGACTTTGAACGCATTTAATCGCGATCGCAGACCGTAGAAATGTAGAAGGTTGGGTTTATTTTTCCGTTAATTCTCCGTCTCATGCGGACCACAGAGCTTTGTCGCTGCTTCAGCGACTGATTGTTGCTGCTGGCGCTCCACAATATCGGCAGTTCGTAACATTCTATTCTCGCGAATGATGGCGGTTTCATGGAGAAAATGAAAACGGGAAAAAACTTATAAGAAATGCACAATCACCAGTCAAACTTTACGTTTATCCAAGTTGTAAGCGAGTAAACTTTTAAACTGTAAATTACCTCGGTGGGGCATGCCTAACTGTATGTAGTCTATACAAACCAGCATTTAGAGTTAGGTCTTCTACACACAAACTCGAAAAGGTATCGTTCCGTCCAATCGAAATTACGCGTCGTATTCTTCAATGAAAAATGCTACTGACTTCCACTAATGACTTGCGGTGTCATACTTGCATAACACTTCCACCTTTCGAAAGCAAACGATTGTGTACTACTTTACACACTCTGTCCGCAGATAAAAGCACTTCAATATTTCGCAGTAATAATGGGCGAACTATAAAGATTTATCGCTTCTTAATTATCGTGTCGGCATTCTCATACGTAATGTGAGCTTCGAGCACCGGTTTGTTAACATGCGGTGATAACGTTTTATTGCTGTGAAATAGCGGTTAAAACTCGATTGCAGACGTGGAAAGCGAACCGCAAAAGTCGTCGTTCGTTCCAACAGAAACTACCTACCGTATTCATCACTAGAAAATGATATTAACTGATATAAGCCACAATAATCTACATAATCGTTCTCTTTCCAAAGCTAATTGGTTTGTGGGCTCATCATCGTAGAATGAGGAAAGACAGGAACTGACGAATAAGTACCCGACAAAAATTGAATATAAAATGGTTAATAATCATTCCGGTCGTAACAAAGTATTATAAACATCGTTTAAATTGATTATATTGATACCTACAAAATATACTGGTGTTCGAATGTGATGATATGCTCGATAACGAGACATAAGTGATTAGATACAGCGAAACACGTGGCGCGTGCTCCAGGGAGACAGGGGTGCCATGTGACGTCACACGTCCGTGTGGGCTGCCGCTACGTCTGTAGCGGACATCAGCCGCTGTGGCCGCCATTAAGACTTGACGGACGTCTCGGCTGCCACTACGGCCCTATGGTGGCAGACATCTGTAGCCGAGTCTTAGTATTTTGTGCTCGTTGATCTTTGTTGCCGCCAAAATTGCAGCATTCATTCACACTATGCAGTACGTAATTCGGTTCGCCCTTTTACTAAATATTCAGTTTATAAAGTTCAATATGAATTACATGCACAGGTAACTGTAAAATCATTCCTGTGTCGCAAAAAGAATTGCTTTGGCTGGAGGAATTATTTCCTGGATGATTGCATGACAGACGCAAGACTGCTGTCTCGTGTGAGCATTTTGCTCATTCCTTACCTAAGAAAAATACGAGAGTGGTAGTAGAAATAGTCAACTTCGTCATGAATTACTGGCTCGGTTATGTGTAGTTCATAAGAAATAGTGTAATTTAGTTGTGTGTAAAATGGAACTTGGCACGGACGATAACTTTAGAAAACTTGGGTTTGTGTAATTGCTGTTAACTCGATCGCATCACGAAGCTCATCCTTCAAAATTGTCACCGCATTAAACTAACAGAAACGTACTGTTTGATTCCTAGTGGCCCCGTCCGTTACTTCTTTGTTTTCATTGCTTTAACAGAAGCCCAGTTACTCCGGAGTAACTCTGGACGTAACTGCCTTCATTCTGTGGCGCCAGCAGCAACAATCGACCGCCGATGCAGCGACAGAGCTCTGTGGTCTGCAGTAGACGGAGAATTGACGGAAAGATAAACTCGGCTTCTACATTACTATCATCTGCATTTGCGATTAATTTCTGAATGTGCTTACAATCAGTACAGTGTCACTATGCGAATCTGGTAGTCGTTTCGTGATTTTGTGGATCGCGTGCTGGCTTTCCTGAGACGTGGCGGAACATTGGGGGACAACCTGGCTGGGTGTCATTCAGTGACATACGTGTAACGAACATATGATGCGAATAACTTGTACAGTGCCGTTTGAGCGAGGTTTGCCAGCCAGCACCGATATACAGGGCGTGGAGAAACCATTTGACGAAGATTGCAGGGCGGAAGGACAGCATGTAACGTAGAAATTTGTGTATGGGAACTAAAAGTCTTAAATGTGTATTTTCAGCGCTCCAGGAACGTAATTGAAATCTGACATACTTAGGTCCGAAATGATAGGTAATTTACAGAAAATGTATCCGTAAACAGAACGTTCGGACTAACCAGTCGTCACGATGGGAACAAGATAAATTTAAAACATCACTAACACGTGCATCGTATCTAGCAGACGAACGAGATAGTACATCTTCAGGAATGAGGACAATCACAAATTTAGCATTGGAGGGCAGCGTCGAGGGTAAAAATCGTAGAGGGAGACGAAGAGATGAATACACTAAGCAGATTCAGAAGAACGTAGGTTGCAGTAGGTACTGGGAGGTGAAGAAGCTTGCCCAGGATAGGGTAGCATGGAGAGCTGCATGAAACCAGTCTCATGACTGAAGACCACAACAACAACTTTGTATAATATTTCGCACTTGTGTTTTGGGCAAAAATATTTAAAGTACTGTTATCAACGCTAAACTGAGGGATGCAAACTTTTTTATTTCATACAAAGGCTTTACGTATTCTGCCATCAAAGGGGCCGCACAGATCAGATTTTGCGACAGTAATTACAACCTGGACGGCAGCTGTAGTCCAGAGCAACTCGTCGAATCATTTACGTCCCTGCGCGGGGTAACAAGAGTCGGAGACATCGGCATGTTCCCTGGCAGCACGGCGGCAGTGATACGGTACCCAAATAAAAGGGGCGATGGAACTTTATGAAATAATCCTGAACTGCCACTTAAGTTTACCTCGGCATGAACACGGACAGCGTCCGACACAGGAATGCCGTTACGAGCAACTCCCTTCCCAGTTGTAACGGAATTCTCGGCCCTCAGGAGGATTCACGGCAATTTATAAACACCGCGTCATTTTGGTTGGTCGTTTATCTCGTACTGACGAATGACAGAGGTGTGACGCGGAGAGAAATGCGACTACGGTGGTGAGCTGCGGGCTTTTCTTAGCTGCGGCGTAATCGGAGGGGCGCAACACTTCTTATCGTGTTGTCTGTGGATTAGGGAGGACAACACTGTGCTCTTTTATTCTGCAAGTTTTGATATTTACTTCGAAACATCGTTCTCAACGAAACAAAAGTAGTAGGCGACATTCCCTGAAATGTTCAGAGTGCCTGTGACGCTATCTGTGTAGAGTCAGGCAGGCGAAAGGTTCTAATACTGAACAGTAGTTTCGACTCAGTGACTGCGTTTGCCCTAATTGGGACACGGTTTCCAAAGAATTGCATTACATATACGGCGTGTGCCAATTTGTAGTACAGATTCCTAGTAGTATGGACTTTTCGGACACGTCGAGCAGCGGACACCAAACTTCGTACGAGAACCTTGAAATGAAAAAATTACTTCTCTATTGTCATCGAGGCGACTTTCATACTGAGCTGATACGTGGCTGGAATGTGTAAGAAATCACAGCACTACTTCGCAGAAGAAGAAGCAAACTACAACGAAAACTCTTTGGCAACAAAGGGTATGCGATTCGATTGCCGATGCAGGAAACAAACCAGCGGAAATTTGTGCGCTTGGAACTTGTAATTCCTTTTTTCCTAGCGATCGATCAGATGTACGCCATTTATATGTTTTGATAGTATATTAAAGCAGTAGCAGTACACAATTTAGATGCTAAATCTTCATAATAGGACAAACCTTTTGCAATACTAAACGTACCGCCCGCATCTCGTGGTCATGCGGTAGCGTTCTCGCTTCCCACGCCCGGGTTCCCGGGTTCGATTCCCGGCGGGGTCAGGTATTTTCTCTGCCTCGTGATGGCTGGGTGTTGGGTGATGTCCTTAGGTTAGTTAGGTTTAAGTAGTTCTAAGTTCTAGGGGACTGATGACCATAGATGTTAAGTCCCATAGTGCTCAGAGCCATTTGAACTAAACGTATCGTCTTAGTAAGAATACTGTAAGGCCGAGCTCGGTCGACGGCAGGGGCTGCACGTATGGCGCTGCAGAGTCGGCCGAGATAAACAGGGCGAGTGTGTCCGTGTTGTGACGTCACGGTTGTGTACCACGTGACGGGGCCTGCCGCGATGAGTACAGAATGTGCGTACGCTTTCCAAAGTAGGTGCCTACATCTGCGTATTGTGCGTTTCCCGGGCTGGGTGGACGGCAGTGAATTATCAGCGCTGCTTACTATGCAAGTGCTTGCAGACCGTCTCAAACACACGTGAAACAAAAGTCGTTACAGTCTGCCCCGTGGCGGAGCACTGAGGAATGTTTGGACACTCTCTTTAGAAAGGGAGAAATTTAACCCAACTGACACCACAAGCTACGCACCAAACCTGCTTCAGAATCGTTGCATAGGTAGAAAGTAGGGATGCGTGTCGGTCGTCAGGTCTAAAACGCTACGAATGGCGAAGATTTTGAGACGACAGGATGTTAATCTCTGACTCGGTATATTAATGTCTTCCATGAGTGACGTATTCGGTACATCACGCTTCATATCTCGATACTGTGTCTGTATCTGTACTGGAGTATGCAGGGATCATAGCCTCGTATTCTGTGTAAATTCGGACATCACGGATGTCAGTTCTTAAAGCATAACAACACACCTCACACGTACTCCCGATGAAACGGCCAGAAAACTATATGCTCCCCGCCAAACCGATTCTGTAGAAGCGGCCAGCTAAATGAGCCACATTCCAACAAGAACAGCAATTCGTCGTATTCCTGTATTCTGTCGTTTGTGAAAATAAAGAATTGTCAGGGCAGTGTTTGGAACGTTTGATGTCGTTTCTCGTGGCCAACTGCAATAAGGACAGTTATCGGATTAACACTGCGAGTCTTGGGGAAATTAGCTCAACTTCATTACTACGTCTGTGATACTAATACAACAAGGAGACCAGTTGTAGAAATCAGTCCTTGATTCTACGTATAAATACTGCAGAATGAAATTTTTATAAATACTGCAACTGCCTTGGTTTCGAACCCCAACACAGTAAGGATATGTGCACGTGCCTTAATATGTGTATCTCTATGGCCTAAGGTGTGAAACGTGGTGTGCCGGCCGAAGTGGCCCAGCGGTTCTAGGCGCTACAGTCTGGAACCGCGCGACCGCTACGGTCGCAGGTTCGAATCCTGCCTCGGGAATGGATGTGTGTGGTGTCCTTAGGTTAGTTAGGTTTAAGTAGTTCTAGGGGACTTATGACCTCAGCAGTTGAGTCCCATAGTGCTCAGAGCCATTTGAACCATTTTGAAACGTGGTGTGTGTCCGCATGCGCCAAAGAGCAGCGTATAACGCAGTCAGGCGCCGTAAAATAAAGCCTCGATGACTTTCGTTCTCGCGGTCATTGCTCTCCGGCGACATGACAGAGTAATATCGCGGACAGAAGATTTTTTGTTTTTTGTTTTTATCGCCTTTCCAGTAAATTAGTTGTGACCTTCACTGCGGTTCTCGTCTTCACATATGCAGTGTGTAAAAGCTGACGACACATCTTTTTTCTTATCCGTTACCAGATACGAACGCAATCTGTAGAAACGGAAGGACAACAGCTGGACACATTGTACGAAGTAAAACATGTTCTGACACCGCGTTTATAATCCGCGTCGATACGAAACACACGACGCTGTCAACTTCTTTATTATGTCTTGACAATCGATGGGTGGTGACGACATATCTGCTAATCCTATGTACGTGTTTAAGGTTTCGCCTTGACTCGAGAGGAATTTTTCTAGCCATGATACGTCTTCAAAACCGTGGAGCTCCGTCCCTTACCGCTACGCATACTCCGCACAACGCATGTCATGCAAGTGAGCATAATAAAAGTATCACATGCAGTAATTGGCTTGGATAAAAACGTTTCGACCGTATTTTTTGACGATTAGTATACGTGTTTCCGGGAAGATTTACTCACGGAATCTCCTCCTTCTCAGGAGTGCAGGGTAAGATCAGATGAGACAGAAGGCTATCCATGTAGGTGCGGAGTGCGAAACAGCACACTCCGAATGCATTACAATGGTACAACTGCCAGCGACTAGGAGTGTGATTCACGTGTGGGAATGGACACGCATCTCGCAATTGGCGGGCAACGCAAGATTCTGCTGTTCCTAAATATTTAAAAATTAAGTCGCTGTGCCAATTAGGGATTCACTATCGTTTCGATGACGAACACTTGCATATATATTTTCCTCCCGTTTTCATTTATCTCAGAAAACCGCCATTACTCGCGGGAGAGCTAAAATTGACACCGATCCTCGTGGTAGCAGCAACAATCAGTCAGTGAGGCAGCGACAAAGCCCTGTCGGCTGCAGGAGACGGAAGACTAGCAGAGAAAGAAATTCAGCTGCTACATTACTACTGTCTACATTTGTGATTAACTTTTAAATTTGCTCCCACTCTGTACAGTGTAGTTATGAGGAGCTGATGCTGGTTTCACGGTTTGTGTGTCGCGTGCCAGCGTTCCAGTGACGTAGCAAAATATAGGTGGACGATCGGCGTGGGAGTCATTGAATGACACATGTGCAGTGTACGTAAAAAATTAAAAATTTAAGCAGTGCTGATTCAGCCAAGATTGCCATCCCGTATCGTTGTACAGGGTACATAGAAAATATATGATGAAAAGTGTAGCCTGGAAGCGCTGCATGAAACAGAAATTTGAGAATAGCATTTAGGCGTCGCAATTGCACATTTTCAGCGGTACCGGAACGTAATTAAAATCTCACACACGGGCATCTTGGCACCAAATGATGGTTAATTTACCGAAAATGTATACCTATGAGATGATCGATAAAAATAAATGATTAATTGCAGCGGATACAAGAAGACTTGGTTGCCAAGTGACGTCACACGTCAGTGTGGTCTGCTGCCGTCTCTAAACGCCCCTCAGCCGCTGTCGTCACCACTAAGACGTCACGGAAGACTCGGCTGTCACGACAGCCCTATCATGGCAGACATCTATAGCCAAGTCTTTCTATTTTTTTGCTTGTTTATCGTTGTTGCCGAGAAAACTGCCGCATTCATTCACGCAATGTAGTAGGCCTACGTAATTCAGTTTGGAAGGTCACATATGAATTACAAAAAATCATTCATGTGTCGGAACAGGAAATGCTCTGCCTGGGGGTATTGTTTCCTGGGCGATAGCGTGCTAGACTCAAGACTACTATCTCATGTGAGCGTTTTGCTCGTTCGTTACGTAAGGAAGGTACAACAGTAGGAATAGTAACAGTCAACTTCGTCATGAATTACAGGCTTAATTATGTGTAGCTCATAAGAAATAGTCTGATTCAGTTGAGTGTAAAATGAAATGTGGCAAGGACGATAACTTTTAGTGAGTTTGTCCGTTGCGAGCGTAACTTTAAACTTTGATTTTTTTAATAGATAAAACTCTTTATCTTTTAAAATTGTCGTCGCATTAACTAAAAGAAAAGTGCTGTCTGACTGCTAGCTGCCGCGTTCGTTACTTCTTTCTGTTTTCATTTCTTTAATAGAACCCCAGTTACTCCAGAGAAAGTCAGAATCTAACTGCCATCTTTCCGTGGCGCCTACAGCAACAATCGACCGCTGATGCACCGACAGAGCTCTGTCGTCTGCAAGAGATGAAGAATTAACGGAGAGATAAACTCGGCTTCTATATTACTACGATCTGCATTTGCAAAACGTGTATACCTAAACGGAATATTTGAAGAACAGGATAAATTTAAAGTATCACACGTGTATCGGACTTGGCTGACGCACCATGTTTCGTTTTTCAATATCTCATAAAAGAGCCAAAATGAATGACGGATAAGCATCCACTTAATTAACATAATTATCTGTAGCAGATGTTCAAACCGACCACCGTTGTCATGCTGACATAGCGCCTTAAATATTCACGTGCGGCCTCTGGCTTCTATATTGAGATTCTTTCATTTGATGCCGCCGATGTGCCCTACACTTTTGGTCAAATTGTGTTTCCGCACCCTGCATATGCCAGACGAGGCGTGACAGAGGGTTGGTCGAATTCTCTAGAGTCCAGTACACTTAATCTTTGATGGAAAGTGTGAAAAACGGCAAAATGACGGAATGCGTTGGTAGCAGTTTGTAACTTTAAAATTCAGTGGATGATAACTATGATAAGTTTAACAAAGGCGCTAAGGAGATAGATGTGAAATACGTTTCTTGATTACAAAATGTCCTCAGGTAAAGTAGTAAATGTACAAGTGTCGTGACAAGCGTATCAGTCACGCTATTATGGGGCAACACGTGAGACCGCACAGAGTCAATATTAATGAAAGCAAAGACTATGCACCGTCGGTCAATTGCCAAAGCATTGAAAACGAGGCAAAATTTTTAACTGCGTTGGTCGCATTGTTACCATCAACGTGAGTAATGGCGGTACTCTTTTTTATCGTCTGTGATTCGGTACTGATGACTCAGAGGCTGTTGAATACGGCGATATTAACTTCTCTTTGTATTTCAATAAACATCTGAAACATGTGGACAACATTCACAGGACGAAACTTTGGGCAACTGGTTTTCTCTAGTCACGTCTGCGTATGAAACGTTAGTCCGAAGAAGCCTCTATTTTGCGAGCTTCATAACATTTACGCTCATAGCGTCTGCAGTGCAACTATCCTCGGTACAGCGAACTTTTCGGTGTTTCCCTAATATCGAGAGGAGACACTAACAAATGGTGGAGGGTACGGACTTGTTACGGACGCCGGTGAAAACATGGGGAGCAGCAGGATGTTGCACGTAAACGGGTGTTCAGAAGTATCCACGTCCGTTAAAGCGCTGGAAGGTGCCGTATTCAGCGACAAAAGTTACGTTTACTGGTGCACGGCTGTGAACTAAGTGTAGATACAGGTTGCGCACTTATTTTTTTTACGGCTTTGTGGTACCCACTATTCAAACAGGATAGAGAATGGACAGCATACTTGACAACAGGTGACAAAAAGGATAACTTTACGTGTTTCCATATTGTCAAGAAGACGGGTACTGGCCTGTTTTTATACACGACCGGAATGTACAGGAGACCACAGCACCACTTCCGGAAAGAAGACGTCACAGCGATGTAAACATGGCGTCTACTCGACTCGCGCGATCCTTTTGCACAATCACCAGACAGAGAGATTAATAATTATATTAGTTGGCAGCTGTAGCTAGCAGAGTTGAAACCAGTCGGAAAGATGTCCGCCTTTTACGTTTTCAAGGTGTATTAAGCGTATAGTAGAGCAAAAATGAGACACACTGAAATGGAAAAAAATTGTTTCTTCAGTACTTTAGTAATAAGAATGTGAGGCCAGGGTCACTAGATTACAGGCGTGGCGTGTTTGCCAGTGCAGGATCGTCGGTAATGAATGAGTCGCGAGTGTCGATGTTGCGACGTATCCGTAGTGTACCTGCAAGAGACGCCCTCCCCAGACCTGAACATGTGTAACGCAACTGAAGCGAAGGGAACAGTCAATTCTGGGAAGCGCGCCATATTTATAACATTTTCCCTCGTTTGCCACTTGCCTCATCTAAGTGTAATACTTTGCCTAGCGTTTTACGTAAAAATATTTAGAGTACTGGTACCAACAAAAAATATAGGAATACAGACAATCTTTTGTATAAGAAAAGGGCTTCACATTTTTCTGTCGTCAGAGGTGCCGCAAAAACCAGATTTCCCAAAAAAAAATTCAATTTGTGCAGCGGCTACTCTACGGAGCAGTCGGTCGAATCATTTGCGTCCGGACGTGGGGGAGCAGCGTCGCAGACGTCGACACCTCGTCTGGCAGCACGACGACAGGAGACGAATCTTTCTAAAGTAATCCTGAACAGATACAAAAGTTTAACTCGGCAAGAGCACGGGCAGCGTCTGACGCAAGAATGCCGTCGCGAGCGACTCCGTTCCCCGTTGTAACGGAATTTTAGGCGCACAGCTGTTTTCGCAACAGTTTATTGTAAACACTGCGTCATTTGAATTGTCCGTTTATCTGATTCTGACGAATTACAGGGCGGTGAACTGGAAGGAACTGCGATTACGATGAGAAGTTGAAAGTTTTTCTTAGCTGTAGATTAATCGGAAGAACGTAACATTTCTTATCGTATCTTCTGTGGATTAGGGGAGACCACACTATGCTGATTCGGTCTATTCACCTATGAGATGATATAAAAAAAATTAAACACATTTACCCCTAGTTCGCAAATGCCTTCATCGCCTCGCTAGTACGGACGACCTCCAGATTCAGCCGTTGACAAAAGTTTGCTACCGACGCTTCCTCCTTTCCCAAACAGAGCAGGGCACACAGCGAGAGGTGAATAACGTACACAGAAATGAATGACTTCGTTACATATACTGATATCAGCTGTCTTTTTTTTCCTTTCTGCTCTCACTATAAAGCTACGGCACAAGAGTAACACACGCTGTGTGACGTGGTGGTTGTACGTGCAGGAACGGTAAAGTATAATCTGCCGGAAGTAAGAGGTGCTATCAGTTTCTTCTGACCAGAAGGCAAAGTAGCTGCAGATGTTACCAATACTGACTAAACTGAAAGCAGCAAAATACTTCCTCCAGAACCACATCTTCACTGGCTCCAAAACTTTAATAGCAACTGGAAGTTTCGATGTTTACGTCGAGGCATCGGTCTGGAAGAAACAGAAGTGCCGTAGTATGCATTATTCATGCGACAGACGCTTTGTTACGCCAAAGTCAGTGTATCAATGACAAATTAAAACTTCTAGTAGTAGGCAGTGGTTCTAGTACGGCAACTGTGTTTCCTGTAATTGGGTCACAGTTTTCAAAGATTACGTACATGTATGACTGGCGCCAGTTTCTACTACAGTCTTCTAGTAAGGACCATTTAAACACGACGGAGAGTGCACAAAGCGTTTTGTAGAAGCAGATATTAATGAGTAATTTACTCTGTGTCGTCATCAAGGCAACTCTGATATTGATTTGACACGTGGTCGGAATGTGTGAGATGTCGCAGAACTACTTTGCGGAGGAAGATGCAACTACAACGTTAACACGGAGGAATCTTTTGGAACACTGAACGTATCGTCTTGGTGAACAGGGGATGAGGTAGGGGCTGCATATGTGGGTTGTGACAATCTCCCGTAATAAACAGGACGGGAGTGTGGATGTTATAACGTCACGGTTGTGTATCATGGAACGCCATGTGTATGGAACATATGTAAATTTTCCACAGTATGTCTACACATCTGCATATGCGTTTCTAGGGCTGGGCTGACAGCGATGAGTTCCCGCGCTTGCCGACCATCACAAAGACACGTGAAACAAAAGTCGTTACAGTTTGCCCACTGACAGATCACTGAGGAATGTTTGGACACTCTTTCAAAAGGGAGACTTTCAACCCAAATGACAAACTCTACGAATGGCCAGAATTTTTGACACGACAGAATGTTAATCTCTAACCCAGTGTTATGAATTTACTCTACAAGCAACGTTTTCTGGTACAACACGCTTCTTATCTCGATATTGTGTCTGCATCTGTACTAGATCAAGCACAAGTCGTAGCTTTTTATTCCGTCTAAAAATAGGGCGTTACGGATGTCACTTCTTATAGCATAATGCCACACATGAGACGTAGTCGTCAGGAATGGCCACAAAACTATATGCATCCCGCCAACCGATTCTGTGGAAGCGGCCAGCTAAATGAGCCACAGTGCAACAATAACAGGAATTGCTCGCATTACTGTAAGTGTGCCATTTGTGAAAATAAGGAGATGACAGGACATTGTTTGAAACGTTTGCTGTCGTTCCACGTGGCCAAACGTAACAAGGATAGTTACCGCATTAACGTCGCGAATGTTTGGAAAAGTAGGTTAACTGAATTGGTAGATGTGTGCCATTAATACAAAAAGATCAGCTGTTGAAGTCAGTACTTGATTCCAGTTACAGATAATGTAACCGTCTAATCCATTTGGCTTCCAACTTGAACACGGCAAGGATGGACGAATGCTCCGTGTATGTGAGTATTTCTATGGTCGAACCTATGAAACGTGGTGTGTGTTCACAGTTTCACATACGCCGGCGAGGAGCATACAACGCATTCGGGCACCGTAAACCAAAGTTGTGGCGGCCTTCGTTCTCGCGGTAGCCGCCACCCAGCTACACGACAAAATAATACCGCTGGCGCAACCTTTTTCCTTTTCTTTGCCTTTCCAGTGAATTAATTGTTGATTTGAATGTGGTCGTCTTCCTGTCGTGTGCAGTGTGTAAAGGCCCTCGACAAATGCTTTTCTATCTGTTACCATTTAACGAATGCAATTCGTAGAAACACAAGGCGAACGGCTAGGCACGTAGGCAGGAAGTAATACAGGCTCTCACACTCAGTTTTAATTTCACATCGATACAAAGCCGACGATGCTGTCCACTTCCTAATTACATCATCATAAACGATGTCTGGTGTGAACATATTCGCTAATTCTACGTACCCGACTAAGACTTGGCCTTGACTCTAGAGCAATTTTTCTACCCATTATACGTCATCAAAACGGTGGAGTGCAAATACGTTCCAGCTCTAACCGCTTCGCATATTCCGCACAACGCGTGTCATCCACGTCAGCATAATAAGACAGCATCATTGAGTTATTTGGCTTGGATAAAAACGTTTTGACGGTGCTTCTTTACGATTTCCTTACATGTTTACCGGGAGATTTTTTGACTCGATCGCCTCCTTCTCCGGGGTGTAGCGTAACATCAGCTGGAGGCAGCTGTGACAGAAGGCCATCCACGAATGTGCCGAGTACGAAACAGCACAGTCCGGCTGCGTTACAGTGGTACAACTGGCCAGCGACTAGGAGTGTGATTCACACGTGGGGAAGGACACACACCTACGCGAGTTCTGGCTGTGGGTAGACATGCGTCAAGTAGGGATTCACTCTCATTTCGGTGATGAACACTTGCATCTGAATTTTTCTCCCGTTTTCGCTTATTTCAGAAAAGCGCCATTACTCGCGGGAGAGTTAAAACTGCCAACATTCCGCGGTGCTGGCAGCAACAATTGGTCTCTGACGCAGCGACAAAGCTCTGTCGGTTGCAGGAGACGGAAAATTAACAGAAAAATAAATCCAGCTTCTACATTACTACTATATGTATTTGTGACTAACGTCTAAATGTGCTGACAATCAGTACAGAGTAATTATGCAGATCTGATGCTGGTTTCCTGATTTTGTGTGTCGCGTGCTGGCTTTCCAGTGACGCGACGCAATATGGGCGGACGACCGGGGTGGGAGTCATTCAGTGTAGCGTACGTTAAAAGTGGACAATTTAAGCAGTGCTGGTTGAGCAGGGTTTCGCCATCCAGCATCGTTATACAGGGTCCGGAGAAACGATTTGACCAAAGGTGTAGGGCGGAAAGACAGTGTGAAACTTAGTAGTTTGAGTACAACAACTCGGGGTCGAAAATTCGTATTTTGGGAGCTACAGGAACGTAATTAAAATCTGACACGTGGACGTCTTTACTCAAAATGAAAGATAATTCACACAAAATGTAAGTGTAATCACAGTCTATGGACTAACCACTCTCAGGACGATAACAAGAAAAACTCAAAGCATCACATACACCTGTGTAATACTTAGCCGACGTTCTAGACAACATTTCTTTAGAAATAAAGACAATCACATGTCCATGTTTTATATTTCAACATGTCTTCAAGAGGACAAAGTAAAGGAAACGTGATCCACCACTTACTTAGCGTTAAGTATGTCGCAGCAAATGTTCAAACTGCCCACCGTTTTCATGCTGGCATAGCGCTGTAAATATTCGACAGCCATTTCTAGTTCCTATACTCGGATTGCTTTTTTTAATGCTGTCTTTCTGCCCTACACTTTGGGTCAGACTGTTTTCTCACACACTGTATACGTGAGACAAGACATGGCAGAATGATGGTCAACTTCTCAGGAGTCCATAGAAAGTGCTGGAAACGGCAAAATGACGGAATGCGCTGGTACCGATACACAACCTTAAAATTTAATAGAAAAAATGCGATACGTTTAACCATGTAGCTAGAATGTAAGATGTAAAGTACGTTTCTTGATCACAAAAAGTCCTCAACTGAAGTGGCGAATGTATAAATGTCGTGACAATAGCCTCCGTGACGTTACTATGGAGCAACATACGAGCCCCTGCAGCATCGGTATTCATGAAACGAGGGACAGTGCACCGGTGGACGGTTCCCAAAGCACTGAAAATAAAACACGATTTTTAACTGTGTTGTTCCCATTGCTCCTATCATCGTAAGTAAAGTATTTTTACAGCTTCTGTGACGTGGAAGTGATGACAGAGACCGATGAATACCGTCATATCAACTCCCCCCACACGTTAACCTATGGAACCAAGTAGCCCTCATTTCTTCTTCCGATCAGAGGCAAACCACATTCAATTTATTTACGTTTTTGACTGTACTCAAACGTGGTGAATTTTGCCTCTGGTCTTCCGTCAAGGTATCTGACACCTGCTGCGATTTTCCATGTTTGTATTCGGCAGTTAAGATGAACGGTACGACAGAGACGACGACTACACGGGAAACAACATTCAGGTGAGGAAAATTTGGGAAACCATTTCTCTCTAATGATAAGGTTGCATGTTAAACATTAATCGGCTTTGATAGGATGAACAAACGTCGATGTCCAGAGATTCATAATTTTTACACACATCTCTCTGCAATGGAGCTGCCCTTGACGAAGCGAACTTGTCATTTTGTGTAGTATGAAGAGGAAACATTAACAAGTAGTGGAGAGTACGGAATGCTGGCAGACGCCAGTGGAGTCGTGATATGGGGGAAGGTGAGGAGCAGATTGCACGTAAAGGGATGTCCAAAAGCCTCGTGCTCGGCCACTGGAGCGTACGTAGCTGATTTATTAAACGATGAGGATTACGCTCGTTGCGGAAAGAAGCGCGAGATGGGCACTGCTGCAAACACATCTCACCAAAAAGCGTTTGGCGTTTACGCACGGCGGCAAAACTTCTCAAAGACTGAACACCCATTCAGACCGCTGTGCGCCGAGTCAGGGGGTGTCTTGCCTCCGGCCACTGTTTGGCGCAGCCCTCGCCACTGAGCGAGAGGCTGGCTGTGGCTGTTGGCACATTTCCAGGATCCATATCGCAGTGTTTGCGTGATAAGACAGAACTGCTACTGGCAGATCGGTTTGCAAATACTGCCCTACGTACTATGTAGTAGCACTCCTACTATTTGACGGTATATTGATGATTTTTACTTATCGACCGTCTGACAGCAACTGAATAAAACACAATTTTAGTGCCTTACGCGTTTCGCCTTTATTATCTGCAAGACATCATCAGTGGACGATTTCTTACATATTACGCTCCTGTTGCATTTTCGGTGTTCTTCTTCTTACGAATGCGAATTTGCGGTTTTTTTCCCACATTCCGCAGCATTATGAACAGAACGCTTGTTTCAATGCAATGGTTTGGCTTCTGTTGCCGACTGTCAGACGGTCCATAAGTAAAAATTATCAATATACCGTAATATTACACGCAACTGAGGAAGACAGGACTACAAAAGTTGAAGATGTCTACTACTGTATTTGACGTTCACAGAAACGGACTGGGTACCAGATACGCTTCCTAATGTAAGTATATTACGGAGAAATCGAAGATTCGAATACTAGAGAACGATTCTATCATCGCAAATGTCCCGCAGACGTGTTTGTCCCATATTGGGCAATGACTTCGAGAGAGTATCTAGGAATACAAATCGCACAGATGTGTGGTACAGCTTTGCGACGCCGTCTGTTGAAACACGACGAATGGCACGTTTAACAAGAGGGTATAAATAATGACAACTTTTATTTTCGTGGTTTTTCCTAAAACATTACGGAATTGTTTAACTATATACCAAGAATGTGAAACAGACCACGTTAGAATTTTGAAAGCATAAGGAGTATAAGGTTTGCGCTTGTAGCCCAGTGACTTAAAAACGATCGGCCAGACATCCGCCATTTGCACGCTTTCAAAGAGGGTTAACACATACACTAGAAAAAAAAGTGTCGTACTAAACGGAAACAATCACCTCTTCAGAAAATCATCCATCTGGGAAAACATGTCAAGCAGTCAGACCTTACAACACAAGTAAGGCCTGAGTAAATACATGTAAGCGACAGAGTTGCAAACGGTTACGTACCCACCACTGAGATGTTTCTAAGAGTGTACTAAAGCCAGAGACAAACGAAAAGTATGCTCTTGAAATTCCTTAACTTCCTAAAACGACGGAACTTTTCGAGTGCCAAATGTATTTTCTTAGCGTGGCCAATAACAGACCAAGCTGTGTCGGTTCCAGAGTACATAATGTCATAGGCAGCTTTCCAGGTAAGCAAATTCGGCTCTGGTTTTACGGTGGTGAGTTTCCTGCTCTGCTAATGGTGCAATTTGCTTGCCCACGGCCAAAAACACATGTGAAAACAGAGAGGGTATTACGAAACCTGAATATGCTTTGGACGATAATGCGATAAAACAGTTAGCAATAAATGTAAATATTCGCTGTAGTATTTTAGGTAAAATTAGTTGCGTTATTTATATTGACGTAAAACCAAGGTTCATCAGTTCCGTGGAAAGGCAGGCCGCAAGAGATGGGAACGTAGAGCAGAAACTTGCGCCGGCACCGCGGCTACCGTCTTTCCTTTAGAGGCAGCAGAGGATTTTCCCGACTTGGTTGCGATTGGAGCATGGGGGGGAAGCAGCGCCGCAGACATCGACGCCTTCTTTGGCAGCACGGTTGCAGCCGGCTGGTGCAGAGAGAGGCGATGGAGAGATTCGTCCGAATCTTGATTTCTTATTCAAATCTAACGCGCCAAACACGCCGACAGCATTTGTGTCCAGAATGCCGCTGCGACACACTCCGTTCGCAGTTGTAACGAAATTTTCGGCGCAGTACTGCTTTCGCGACATTTCAAAAGTTCACCTCTTTGTAATTGTTCGTTTATGTACTGCTGAAGAAACGAAAACCTCCGAACTAATTACGATGATGAGTGTACGAAACATTTAGCTTTGGAAAGAGAACGATTATGGAAATTATTGTCGATTACATCAGTTCGTATCATTTCCTGGTGACGATTACGATAGATTGTTACTGTCCACGTCTGCATACGAGTTTTAGCCGCTGTTTCAGAGCAGTAAATCATTGGCTCTCCACGTGAACAAATCGCTGCTCGGCACTCACATTATGTATGTGAATGCCGACAAGATAAGTAAGAAGGAAGAAGCGTTGAATCTTTATAGCTCGTCCATTACTATTGCGAAAATACTGAAATGCTTTCAAATGCGAACAGAGTGTGTAATATAGCACAATAGTTTGCTGTAGGGAGGTGGAAGTGTTATGCAAGCATGACGCCACAAGTGATTACTGGAAGTCAGTGGTATTTTTCATTGAAGAATACGATGCGTAATTTCGATTGGACAGAACGATAACTTTTGCGAGTTTATGTCTGAAGGGCCTAACTCTAAATGTGGGTTTATATAGATTAAATAGTCATGTGGGTTCCATTGACGTTATTTATCGCTTAAAGGTTTACTCGCTTATAACTTCCATAAATGTAAAGTTTGACTGACGCTTGTGCACTTACTATCCCTTTTCCTTTTTCATTTTCTCCATAAAACCGCCATTATGCGCGCGAAAGTTAAAACTGCCGACATTGTGGAGCGCCAGCAGCAACAATCAGTCGCTTAGACAGCGACAATGCTGTGTGGGCCGCGGGAGACGCAGAATTAACGGAAAAATAACCTCAGCCTCTGTCTTTCTACGATCTGCACGCGCGATTAAAAATGCCCAACGTCAGTACCGTGTCATTATGCGAATGCGACGCTGGTTTTACGAGTTTGTGTAACCCGTGCTGGCGTTCGGGTTGCGTCCCTTTTGGTAGTCTGTGACGTGTGTGAAAAAATGCAAACGTAAGCAGTGGCGGTTGGGCGGGGTTTTGACATCCTGCACCGTTACACATTATCGGACATGACACGACAAGGGTGCTGACCGCAGTCTCAATTCTTCGATAAAATTAAAGTGCTTAAAACCGTAAAATGATGGAATGCTGTGGTGTTTTTTCTCGCTTCAAAATACAGTACGAAATCCGGCATCGGTGACCATGTTTCGGGAATCGATGTGATAGCGTTTACATGTCGGACCAGCAGCGGTAGTGGCAGATTCGGTTTATGAAAAGCACATTCGGTAGCCGTCTCTAGCACTGTTAAATAACGTTTTATATTTTGTTTGACACAATGAAAGCGATCATTAACATACAGTTTCTTTTTCGAAGCGGAAACACAGAGAAACAAAGATTTTATTTTTACGCCTAACATTTCTCCTTCGTTCGACATTTATAATTTTCTGCAACAAGATCCATTACTATATACAAGGTCCTTGATCGTTGAGTGACACAATGCCGCCCGTAAACATACTCTTTTTCACGCTGTTTATTCCTTTCCAACTTCTTATTCGGTATATCAAAGCTAAACACGGCAAGTCGCATGCTATCGACTACACTGCGTCCTCCTTTCGCAGTTGACTTATTCTGCAACACGGGGCGCCATCAGAATGTGTCTTTCGATACCGCTGGTTGGGGTGCGATTCACGCACTTTCAAGAAATAAAAACAGAACATCTGTACATCGAAATCTCTTCTGGGCAACGAGGGAAGGCTGTAGCGTGTTTGTATGACAGAAAGTAAAATGTGATGACTGTGAGCGGACGAGACAGCCACATCGGAAAAACAGGCGGCAGCGGCAGCGATTCCAAATCCGCCTCCACACAGCCCCAGAGAATATCGTATAGCGCAATCAGGCGGTGTAGAATAAATTCTAGATGGTTTTCGTTCTCGAGCGAGGCGTTGGTCAGCGCTTTCAAATAAGTGGTAACATATTAAAACATAAAATAAGTTTATATTTTCTATGTCCTATGAAAAAAATGGAAATAAATAAAGTTTTTTTTTTCGTCACGTTCCAACTCAAACAGGAACATCTTTTCTTTTTTCGTGAGAGGAAAAAAATTGATTTCAATGTCAGGTGCAAGTGTATTCCCTGCCAAGCGTACTTTTCAACTACTTAATATAATACGCGGCCTTAATTTTTATTTAGTTCCTCAGTGACAGGGCACATTTCGATGCATGCAGAACAAGACACATAAGCAGTTAGGTGCGGCGCTGGAAGATACATCATGTGAATGGAGAAAGAGCTGAAGTAACAACCGGCGGCAGTCTTCAGAGAAAGCGGTCGCGAATCAGGTGTCGAGTGCGACGGACTACCTGGCGGATCTTGAAACGGAAAATCTGAACATCAACAGTAGCGGGAGGCAAAGGCCGGGCAAGTTCTGGTAGGTAGGAAGAGTATCCAGCAATCTGTGGGCGGCGATATGGCACCGTGTGACAGATTACAATCGGCGTAACTGGTCAGTGAGTGGGACAGGATACTGGAATGCATCTGACAACTGGCGGCAGACGCAGCATTATGCTGTGCTCACAGTTTTGGACATTAGTTCGCTGGCTCGAGTAGGGAGAGACTCCAATGTTTCTCTTAAGCAGCTACACGGATTGAATGTGTCTTTTTCGTGGAAGATCGGAATTTGCATATGAATTATAAAGATATGTTATGCGCCTAATACCAGTAAAGATGTAGCCGGTAATAGTGGGGCACCTTTGAAATGTACAATCAAAAATGATTGACGTTCACTGAGTGTAGAATGAGGAAAGTCAGCAACAAGGGTGAGAAAGTATCGAAACGCTCGATAAAGATAAATAAATGATTGGATGCAGCGAGACACGTCGCGCGTGCTCTACGGAGGCAGGGGAGCGACGTGGCGCCTCAGCCGCTGTGGCCGCCATTAAGACTCGGGGAGCGACTCAGCTGCCACTGCAGCCCTATGATGGCGGACATCTGTGGCCGAGTCTTAGTATTTTGTTCCTGTTTATCACGGTTGCTCAAAAAACTGAAACATTTATTCACACTAAGCAGTATGTTATTGGGCTCGCCCTGTTACTAAATGTTCAGTTTATAAAGAAAAATATAAATGACACGAAGGGCATTTCTGCTCTGGCTGGAGCAATTGTCTCCTCCACGGTTGCATGATAGACGTAACACTTGTATCACGTGTGAGCATTTTGCTCAATCTTTACCTATGAAAAATACGGGACTAGTAAAATTAATAGTAAACTTCGTCATGAATTACAGGCTCAGTTGTGCGTAGTTCGTAGGAACGTGGCAGGGACGATATGTTCAGTGAGTTTGTCTGTGGTGGACGCAACATAAAACCTGGGTTTCTGTAATTGCTGGTAACTCAATCGCATCACGAACATTATCGTTCAAAATTGTCATCGCATTAAATTAACAGAAACGCACTGTTTGACTGCCAGTTGCCGCTTTCGTAACTCCTTCCTGTTTTCATTCCTTTAACAGCATCCCAGTTACTCCGGAGAAAGCCTGAATCTAACTGCCATCACCCCGTGGCGCCAACAGCAACAATCGACCGCGGATGCAGCGACAGAGCTCTGTGGTCTGCAGGAGACGCAGAATTAACGGAGAGACAAGCTCGGCTTCTGCACACTACGACCTGCGTTTGCGATTAATCTCTGAGTGTGCTTGCAATAAGTACGGTGTCACCGTGCGAATCTGGTGCTGGTTTGGTGATTTTGAGGATCGCGTGCTGGCTTTCCAGTGGCGTGGCGGAATGTAGGCGGTCAACCTGGCTGGGTGTCATTCAGTGAGATACGTGCAGCGTCTGCAAAAAGTGAATAATTTAAGCGGTGCTGGCTGAGCGACGTTTGCCATCCAGGAATGTTGTACAGGGTGCGGAAAAACAATTTGACCAAAAGTGCAGGGCGGAAAGACAGTACGAATCGTAGGAATTTGAGTGCCGCAAGTGAGAGCCGCAAATGCGTAATTTCGGCGCTACGGGAGTGTAATTAAAATCTGACATGGGGACCTCTTTACCCAAAATGAAAGGCAATTTATAGAAAATGTACGGGTGAACACAGTCTTTGGACTAACCAGTCTTCAGGATGAGAACAAGAAAACTTTAAAACATGACATACACGTTCATCATACTTAGACGACGTACCACACAATATTTCCTTAGAAATGAAGACAATCGCATGTCCATATTTAATACTTGAAGATGTCTTAAAAAGATCAAAGTAAATGAAAAATGAGTCACCACTTAATTAAGTAAGCAAGTGACATAATAGTCGAACTGTCACGACTCCATGGAAAGTGCTGGAAACGACAAAATGACGGAACGCGTTGGTAGCGATATACAACTATAAAATTTAGTGGACGGCAAGTACGTGAAAGAAGATGCGAAACGTTTCAGCAAGTAGTAAATGTATAAATGTGGTGAGAAAAGCGTCTGGCACATTATTATGGGGCAACATATTATGAGCCCCTACAGCGTCGGTATTAATGGAACGAGAGAGACAATGCACCATTGGTCAGTTCCCTATGGACTGAAAATGAAACACAACTTTTAATGGCGTTGGTCGCATTGCTCCTATCATAGAGATGAATTAATTTTATAGTTTCTGTGATGTGGAAGTGATGACTCAGAGACCGATGAATAGCGTGATATCAACTGCTCTCCGTATCTCGATATATACCTGCGACACAGTAACCCACGAGACCGAGTTGCCCTGATTTGTTCTCCTGGCAGAGGCGAACTATATTCTATTTACGGTTTTCACTGTACTGAAATGTCGTGAAATTTGCCTCAGGTCCTCCGTGTAGGTATCTGACACCTGCAGCAAGTTTCCATGTTTGCACTGAGCAGTCGGGATGAACGGTACGACAGAGACGACGACTACACGGAAAACAACATTCAGGGGAGGAAAATTTCGGAAACAGTTTTAATCATGTGGTTACACGTTAAACAGTAATCGACTTTGCTAGAGTGAGCAAACGTCGATGTCCCGGGCTTCATAATTATTACACGCGGGGTCTCTGCTATGCAGATGTCCTTCACGAAGCAGACTTATCAGTCTTTGCGTAATACGCGGTGGAGACATTAACAAGTAGTGGAGAGTACGGCTTCCTGGCAGAGATGTGGTGGAGGGTGAAGAGGAGATTGGAAGTAGAGCAACGTTCAAAAGTCACGTGCTCGGCCATTGAAGCGTTCGCAGGTGGTTTCTCGAGCGATCAGGATTACGCTCGTTGTGGAAACAAGTGCGAGATGGACACTGTTGCAAACACATTTCACCAAAAAGCTTTAGGCGTTTAGGCACGGCGACAAAACTTGTCAAAGACTACAAACCCACCCACACGGCTGTGCACAGAGTCAGGGGGTGTCTTGTCTCCGGCCACTGTTTGCCGTGGCCCTCGCCACTAAGCGAGAGGCTGGCTCTGGCTATAAGCACATTTCCAGGATCCATATCGCAGAGGTTGCGTGATAAGACGGAACTGCTATTGGCAGATCCGTTTGCAGAGCCTGCTCAATGTAATAAATAGTACCTGTCCCACTACTTGACGATCACAGAAACGGACTGAGTACCAGATACGCTCCCCTACGCAAGTATATTACTGGGAAATCGGAGATTCGAATAGTAGAGAACAATTGTATCATCGCAAATGTCGTGGCAGTTGTGTTTGTCCCGTATTGGGCAATCGCTTCGAGAGAGTGTGTACATATACAAATGGCGCCGATCTGTGGTACAGCTTTGCGATGTCGCTGTTGAACCGCGACGAATGGTACGTTTAAGAAGAGGAAATAAAAATGACAACATCTGTATTCGTGGTCATTCAAATAAATCGCGGATTGTTTTAATATATACCAAGAATGTGGAACCGACTACGGTAGAATTTCGAGATATGAAGACGCTGCAGGAATAAAATCAGCATGTTGGCAACAGACGTCACGTAATCCGTTTGTCGAGGCGAACACAAAGCCGTGAGGGGTACAAGTTTTGCGCTTGTAGCCCGTGAGTTAGTCACGATCGGACAGATATCCGCCGATTACACGCTTTCCAAGTGTGTAGTAAAAGAAAAGTTGTATTAAATGGAAAAAATCGTCTGTCCAGAAATGCATGGCTCTTTTTAGAGTAGTTGCCGTGTTATTCTGGTGAGACGCAAAGAGGCCGGGCTCGCCCGATTTCAGGGCTAGCACACGTGGCAGTGCGCAGCCGTAATGAATGAGACGCGAGTGTGGATGTTATGACGTCACTGTGGTGTACGAGCAAGTAACGCCGGCCGTGGTCTCTAGTTAATGAAGTCCTGTCGCAAAGAGACTGCACAGCTACGCACGATAATAACAACAACTCGTTCTCTATCCATTACCATCACGACAATTGTAACACTCTTTTAGTGTGTGGCCGAATATGTAAAGGGCCACAGCACAACGTCGCAATGGAAGGTGCCAAATTAAGCAAAACATCTCAAGCAGTCAGTTCCTAAAACACAGGTTTAGGCCAGATTAATTATATATAAGCTACAGAGTTGCAGACGGTAACATAAACACCTCTGAGACGATTTTAGAGTGTATTGAAGCTAGAGCCAAACAAAACGTATGCCCTCGAAATTCTTTAACTTCGTAAAACGACGGTCTTTTTCGACTGCTACATGTCTTCTCTTAGTGTGGCCAACAACAGGCCAAGCTGTGTCAGCTGTAGAGTAGATGTAAACCTTCACAAGTTGCTTTCTCGGTAAGCAAATTTGTCTCCGATGCTGAATTGACGACGGTGAGTTTCCTGCACTGCTAATGGCGCGTTTGATTGCCGGCGGCCACAAACACGTGTGAAAGCAGTGAGGGTATTAAGAAACCTGAATATGCTTAGGACGATAATGCGAGAAAACAGTTAGTAATAAATGTAAATATTCGCCGTAGTGTTTTGGCAACATTATTTACGTTATTTATATTCAGGTAAAACCAAGGAACATGTGTTCCGTGAGAAGACAGGCCGCAGGGACGAGGGTGTACAGCAGTAACTTGTAGCGACACGGCGGCTGCTGGGAAGCTGCAGACGCTCTCCTAGACTTGATAACTTTTAACCCGTGGTGGAAGCAGCGTCGCAGACATCGACACCTTGTTTGCCAGCACGGCTGTAGTCGGCTGGTCCACAAAGAGGCGACGCAGAGATTCGCGCGAACCTCGGTTTGTTATTCGCGGCTAATCCGGCGAAGAACGCCGAAAGCGAGTGTCTGAGCAATGTCGCTGCGACACACTCCGTTCCCATTTGTAACGAAAGTTTCGGCACGGTTCCAAGTCTGTAATTGTTCATTTACGTATTGCTGAAGAAACGAAAGCCTCTGAACTAATTATGATGATGAGTTTACGAAACATTCAGCTTTGCGAAGACAACGGCTATGGAAATTAGTCTCGCTTATATAAGTTAATATCATTTTCTAGCGACCAGTATGATATAGGTAGTTTCTGTTGGAACGAACGACGACTTTTGCGATTCGGCTTCTACGTCTGCATACGAGTTTCAGCCGCTGTTGCAGAGCGATAAAACATTATCAATCCTTGTTAACAAACCGGTGCTCGAAGCTCACATAACGTTTGTGAATGCCGACATGATAATTAAGCAGTAACAAGACGATAAATCTTTGTAGCTCGTCAATTACTATTGCGAAAATATTGAAATGCTTTTATGTGCGGGCAGTGTTTAATATAGCAGACAATCATTTGCTACAGGGCGGTGGAAGTGAGTACCAGTTGTCATTGAAGAATACGATGCGTAATTTCGATTGGACAGAACGATAACTTTTGCGATTTTGTGTGTGGAAGGCCCAACTCTAAATGAGGGTTTATATGGACTACGTACAGTTATGTGTGCCCCACCGACGTTGTTTATCGTTTAAAGGTTTATTTTTAACGCCGAAAAATGTAAAGTTTGAGTGGCGGTTGTGCATATACTATCATTTTTTCCCGTTTTCATTTCCTCCTTAACACCGCCATTGTTCGCGAGTTATAAACTGCCGACATTTTGGAGGGCCGGCACCAACAATAGGCCACTGAGGCAGCGACAAAGCTCTGTGGGCTGCAGCAGACGCAGAATTAACGGAAAAATAAACTCAGCTTCTGTCTTGCTACGATCTGCAACCGCGATTAAAAGTGCCCGACGCCAGTACCGTGTCATTATGCGAATGCGACGCTGGTTTTACGATTTTGTGTAACCCGTGCTGGCGTTCGAGTGGCGTCCCTTTTGGTAGTCAGTCACTGACGTGTGTGAGAAAACGCAAACGTAAGCAGTGTTGGTTGGATGGGGGGGGGGGGGGGGTTCGCCATCCTGCACCGTTACACATTATCAGACATGACACGACAAGGGTGCTGACCGCAGTCTCAATTCTTCGATAAAATGAATGTGCTTAAAACGGTAAATTGATGGAATATTGTGGTGGTGTTGTTTCCCTTCGAAATACAGCAAGAAATCCGGCATCGGTGACCAGGTTTCGGGAGTCGATATGATAGCGTTTACATGACGAACCAGAAGCGGTAGCGGCAGTTCGGTTTATGGAAAGCACATTCGTTAGCCGTGTGTAGAACTGTTAAATAACGTATATATTTTGTTTCACAGAATGGAAGCGATTATTAACATACCGTTACTTTCTCGAAACGTAAACACAAGAGATTCAAAAATTTTATTTTTACGCTAAACTTTCTCCTCCGTTCGACATTTATAATTTACTATAAAAAGGCATCAGAATTTCAGTGTCCATATTATACACAATGGAGCCCTTATACATCTTTTTCGCGCTGTTTATTCCGTTTCACCGGCATATTCCCTATATCAAAGCTTAACACGGGAAGTCGCATGCTGCCATCTGTCGGCCATCGACGACACTGCGTCCTCTGTAACTCCTTTCGCAGTTACCTTCTTCTGCAACACGGGGCGCCATCACACCGTATACCGCTGATTCGGGTGCGAATCACGCACTTCCAAGAAATAAAAACAGAACATCCGTACATCGAAATCTCATGTAGTGGGCAACGAGGGAGGGCTGTAGCCTATATGTATGATAGAAGATAAAAGGAGATAACTGTGAGCGAACAAGACCGCCACACCAGAGAAACAGGCGGCTGCGGTTCCAAATTCGCCTCCAGACAGCACCAGAGAATATCGTATAACGCAGTCAGGAGCCGTAGAATAAATTTCAGACTGTTATCGTTCTCGAGCGAAGCGTTGCTAAGCGCTTTCAAATAAGCAGTAGCATATTAAAACATAAAATAAGTTTATATTTCGTATTTCTTTTGCAAAGAATGGAAATAAATAAAGTTTTTTTCGTCACATTCCAACACTCCCGGGAACATCTTTTCTTTTTTCCTGAGAGGAAAAAAATTTATTTCAATGTGAGGTGCAAGTATATTGCGTACGAAGTGTACTTTTCAACTACTCAGAGTAAAACGTGGCATTAATTTTTCTTTAGTTCTTCAGTAAAAGGGCACAATTCATAGCATGGAGTAATAAGAGGCATAAGCAGTTAGGTGCGACGCTGGAAGATACATCATCTGAATGGAGAAAGAGCCAAATTAACAACCGGCGGCAGTCTATAGAGAAAGCGGTCGCGGACCGCGTGTTACGAGCGATCGACTGTCTGGCGGATCTTGAAACGGAAAACCTGAAGTACATCGACAGCAGCGGGAGGCAAAGAGCGGAAAAGTTCTGTTACGTAGGAGGACTATCCAGAAATCTGTGGGCGGCGATATGGCACTGTGTGACAGATTAAAATCGGCGTAACTGGTCAGTGAGTGGGACACGTTACTGGAATGCATCTTACAACTGGCAGCAGACACGAAATGACGTCTGCCTTTTTCATAGAAGATCAAAATCGCAGCATTCATTCACACTATGCAGTACTTAACTCGGTTCGCCCTTTTACTAAATATTGAGTTTATGCAGTAAAGTATGAATTACATGCAAAGGTAATTGTAAAATCATTCCTCTGTCGGAAAAAGAAAAGCTCTGGCTGGAGGAATTGTTTCCAGGATGATTGCGTGACAGACGCAAGACTGCTTTCTCGTGTGAGCATTGTGCTAATTCTTTACCTAAAAAAAAAAAAATACGAGAGTAGCAGTAGTAGTAATAGTCAACTTCGTCATGAATTACAGGCTCAGTTATGTGTAGTTCATTGGAAATAGTACAATTCCGTTGTGTTTAAAATGAAACTTGGCACGGACGATAACTGTAGTGAGTTTGTCTATGGAGGGCCCAACTTAAAACCAGGGTTTCTGTAATTGCTGGTAACGCAGTCGCATCACGAAAGTTATCATTCATAATTGTCATCGCATTGAACTACCAGAAACGTACTGTTTGATTCCGAGTTGCCTCATTCGTCACTTCTTCCTGTTTTCATTCCTTTAACAGAGCCCCAGTTACTCCGGAGAAAGTCCGAATCTAACTGCCATCATTCCGTGGCGCCAGCAGCAACAATTGACCGCTGATGCAGCGACAGAGCTCTGTGGTCTGCGGGAGACGGGGATTTAACGGAAAGACAAACTCGGCCTCTACATTACAACGATCTGCAATTGCGATTAATGTCCGAATGTGGTTACGACCAGTACACTGTCACGATGCGAATCTGGTGCTGGTTTCGTGATTTTGTGGATCGCGTGCTGGCTTTCCAGTGGCGTGGCGGAATATAGGCGGACGACCTGGCTGGGTGTCATTCAGTGACGTATGTGTAACGAACGTATGAAGCGACTAATTTAAACAGTGCTGTTTGAGCGAGGTTTGCCATCCAGCACCGTTATACAGGGCGTGCAGAAACAGTTTGACCAAAAATGCAGGGCGGAAGGACAGCATGGAACATAGGAATGCGTGTATGGCAACTAAGGGTCGTAAATGCATATTTTCAGCGCTACGGGAACGTAATTGAAGTCTGCGATACTGAGGCCCTTGTTCAAAATGATAGGTATTTTACAGAAAGCGTATACGTAGACAGAATGTTTGCACTAACCAGTCGTCACGACGAGAACAAGATAAATTTCAAGTGTCACAAACACGTGTATCGCATTTAGCTGACGAACGAGACAGTACTTGTTCAGAAATGAGGACAATCACATGCCCATGTTTCTTGTTTGAGTATATTTAAAAAAAGTGAAAAATGAGCCACCACTTCATTAACAGGAGTATGTATGGAAAATGTAACTGACCACCGTTTTCATGCTGCCGCAGCGCCTTAAACGTTTAACTGCGACCTGTATTTTCTATACTCACATTCCTTCGTTTGACGCTCTCTTTGTGCCCTACGCTTTTGGTCAAATAGTTTTTCCGTCCTGTATATGCCAGACGATGCGTTACAGAATGTTGTTCGAATTCTCAGGAGTCCAGTACACTTAATCGTTCGCAGGATGTTCTAACAATGGCAAGATGTCAGAATGCGTTGGTAGCGATTTGTAACTTTAAAGTTCAGTAGACAGTAACTACGTAAAAGGAAATGTGACACGTATAACGAGGCACTACGGAATTAGACGTGTAATATGTTTTCTGATTACAAAAAGTTCTCTAGTGGAGCGGTAACCGCATAAATGTCGTGACAAGTGTATGTGTGTCACGCTATTATGGAGCAACGTATGAGACGCCACAGAATCGGTAGTAGTGAAAGCATGTAAGGTTGCTCAGTTGCCAAAGCGTTCAAAATTAAACAAAACACTTAACTGGGTGTATGACATTGGAACTATCATCGTGAATGAAGACGAAAAAAATTTATAGTGTCTATGATGTGGAAGTGTGGATTCAGAGACTGATGAATACCGTGAAATTAGTTCCTCTATTTTTTTTTCTTCTATAAATATCTACGACGCTATGGAACCAAGTAGTCCCTATTCCTTCTCCCGACCAGAGGCAAACACTATTCTACTTTAATACTGAAATGTGGTGAATATTGCTTGTAGCCCTCCATCAAGGTGGGCTAACACAATCTGATACCTGCCGCGAGTTTCTTTGTTTGTACTGAGCAGTCAAGATGAAAGGCGCGGCAGAGACATCGACTACGCGGAACACAACATTTAGATGACCAAAATTTCGGAAACCAATTTTCTGTTGTGGTGGTCACATGTGAGACCTTAATAGATTCCACTAGCCGGAACGACCGCCTGCGGTGCGTTCCAAGCTTCATACGTTTCACACCCATGGTCTCCGCTGAGCAACTGTCGACGATGAAACAAACTTGGCGGTGTTTTCGTATTGTGAAGGGAAGACGTCAGTATGTGATGTAGAGTACGAATTCCTTACGGACGCCAGTGAAAATATAAGGTGGAGAAATGTGAGGAGGACATGACACGTAAAGGGTTGTTCAAAAGTCTTATCCAGGCACATTAAAGCGTTCGTGGCTGCTTTATTAGTAGACCGGAATTACGCCCGTTGTCGAAAGAAATACGAGGCGGGCACTGGTGGAAGCGTTTTGCACCTGAAAAGATTAGGCGTTCAGATATGGGCAGGAGACTTGCAGTAAATTCACATTCCCACCGCTGTACGCAGGGCTAGGGGACGTTTCTGTCACCATCCACTGTTGTGTGGCGGAGCCTTTGCCACTAAGCGAGAGGCGGCTGCGGTTGTAGGGACACATCCAGCATCGACATTGCAGATGTGGAATGTAGTAGCAGTCCTACTATTTTACTGTCACAAAACGGTTTCAAGGCCGCATACACCTCCCGAAATATGTATATAACCGACAAATCAGAGATTCGAATACTAGATAATAATTGTATCATAACGAATTTCCCGCAGATGTGCTTGTCCCACACTGGGCACTTATGCAGTTTAGCAGGTACGGAAAAAATTTTTCATTTTTTTTCAAAATTTGATCGATTATAGTCAAATTTGATACGCTGATTACGAATACGATATTTATTTTCGCCCCAGTCAATTATTTACATCAAAAAAATTGTTTTAAATTTTTTTTAATTTTTTTATTTTTCAATATTTTGTCGATATAGTGAATTCTGATGCGCTGATTTCGAATATAACATCCATTTTCATTTTCCCTTGACCGTCGGCGATATCTTCTGCCCGATAAGCGCGGCGCTGCCGATGACGCAACATTGCGTAATACACTAACTAATCAGTATTTTCAAATCATAGGCGGCCGCTGCCGCGGCCGCATTCCAAAAAAAAAACTCCCAACCTAACCTCAAGTGGGCTACGCTACAGATCACTTTATTTATGAAAATACAAAGTACAATAACCAACAAACTTTACATATTCACCCACAAAGCTCTCCAAGCCAGATACATTTGGAATGAAAAATTTTTTCCGTACCTGCTAAACTGCATAAATTGATCTGTAGCGTAGCCCACTTGAGGTTAGGTTGGGAGTTTTCTTTTTGGAATGCGGCCGCGGCAGCGGCCGCCTATGATTTGAAAATACTGATTAGTTAGTGTATTACGCAATGTTGCGTCATCGGCAGCGCCGCGCTTATCGGGCAGAAGATATCGCCGACGGTCAAGGGAAAATGAAAATGCATGTTATATTCGAAATCAGCGCATCAGAATTCACTATATCGACAAAATATTGAAAAATAAAAAAATTTAAAAAAAATTTAAAACAATTTTTTGATGTAAATAATTGACTGGGGCGAAAATAAATATCGTATTCGTAATCAGCGTATCAAATTTGACTATAATCGATCAAATTTTGAAAAAAAATGAAAAATTTTTTCCGTACCTGCTAAACTGCATAAGTGCCCCACACTGGGCAATCATTTACAAAGAGTACGTAGGCATACAAATCCCACTGGCTCGTGGGACAACATTGCGATGTCGACTATTGAAACACGAGTGATAGCACGTTTAATAAGAGACAATCAAAATACTAACTTTTGTTTTACGTGACAATCAAAAAAAATTTGCAAGATTGTTTTAATATATGGCAAGAATATGAAGGACACTACGGCAGAGTTTCGTGATTGGCCGAAGGTACGGAACACGGTTTGTGTCCAAAATTTTGCACAGGCGGACGTGCAGCGTGTAACGCATTCAGGCACCGTCAAGAAAAAGCTCCTGTGGCGTTGGTTCTCGCGACCTGCTCTGCCCAGCAACAGGACAAAAGATTATGGATGAGACACGTTTTTTTGTTTTAATTTTCTACCGCCTTGTCAGTCCCCTAGAACTTAGAACTACTTAAACCTAACTAACCTAAGGACATAACACACATCCATGCCCGAGGCAGGATTCGAACCTGCGACCGTAGCAGTCGCGCGGTTCCGGACTGCGCGCCTACAACCGCTAGACCACCGCGGCCGGCTAAACACGTAAAGAAATCGTCAAAACTACCTTTAAAACGTTTTCATTCAAGCCAGTTAACTCACCTGATACTGTTTTATTATGCTCACCTGGATGACATGCGTTGTGCAGAATATGCGAAGCGGTAAAAGGGGGAACGTGTTCACACTCCATGGTTTTGATGTTTGGAGTGGCTAGAAATATCCCTCTCGATTCAAGCCGATATCTTAGTCATGTATGTAGAATTAGTGGATATGTTGTCACCAGCTATCGCTTGTCTAGACACAACAAAAAAGATAACAGCATCACCTGTTTTGTATCGCGACGAAATATACTCCGTGTGAGAACCAGTTTTACTTCGTGGCAATGTGTCCCGCTGTTCTCCCTCTGTTTCTATAAACAGCATTCGTCAAACGGCAACAATAAAAAACGATGCGTCGAGGGCCTTTACACAATGGAGGAGGACCGCATCCAAGTCGAGAATTAATTCACTGAAAAGGTGATCAAAAGGAAAAGAAACTTGTGTCAGCGATATTATTCGGTCGTATCGCTGGGCAGCAGCGATCGCGAGAACGAAGGCCACCAAAGCTTTATTTTACGGTGCTTGACTGCGTTATACGCCCCTAGTTCTCGTATGTGGACAAACACCACCCTTCATGCCATGGACCATAGAGATGCAGAAACAGACGGCGCATGCTTCAATCCCTGCTTGATGGTATCTGAAAGCAAATAGATCAGACAGTTGTAGTCTCTATACCTGGGATCAAGAACTGATTTCAACAACTTATCTCGTTGTCGTATTAGTGTCACACATGTAGTAATTCAGTTAACCAAATTTCCCCAAGAGTCGCAGTATTAGTCCGATAACTATCCTTGTTACGTTTGGCTAGGTGTAACGACAGCAAACGTTTCAAACACTGAACCGACAATTCGTTTTTTACACAAACGATACAACTGCAGTAATTCGACGATTTTCTGTTCTTGTTGAACTGTGGCTCATTTAGCTGGCCGTTTTCACAGGAGACCGAATATCGGTTTGACGGGAAGCACATGGTTTTCTGACCATTTACCGAGGAGTACGTGTGATGTGTTTTATTATGCTTTGTGAAGTAACATCCGTAATGTCCCATTTTTACAGGGAATAAAAGGCTATGACTTCTCCTTAATCGAATACGGCTAACGATATAATATCGAGATAAGAAAGACGTGCCAGGATACGTTACTTGTAGAGGGAATTCATAATACTGGGTTAGAGATTGTTCTGTTGTGTCAAAAATTTTCGCCTTTCGTAGAGTTTTAGTTCTGACGACCGACGTAGCCTACATCCCTACTTTAATCGAAGCAAGGATTTTGGAATATGATGGCTGCGTAGCTCGTGCAGTCATTTAGCTCGAAATTCTCCCTTTTGAAAGAGAGTGAACAAATTTTTGCCCGGTGCTTCGTCACTGGGCAAACTGTAACCACTTATGTTACACGGGTGCTTCTGATGGTCGGCGAGCACTCGCACCTTCAGCAGTGTCGACAACTCACCGCTGTAAACCCAGCCCCGGAAACGCGTATGGAGATGTAGTCACCTACCTTAGAACATTTACACATACAACTCCACACTACGCGGCACATCTCGTTGTGTGATACAAAGCCGAGTCGTCATAAGATGGACGCTGTCGTCGTGTTTAGTACGACCGACTCTGCAACGCCACATACGTGGCCCCTACAACTGACAGAGCTTTTCCTTACACCCTTCTCACTGAAACAAGCCCTAATACGCAATTAAAACATTTAAATGGTGTACATTTAATCGATCGTTAGGGACAGGGTGGTTTACAAGTGACAAACGTAGGGATTTCCTTCGCTTTGTTTTATGCTCGGCATTCGAATCGCGCAACTTCTGTTGCCAAAGTGGTTTCTTTCTAGTTGTTTCTTCCTCAGTGAAGTAGGACTGCGACATCGTTCACTCTCTGGCCTCGTACTTAAGCAGCACCGGAGTAGACTTGATGACGACAGAGGAGAAATCTGTCATTAGTAGCTACTCAAGGGGAATCTGATGTGCGCGTTTGAATTCTACATGATAGAAAACTACTAGGAACTGAAGTGAACCTAATCTTTGAAAACCGTGACCAAATTATGGCAATGACAACTGCTATGCTACAACTACTGTCTACTATTAAAAACTTTACTTTCTGTTCAATACACTGACTTCATGTACGAGAGCGTGTCATATACGTTGCCTTTTGGTGAGAAGAAACTGCTAGCACCTATTTCTCCCGGCGCATTATCCTTATCATTGCTGGAAGTAGACGACAACGTTAGGCAGATTATGTTACTCTTGTGCCATAAGTATATGTTGAGACGAGAAAGAAGGAAACGGTATCACGTTATATAACGCTTTCTCATTCATTTTTGGTTGTTTAACATTAACCAAAGTAGGTGAAAAACAATTAGAATGAGAGACTTGAAATTCTGTTCAACGCACAAGAGAGGGTACATCTTGGTCGACAGGCAGGACTTCCTGGAAACAGATACCCTCGATGGGAGTAACAACAGAAGGTCGGTCCCACGTCGCCTGAATGGGGGACGTCAACGGAACAGATAAATTTAGGAGCGCCTCGGTTTTCTGCTGTTTAGTCATTGCAACACCAGAAGACTCAACGACTTCCCCACCTTCGTATGTTTGTGCAGGAGTTGCTGCAGCTGTGGGAGGGATACTAGGAGAGACGCTAGCCACCTCAGCTTCCATTTTCGCACCATCGACCCTGTTAGTAGTGCAGGAGTCAGCAGTACAGGATGCAGCAACCAACAGACTCACTTGAGGGGGCGGTGTGTGAGGGGTAGATGTATCCGACTCCTCACTGTCCTGCACACGACGTCTCCCATGTTGCACTGTCTGCACTGCCAGTTTGGCAACAACAATTTCAGGGCTGTGCTGTGATGGTGAGACTGCAAAGTGTTGTTCCATTGCCCACGGAGAACAGGTGGCACCAACCTCGCGAGCTGTAGAAACGAGACCAGCCGACCCCAGTTTCCGATGCTGTTCAGAGGAGACCTTCAACAAAAATACCTGCCTCTGAACATTAGGTCTAAGGTTCGTTGCAGAGAAAGCACGTCCCTACTTGCCCTTATTCGTTGCATGAGCGCGTAATCAGAGATCTGTAAATGAGAAGGAATGTTTTGTTTGACTACCATGTCCACTGAACGGATCCTGCTATAACATTACAACCAGTATTGAACGGACTAGCTTCGCAACGTACACCCCTCACACGACTATAAGAAAGAAATGTCAACTGTTGTCAGCTTCTTGCGGGAGATTAAACACTCAGACAGTTGTATACTTCAGTTCCTCGTTACCAGGAAGCAGCATACTTCTGGAACCATCTCAGTGCATAAACGGAACCTGAGAACATGGAGGCTAAAGCAACCTATCTATTTGTAGTTGATCCAAAAACTTAATGAAAAAGACATATCAGAATGAAAATAGACTGTATGAACCTGATCAGATGTTTCATGAATTCAGCCAGTTGTGAATCTCCAAAGACCCAGGCTGGAAGGAACCAGTGCGTTTGTCGAAGCTGAAGCTGTCTTTACCTTTTCCCAGAACACCCATGGCCGATATTATGGGCGGACTACTCTGTTATCAGTGGACTCACACAACAACTGACACTAACGTCCTGACGACGATGTGCTTCACACGACGACACGAAAGACACCGAGAGAAAGCTGTCCAGGTGCGCGCGTACTGTGGTGAGGCAGTAAACTGGCGACCCTCCCATCTGGCGCTCGATGCGGAACTACCCCTGGACCAAGGCTGCAGAAATATCGCAGAAGAATCTGTATCTTATGACATCACATTTGAAACTCAGATTTCTCTGGTCACGCTGTTGCAGTGAAGCTTTCACGAGTTCCTGGATGACTAATGACACTACTAGCCTGTAGAGTGTGGCAAACTCATGCTTTGGCAAACAGTTTCTCCAAACAATATTCCACAAATATTTCTTTTGTGCACGTTTGTGTGCGTGTTCCAAGCGAGGTATACAGCTAGGGTGCCTGACATTCCCTCACTATGACCATACGCGGAATGTCGACAGAAACCACAAACGTGTAGCAATAGCCGTGGTATATTCGGCGCCGCGTTTACGAGAGGTAACGATGAAATCGCGGTCCATCTTAGCAGATTTAAATTTTTGTGCTTTCGGCAAACCACTGCAGACAACCAGCGTGGCTTTTCCATGAACACGGGTTCTCTTGATTCTTGCCCCCATCCTTGTCTAGTCAGAAACCATGTCACTGTTCGAATGGTCTCGATGACAAGAGAACTTTAAAGCTCAAACTTTCCTCCTTTTCTTCAGGAACAAATCTCGCTGTTTCGTTCGATACCTGTCACAGGCAATATGGTTTCGCTGAAGTAGCTACACTTAGTAATCCGTATATCAGCTGAGGGTCCTGCTCAAACTAAGTATACGAGAGCTTAGATTATGTAAGGGCCTGTGGAGACATGTCGGCTGATGCAGACGACCCCAGTTTTCTAAAAATATATATTAGTGCCCAAGAATGTCCATCTCCGCCTTAACCGTTAGTTTACGTCTGCCACTTCCCTCAGACAGCCCCTACTGGCCTATTCTATGTCAACATCAAGAATTTGTAGTTCCAGTAGGACTGAGGCACGCCTTACGGTGCTGGACAATCGACAGTAGACATTCATCTGATGTTTGGAGGGGGTGTCATAGGAATATCGGCGACACTCCAGGCCCTGGAAAATGAGACAAGGCAATTTCCAGCTTAGCAGGTGTGGAGTACACTACAAAGATCCAATTCTCATGTTTGATCGGTAAATGGCTACAGAAGTATTCGTCTGTTGTATAATTTTCCTGTACCATTTGTATGTGCAGATTTCATGTTAGTTTCCAGTCAATGGTTAGTCCTGTGCATTTTAGTGAGTTACTAAACTGGATAGGATGGTTTCATGAGGCAGTAGTTGTGGGGGTGAAAAGCGGCGATTTGTCATATTCAATTGTACGGACCTTGGTATGGCTGGTTTCAAGGTGTCTTTGGTTGCACCTGGTTGAGGTGGGGTCGTCAACAGATTGGAGGAAACGAGCAGGGTGATTGAACCCACCCGCTCCTACCATTTCCATAAAGAGTACATTTTTTTGTCAGCTTATCCACTAACTCAATATTAGCAAATTCGTCATCTCTGCAGCTCTTACCATTCTGTGTGTGTGTGTATAGAGGGTGAGGGACTAGTGTCTGTGCCCCTAGAACAGCATTGCACAGTTCCTCGTCTGCAGCATAGCGACGTGCAAATGCATGTGCCTCAATGACTCCCCATCACGTGTTGTCAGGTTTGGTGAGGTCAGGACTTCTTGGTGGCCATTTCAAAGGAGCCAGTGTTGCTGATGAGCCACGACCTGTCCAACAAATTGAGAAATTGTTCTATGTACACTTGTATTCGCAAGAGTAGCACGCGGCTAGAAATACTAAACAGCAACAACTGTGTACTGGCCTGCACCCTTTCCAGGAGGATATTGCAGCACCGACAGGCGTTACTCAGCCGGCCCACTGTTTCCGTGCTGACAACAAGACAGCGTCCCTGCACTCCGCGCAGCCGCTACGACACTGCCGTCGCGCTGCCGTCAGCTTCTTCTCGACTAATTTTCTTGACTACCACGTGGCAAGCTCACAAGCCCTCTCACTGCGCTCTCAGTGTGGTCTGCTAGCGTCGGTGTGATGGTGTATAACGTGGTCAGGTGCTGGGCTAACACTGATTCAGACGTATATGTGATTTCAGTCTTTCTCGGCGTATTCCACTGATGAATTCTGTAAGTAGGCTGTTTATGTTTTCTTTATGTAAGTAGGCTATGTAAGTAGGCTGTTTATGTTTTCTTATCGGCAACGTTACGTAGCGCTCGGTATGACAATCACTGGCTGTGCTGTGTGCAGTCTGTGGCTAGTTTGCATTGTTGTCTGCCATAGTAGTGTTGGGCAGCGGCAGCTGGATGTGAACAGCGCGTAGCGTTGCGCAGTAGGAGGTGAGCCGCCAGCAGTGGTGGATGTGGGGAGAGAGATGGCGGAGTTTTGAAATTTGTTATACTGGATATTATGAACTACTATATATATTATGATTATTAAGGTAAATACATTGTTTGTTCTCTATCAAAATCTTTCATTTGCTATCTATCCCTAACAGTAGTTAGTGACTTCCGTAGTTTGAATCTTTTATTTAGCTAGCAGTAGTGAGTGGCGCACGCTGTATTGCAGTAGTTCGAGTAACGAAGATTTTTGGTGAGGTAAGTGATTTGTGAAAGGTACAGGTTAATGTTAGTTAGGGCCATTCCTTTGTAGGGATTTCTAAAAGTCAGATTGCTTTGCGCTAAAAAAATATTGTGTGTCAGTTTAAGCACAGTCTTGTATAAATTTTTCTAAGGGGACGTTTCATATGTCGACCCTTAGCCGAGGATACCTCACTGGAATCTTCTGATTTTTTCTTGTAGTTTGTGTAATTAGTGTAGATTTTGTTTATTGCTAGCGCGTAATCGTAGAGAGAATCTCCTTTGTCGTTGCAGCCTTTCATTGTTGTACTGTAAAACACTTGTGGCATGCATGTAGATTTGCACCAAGTATTTCGCAGCTGCGCTTGCAATTAACTACATATTATTTTCAGTGCTATGTTAATGTGTTCTCTTATTTTTGCTCTTCAAATTGTGCTTTTCTGTGTAGTCGTGTGAAATATTGTGACAATAATGGCGTGTGAAAAACGTAATACTAGGCTCCAAAGTAAACTGAGAAATGACAGTGAAGACGAAAGCAGTGTGTTAGCGCCACCGTGTAATGAATTAACTAATGTTCAACATAGTAATTTGGTAATTGTGCATAGGGAAATGGAGCGGGCGGCAAACAATGGCGTAGGCAGTGAAACAATTAGTGAACAGGGAAGCATTATCGATCGATCGGTCGGCAACAGCTTGCCTCAGGAATCCGAAATGACAGGACACAATCTTGCAAATACTGTAGATTCAGGTTTTGCGTCCTCGCCGTTTTCTCAAATTAGTCAAGACACATTTTCTGCTTTTCAAAATGCGAATATTGGCGGTTCAAATGCATTTCCGAATAGCACTGAGGAACATGTTTCAGACACCAGTGCATTGTTATTACAATTAATGCAACAAATGGGACAAAAGCTTCAAAAGTTAGACACAATGGAACAAAATCTTCAAAAGTTAGACACAATGGATCAAATCTTCAAAAGTTAGACTCAATGGAACAACGCCAGAGGCAAACACAGCAACAGTTAGACACACTGGAACAAAAGCTTCGAAAGTTAGACTCAGTGGAACATAAGCTTGAACAAACACGTGAAGATTTAACTACTGAGTTACATAACATTGAATCGAAATGTCAAAAAGTCTGTAATGACGTAAAAAAACAAATTTGTGAGCATTTTCAACCTATTTTTTCGCGGCATGAAAATGCATTACAGAATCACGAAGCAGCCATACAAGAACTGCAAACCATTGTTCATGAAAATCATGAGACCTTGCAAGCTAAAATTGACTCAGTTGCATCTACCGATTTGGTTACGCAACTTTCAAAAACTCAAGAAAACTTAAAGGACACAGTAGATACTCTGAAAATTGGTTCAGAAAGACACATGGAGGAAATTAGTTCATTATCTGAGAAAGTAGTTGAACTTTCGGATCAGCTAAATAATTTATCTACGAAGGTAGATGATAATCTGAATGACACAAAACCGGTAGTCTTTAATGACACACAAGAGTGCGAACAAATTAGGAAACTGAAACAAAATCTGAATCAAATTAATACGCAACACCAAAGAGAAATCCGGGAAGTACAAGATCAGCTGACTCAGGTAATACAAGAATTACGCATTTCTGAGGACACTCGCGCCCCAATATGGGAAGAGGGACATAGAAATACGGAACAGCCACAAAATAATAACACAGGGCACTTCGGAAATTATGAAAGAAATTGGCAAGGTACACCGAATTTTGAGATGGAACCGCCGAAACGATGTAACAATGACCGTCATGTGACTTTCTGACATGATGATTTTGACTATAAGCTGTTCATTACTACACGTAAATTCAAAACATTTAAGAATTCTGGCAACGACATTCATCCACAAGCATGGCTTCATCAATTTTCTCATTGTTTTCCTCCCAACTGGTCATTGGAGCACAGGTTAGAATTTATGTGTGGCTACTTGGAGAATGAACCAGCTGTAAGAATGCGATCGGTCATTCACGATTGTCACAGTGAAGGAGAATTTTATCATGCCTTCCTCTCAGCATATTGGTCTCAAGCTACACAAGACCGAGTAAAGCATAGCATCATAATGATGAAACATTTCGAACAATCTGAATTTTCCAGTCTTGTGAAATATTTTGAAGACATGTTGCACAAGAATCAGTACCTGTCAAACCCATACAGCCCCTCAGAACTCATCCGCATTTGCTTACTCAAATTACCTGAACATTTACGACATATTATTTTGACAGGACGGTGCAAAGACGACATTGAAGCCTTTCAGGGACTGTTACAAGAACTGGAAATTGACACTGACAATCGCGGAACGCGAAAACAGGGAAACAATTACAGATCACATCCGTCACAATTCCGCGATGACAGAAATAATATACGGCAAGGCTATTTTTTCAATGTAAATCGTGACCCAAACAGACACCACCCGTTTGACAACCACTGGCAGAGTAATAGTTACAGAGAAAGATCGCATTTCCGTAGTAATGAATATGACAGAGACAATCATAGAAACAGACAATATGGTAACCAGAACTATTATTATCAACGGAGACAGAATAATTTCAGACGCAACAGTTCAGCGGGCAGTTACGATTCAGGGAGAAATTCTCCACGACGTGACCGACAAGAAAGAAACTGTGGGATCTACCGACATGACGACAGACGATATAATCATAACGACAGACCTGAATTTTATCAGAACTGGCGGGATTCAAATAGAGCAGGGCACTTTCGACAACGTGAATTTGTAGAAGCTAGGTCTCCTAATCCCAGTAACGACGCGCGCCAACAAAGAAACAGACAATGACTTGCACTGCAGGCAGCCACCTGCGCCCGCTGGCTCAGGGAAAAATAACATAGACGCTAACCTTGAGAAAAATTTCAGTATTCTTTACCGACGTATACCACATGATAATTGCGTTAAAGTTGAAACTCTGCATACTAAGAAGAGCAAAGGTTTACACCACATTTCACATGTAAAACCGTTTATTGAAAGATAATCTGCTTTTTAACTTTGTCTTTGCCATAAAACGTTTCACTTCACATTTCTAGTATGCATTGTCAGACTTAGAAACTGTTACCATGCAACAATGTTTGAAGTTAAATATCCAGTCAAGAACCAATTAAAACTGGATATTATGAACTGCTATATATATTATGACTATTAAGGTAAATACATTGTTTGTTCTCTATTAAAATCTTTCATTTGCTAACTATCCCTATCAGTAGTTAGTGACTTCCGTAGTTTGAGTCTTTTATTTAGCTAGCAGTAGTGGCGCTCGCTGTATTGCAGTAGTTCGAGTAACCAAGATTTTTGGTGAGGTAAGTGATTTGTGAAAGGTACAGGTTAATGTTAGTTAGGGCCATTCCTTTGTAGGGATTTCTGAAAGTCAGATTGCGTTGTGCTAAAAAAATATTGTGTGTCAGTTTAAGCACAGTCTTGTATAAATTGTTCTAAGGGGACGTTTCAATTCTTCTCGGGTTATCAGCTGAGTGGTGGCGTGATGTTCGCCAGAAGATGATGGGTACTAAACTCATTGAAACGTTGCGACAAGACGACGCCACCCCTCAGCTGATAACCCGAGATGAGTTCATCACTGATTATTAACAAGTAGTTCCTACTCAATATTTACAAAAAATTCATGTCGTCCAACCCATTCTTTTCTTTAAAAAATGTGATCATTACAATACTCTTCATTAAATATTAATCCTGATCCAGTATTGATGGCAACTAGGGGTGATAGAATGACGTCAAATTTAAGATTATGACAATTACGACATTAGTGAAAGTTACTGCTAAAACTAGCTAACCGCTTAACATTAAAATTTAAATCCCAAAATCCCTCTTAATAATGTGTATAGTAAACCCTTAACAAAATATATAATCACAAGTTGACATCGAATTTCAAAGCATTTTTCATAGAAAATCAGTTTAATATCAGAAATTATAATTCACAGTGTAAATGACGTTGGGACTCCTACACAAGTTTACACCAATAACTTTCACTCGTTGCACAATTTAAGATTTACTCAACTACTGTTCGGAAGTAACAGTCGTCATATTTCTTTTCACTCCTGTACTGTGTGAACTTCTTGGTGATATATTAAAAACATAATTAAATTCGCATGACGAAATCTCTCTTTCTTTAACGCTGTGTGTTGTGCCTCTATCGAACTTTATACGGTAGACCGCTTTTCTCCCCTCTGTTGCCCATCTGAATGCGTGTATTTCCCTTTAGTGTTTGGAGTGAAGGGGGAACGCCACCTTCACGCTCACGAGAAAGCCGAACAAGAAGTACGAGCTGGTCGCACAGGGCAAGATATGAAAAAAGTATAAACTTTCACTCGCTGACAAACATAGGAAAAAGTGCCAGTGTGTTACAATATGTTTAAATGACGTTCAAGGCTTCATTTGACGAGTTGGCGCATAAAATCATGCCCATTAGCGTACATTCAATTGCTTTTCTTCATGATCAGACCCAGCCTTCGATATGTCGTCAAGCATGTGTTAACAACCCCTGGACTCGTACATCCACAGTGTATATTCTAATACGGGGAGACATTTTAACTGAAAGTCGCTTGTCCAGTGTCTGCCGACAAATACCTTGTTGCAGTGTGTATGTTGTTCAGAAATACGATGCTGTGTTTCTTCGAACATGCATGCATGCATATATGCATGTATGTCAAGAACAACATTGCATTGTACTTCTGAAGAACACAGCAAGTGCATTTTTATACTCTCGTCAAAGGAAAAAACTTTGACCAAAATTTTAGTCACACTCTTTACATTGTGTAGATCCTGTGGGACACGTCCGGGTTGTCTGAGGGAAAGTTTGTATAGTCCTTTGTAATCAACAGGCCTAGTAATCATAAACAAATTAACTTGTACATCAGAATGTAACCTATAGATGCTAATATTTGTAAGTAATGCTTTTAGGTGTACTTAATGACATAAATAATTTTTGATACCTCCAACCGTTCAGTGCTTAGCTTTTCCGATGTTTATGTAATACCACACAATTCCTTCCGTTACGATTCTTTGATACTCGAGGATATATCCTACAAATCGATTCCTCCTATTTGTCAGATTGTACCAGTACTGATTTCTATTAGTTCGACCCAATACTTCTTCATTACGTATTCGATTTAGCCATCTTATCTTCAGCTTTGTTCTGTATATCATTTCAGATGCTGAATCGATGAGAGCATGACAGCATTTTTCCGCTTGCCAACGCATGGAGGGCATGTGGGCTAATGTTGCAAGGCCAGACCGTCTGCCAGTCACCTGGACTGGTCCCCTTCTAGCGTTAAAAGGTTTTTTTGGCTTTTAACATTTAACCAAATATAACATTGATGTTGATAATTCATGGCAATGTTTGCCGACAAGATAAAGAATGCAACCTTTTAACACTAGATTGCGTACTCACGGCAGTTCTCCTTGGCCGTTTCTTGGTACGACTTGGAAAAAGAGAAAAATTAATGAATGATCGATGATGCGTCGGTTCTCGATTGTGTTTAGGAGACGTACGGATTGATTGCGTGAAAATAGTTTCTCAAATGACCTCTTAACCCGGATTGCTTTCACGCAATCAGACTCTTCAATGAAATTACCTAAGGGACCTACTTGAATAATAAAAAAATTGGAAATTAATGCAAAACAGTGAAATTTTGCAGAAAAAGTTGTCAGATCGTAAATTGAGCACGTTAATGGTCTCCCAAATACAATCGACACACCGCGATAAAGAGCGAACCTGTAACAAAGTTCATTTAAACATAAACATTATTTGTGGTTAATTTAAAGAAAAGAATAAGCATAGATTTTCTGTACAGTGGAGGAAAAGTATATTCTCAATGAAGAAAGGCGTTAAACTATAAACATTACCAAATTTACAATGAATACAAAACTTACATTTTTATGTTTTTCTCATACATGGAGCAGTCCAACAATCGCTGCTTCTGTATGTGTGATATTTTGTAAAAATTAAATGTCCTGGCGTGCGCGTAAGTATTTTTTTTATCGTCACTAGGTTTACAAAAGCGTTTTTGTTTTCTTGGTGATAACGTGGTTTTTCACACCAAACGAAATATAACTTGTAGCGGTGCTACACAACACGTCTTAACAAGTCGGCAACCAAACATCAAAGGTAATGAAGTACATATTAACATATCGGCGACCAGAAGTACAACTAACTATAAAGACTCTAGAATTTTCCTAACAAATGATAAATTGTTCTTTCTTCTGTTTCGCAGCTTCTTGCTATCAAGCGCTGCGGCAATGATTTTAAATATCTGCGCCCAGAGAGTCATAGTGTTTAAAAGTACCTTTTAAACGCTGGCCGCGCGTCTTGGTATAGGCGCACATTATAAACAGATTTTGTTTCTTTACTCTCGCGTTGTCATGCTTAGTATCATTACTAACTGCAGCTCGATGGCTATCCTTTTCTCATATGCAAAATGTCTGAAATCCAATAATATCACATTGCTTCCCGCGTGAGGAGCGATGACTCCGTCAGGATCATCGAGACTCACGCGTAGTCGTGATATTATTGCTTTCGAGAAACAAGTTAGTATTACTTGCAAAAATTCTTTACAATCGATTTTACACATTACATCAAGCAAAGTGGTTAACATACAGAGTATCAGGTAAGTATATTCGTACGACTGAAATTGATAGTAATTTGTCCATAGGGTAACTACATGACAATTGAACTGTGCCCTTTCTAATGTATTGTACAAGAATAACAAATGTTCATTTCTCGATAAAAGATAATGAAATTAAGATAAAGAGACACATACATAGATACACTATACATGGCATAATAAATATATAAAAAAAAAAACAAAGAAATAAATTACTTGACTTCGCAGGAAGTCTGGGTGCTGTGTGCACTCGTGGAAAAAATATGTTACAAAAAATTGACATTCTTGTTTTACAGTGACATATTACAGGAATATTTTTGTCGTTGTTTCGTCGAAGATTTCTTGCAGTAAATACGTAGCACTTTACTTATTTGTGGCTTTTATGACCTGAAAAAAAAAATGTTTCACTACACTTGGGTAGGTATGAGTTGCACTGGGAGTGGTAGAACTTCGGGTATAAATGATAGCACTGCACTTGAGTGGGGAAATTGATTACACTTTCACAGTGGAGGAAAAGTAGGGCATCACTTTCACTGTGGAAGTTGGAGTAGTTGTCGGGGTGTGATGTTGCGTTGGAAATACGTCGTGGGTCAGGAACTGGAAGACTGATTCTGCAACATGTTGAGCCGTATGGTGGCGGTCTCTATTTCACTTGACACTTGTCCGTGCTTCCATTTATGTTTTCGTACATGAAAAATACAGAAAAAAATTTGTATTAGAACGTGCTTACTTTCTAATAACTTAGTCTAAAAGAAAATTGGGTTAGGTAAGGATAACAATTGTTTATGTACATAAGGTCTCATTCTCTTAGGAATGCTTAGTTCTCATATTTATCTATTTTCCTGGTTTTATTTGGTTCGACACGCTTTCGTCATTACTCGGCCTGGTCAGTAAATTCGGTAGCAATTGTGAAAATCGTGCTTAAGACTCTTCCGATTAGTGTCTTTATAATTTCACAAGGTACATGAGTGCTTAATTCATTGCTTTATCATATTTTATTTTGAATGCATTTCAAACACATTTGGCATCCGCGCTCGTTGTGCAAAGAAAAATTGATTGTAGAGCGCTCAGCGTACACAGTGTTACGTCCGTTGGTCACAATCACGTGATAATAACTTGACAGTTCCACAACGCTAGCAGCAGTATTCTGCGAGAAGCAGAGCGTTTGGTGTCTACTAGCCGTGGTGTGAGTTTTTACACAGTTTTTCGTCGACTCTGGATTACGGAAGCAGCCAGATGCGGCGACTCCCGCAGCTGTTTCCAAGAATGTGTCCGTGGAAAGGCGTACAGTACCGTTTGTGGTAAGTACAACACTTATTCACTTTCACTCTTCGGCTTTCTACATCGCGGTTTTGTGGTACAAGTACTTATAACATTACTTCACACGCGGTATTTCACACGTGCCCTTGGAGTCATCACCTTTTCAGTTCACACTTTATTATTAATTCGTGTTCACATTTATTTGGTCGTCATGTTAAGGTTCACACGCACCACTTTTATACGTGTCCGTTAATTACTTGTCTATAGTCGGTTCACACGCAGCAGCACATACGTGTCCATTTATTACTGACTGCATTATTACTACAAAGTACAGTTAACATTTAGTAGACATATCATGTCTAAAATTATTTACAAAGAAATATTTAGTCTCTGTGACTACAAGGCCTGACGAAAAGCGTGTCTCTTGTTCGTAGTTTGTGCTTCCAAGGCACTTTAGGTTTACACTTTGTTCGAAATCTTGTTATTCTTTTCTTTTTACAATAGTTACTCTTTTCGCAAGTTCAGCTCTTTTATTTTCTCTCTATTACGTCGTTAGTTTGAAGACATAGTCAATGTGGCTTCGTTTACGTGATGAACAGTTCGTGTTCAAACTACCATTAGGGTAATTGGGAAGCTTGGTGTTCCCTGTCGTGCAATTGCACATAACAAATCTTAATTGAACTCGCAATTTGCGAAGAATAAGCATAGCCCGTCGACAACCAATGTGTCACGACTATCCATTCGTATAGCCTGCATGTATCAATCATGCAACCAGCTCGTAAAATTCACTTCTCTACTGGATAAGGTAGGATGGTAAGGATACTGGTTAGAGGAAAACACAAAAGACTTTTATGGAGTGAAGAGATTTGAAGACACAGTGTTAATGACGTATGATATGATGAGCTTAACATAAATTATTATCACCTTAGTTTTTCATGACAAATAGTATAATTAAATCGATACAGTAGTTTCAGTGTCATCTGATCCAGCTCTCTAAACAATTTTCTATGCATATCTAAAATTACTTAAACCATGCATTAGCAGTGAACTGTGTCTGTTAACTATCTTCTGTTCCATGTATCGTAAAATTGTTTTCTAAAAAAAATCGTCGTATCTCGAGGACCTGAAATAGATATTTCTAGTACTAAACTAATTTATTTATAAATGATCTTTGTATTTCAGCTGCACTGTGCCGTAAAATTGTTATGAGCGTATACGGTTTTCTCCGTATTATAATAAAATAATTGAGTTGCGCACTTCTTTCCTGCTACCTGGATCGTTATTGACTTACTTGATTCTTATATGCTAAGCTGCTGCTTTTTGCCTGCTGCGTTTCATAGGTGGTCTCATAAAATTTGTTGTCGCACACTCCTTATGCATAACATAACATTTACCTCATTAGAGTAAGCGACCTTGATAATTTATTTTATTTTATTTTTTTTTTACCTACGAGCAATCATTCTGGTCTGAATGATCATTTTAATTTATTTCATTCAAGAGGAGAGAGCTTTTTGCTATACTTAAAACCAGTGGTAGCAGGTGGCACTTAGCACGTCCCTACTATAATATATGTCAGCTCTTTCGGCTGTGGCCGTTCATGGCTCAATTAAGTTAAAACTAACTTACATCTAAGGCAAATCTTGCTCTCCTACAACAAATGTGTTTTACTTAAGGTACTCATATAAATTACTTATCTTGTTGTGGCAGGTCGACAGGGTGTTAGTCCTGTGCACTACTCTTACATACGTTGGTACTTCACACATAGTATGACAACTTATAGTGTGTGTGTATATTTTCTTTTAGCAGCTTAACTTAACAGATATTTTCAATGGTTGACTCGGTATTTCTTCAAGTCTGCGTGATGAAACACTCCTTTTATTCGTCCAGATACAGGGTCAGCTAATAGATAGCAACCAATGTGCGGCTTTCTTAAGATAATATATGGTCCTTCATACAAGTGCTGCCACTTGCGATTCTTATGATGAATCAAAGATGGCTTGAAGTGGGTCTTTAATAGCACTCGTTCATTTATACGATACGATAAGACTTTGCTAATGTGTTTGTCATGCGCCTTTTTTCTTAGGTTGGCATGAGTTGTTAGATATGAGAGCTTATTGGTTCCGCAGCTTCCCCGTGGAGGCCTAAAGAAGCTGCTAATGGTTTTCCGACTGGGGTGGAACTGAAATGTCAGTTATTTTTATTTGACTAGTATTTTGCGACCTACCAGGTTGAAAATTTGCGTTCGTATCCCATACGACTTGTGCATCTGTTGATTGCGTGTTATTTGACATCGCGTTTGGTGCTTGGTTCGCCTGTGTGTAAAAAATAGTCGGATTTCCTTGGCTATTATAACCGGCGGTGTCAGGAAAAGCATCCGACGAATTGTCCTGACTATTGTTCCTGAACTGTTGGTTGGGTTGGTGAGAAAATGTCGCATTTTTCGGTTGTGAAAAATTTATTTGCTGAGAGGGAGTGAAGTGACTCGGCTGACTGTACTGTTGTGGATTGTTATAATTGTTCCATTTCTTTCCCTTGTGACGATTTCCATTATTCGTCTTGTTGTTCTGGTACTGGTAATTACCGTTATGATCTATCGGTGAATTACCGTATTGTTGCTGTGTGTTTTGATAAATCGGATTGTACGTATTGTGGTGTGGATGTTTGTTATATTGTTTTCCATTACGGCGGTTGAAACTGTTATGATTGCCGTAAGGCTGAGCGTTTGGTTGTCCCGTGTTATGTTGGTACGACATTCCATTGACACTGTTTGTTATGTGCTGCTGCGGAGCGGGCGGTCCATTATTATAATTATTCCGCGCGCTCGCACGCACATCCTCATAGATCATATCCAAATTGTCAAGAACAGAAAGAAAGGCTGCTAGGTCTTCTTCACTCACATTAACTAGTTTTTCTCTTATTGACACAGGAAGTTTTGACTTTAAGATCATGATTACATCTTTGGTTGAAATGGGCGTGTCCCAATACTGAATTTTACGTAGATATTTTTCAAAATAACGTCTCAAACCTCCTCCTTTGGTGTTGAAAGGTTAGGCGTTGTAAACCGCTTTTCGGAGTCTTTGTTGTATACCTGAACTCCAGAATTTATTCAAAAAATGCTTTTCAAAATCTGCATAGGTGTGACATTTGTTTATTATTTCTGTACCCCAAATTGATCCTTCACCGTATACATAGCCTAAGATGAACTGTATCCGCTGCCTGTCGTTCCATGATTCTGGAAAAGCGCCTGTGAATGATTTTAGAAATACCATGGGATGTATATTTCGTTTTTCAGGTATAAAAGGCTGAAAAACTCTGTGTTTTAGCACACTCTCGTCTCGCATTAGTTCAACGAGTGTTAGTTGATCGGCATGACTACGTGACGTAGAAGTTTCGTCACGCGTATTATTTACTGTTGGTGAGAATTGTACCTGACACTCGGGATATTGACGACTATCGTGTTCTGGCGGTAGCGAATACTCACTTTGATTGTCACCTTGCAATTCCGTAACTTGTCGCTTCAGTTGATCTATATCATTGCTTAGCTGACGTTTCCATTCCGGGAGATCGTGGCTAAATGCTCGTCTGATTTCACCTAATTCACTGGTTAAAGTGTCACCAGGAGTACCGGGAGCGGTTAAGATTTCTGCTGTAGCAGATTTAGCCGCACCCTATAGTTCAGCGTGTACCTTGCTGACAATGTACTGTTCTTTGGATTGCATCCACTCTTCAAATTCCCTATTAAGTGTATTGCTTATACCGGTGTTGACATCTGCCATCTTTTTGTCAATATTGACATCGGATATTTGCTGAGCAAGGTCTTCGACTCGCTCGCCAACGTGGTTGACACTTTCTGTCAATTGGCTTACTCTCTTTGAAACATCACTGTAATGTTTCAAAGAGTCACTCGCAGTTGATTTACACACATCTATTTGGGCCTGCATATCTATGAACTTTCTACCAATATTGGTCTCGGCGGATTCCACCATCGAAAGAACACTATCAATTTTTGCGTGTACGCTTGCGTTTAGCTCGCTTGCGTAAGCAGTGGTAATGGCTTTAATTTTTTCCTCCATGGTGTCATTCGATTTTTTGATTTGTGCTTGGATGTCGGTAATAACAGAATTTATGTTGTTCATTCGCACTTGAGTGTCCTCTACCCTTGATTCTAAACTGTTGAACCTGCTGTCACTTTGGTTTGCTAACTGACTGATTTGCGTTTCAATATTGTCACTTTGGTTTGTCAACTGACTGATTTGCGTTTCAATATTGTCACTTTGGTTTGTTAACTGTGCCATTCGAGTGTCAAGATTACCCATGTTTGCTTCAAAACTGGTTTTCATATCAGCAAACAATTTTAGTATATCTGACAGCGAGCATTCACGTGACTGCGACGCGGTCTGTGGCACCGACAGCTCACGTGTCGCTTCGTCCTGTGTTGTTCCCTCACTACGAGATTCAGGTTTGTTTACACCCGCACGCGGTCTAAGTTGCCTTGGTTGCTCATCAGCCATCATAAATTTAAAGTAGTTACACTGCACGAGCTAGAAAAGATAATTTTTTTTTTTAATTATGATTTTCACTTGTCAGGTGCGCCAAGGATTTCGCGTCCTGATTTCTCAGATATTGCTTGCGCGTTATAAACAATTGAAACTCTGACACACGAAAATGCCAATATGGCAACGAGAGAGATAAAATAAATGAAAAACACTTATAGAGCACTGAAACTGGCGGCCATTGTGATTTACTAAAATGCACAACAATGGAATTCTTGCTAACTATTTCTAACTATTGTAAGCGAAATGATGTGATAGAGGCGGATCTAATAGCAAAAGGAAACAGAAATTTGGAAATTAAATTGCTTGAGGAAAAGGAAAAAAGCGTAGAGAGTGAATGTCACGAGCCGACTGAATGCTCGGTACGCAAAGCTTCAAACGTAATGAAACATCGTACTCACATTACCTTGCGCGCTGCTATTTATTGCTGTTGTGGATTCTTGCTGCGATTTTCTGCATATGCGTCCTTTTTTTATCACTGGTTTTGGCTTCCAATTTTCTCCAGATGGTAGCATGAAAATAAAAAGAACAAATTAGTTTTTTAGTTAGGTCCCTGTTCGGGCGCCACATCTAGCGTTAAAAGGTTTTTTTTTTTTTGTTTGGCTTTTCAGATTTAACCAAATATAACATTGATGTTGAAATTTCATGGCAATGTTTGCCGACAAGATAAAGAATGCAATCTTTTAACACTAGATTGCGTACTCACGGCAGTTCTCCTTGGCCGTTTCTTGGTACGACTTGAAAAAGGAGAAAAATTAATGAATGATCGACGATGCGTCGGTTCTCGATTGTGTTTAGGAGACGTACGGATTGATTGCGTAAAAATAGTTTCTCAAATGACCTCTTAACCCGGATTGCTTTGACGCAATCAGACTCTTCAATGAAATTACCTAAGGGACCTATTTGAATAATAAAAAAAATTGGAAATGAATGCAAAACAGTGAAATTTTGTGAAAAAAGTTGTCAGATGGTAAATTGAACACGTTAATGGTCTCCCAAATACAATCGACACACCGCGATAAAGAGCGAACCTGTAACAAAGTTCATTTAAACATAAACATTATTTGTGGTTAATTTAAAGAAAAGAATAAGCATAGAATTTGTGTTACAAACACATTAATGAGAATTTTTGCGAAGGTAATTAAAAACAAACTGGAAAAAAATTTTAGAACCCAAGGAGAACAATGTGGATTCACAGCTGGGAGATCATGTGTAGACCATATTTTCACATTACGACAGATTTTGGAGAAACATAGGGAAAAATCAAAAAATATAGGATTAATTTTCATAGATCTAGAAAAAGCATATGATACTGTTCCAAGAAAATTACTTTGGAGAGCACTGCATATGGCAAACATAAACCCTCCCTTGATTAAAATAATACAACAGATGTATAAAGATAACATTTGCCAAGTGAAAGTTGGTAATAAACTTTCACAGAAATTTAGAACAAGCAAAGGCCTTTTACAAGGCTGTCCCATGTCACCATCATTATTTAAAATCTATATAGATATTAGCCTTAGAACATGGTCTCGTAAATGTAATAGTATGGGATTAGAAATAAGAGATGGAGTTTACCTACATCATTTATTATTTGCTGATGATCAAGTAGTCGTAGCACAAGATGGAGAGGATGCTAACTATATGTGCAATCAACTAGCAGTAGCATACAAAACTTGGGGTTTGAAGATTAATTACCAAAAAACAGAATACTTGACTAATGATTCAGATGAGCTATACATTGAAGGAAAGAAAATCAAAAAGATAAACACTTTCTGTTATTTAGGATCCATCTTAGAAATCGAGGGAAAATCAGAGTCAGAAATCAATAAAAGAATTAGTAGCGGACGGAGGGTCATTGGGATGCTTAACTCAGTCTTATGGAGCAGGAATGTAATGAGCAGAACTAAAAAACTAATATACAAATCCATATTAGAGAGTGTGGTTCTGTATGGAACAGAGACCTGGACAATTAACATGAAGCACATTAAAAAATTACAAGCTTTAGAGATGGACTTTTGGAGAAGATCAGCAAGAATCTCCAGGAAAGAAAAGATAAGGAACACCGAAGTAATAAGGAGAATGGAAATAAAAGAAAGAATATATGACGTAATGGATAGGAAGAAATTACAGTGGTACGGGCATATACGACGAATGGAGAAAACCAGAATACCAAAATTGATACTGGAGTGGGAACCGGAGGGGAGAAGAAGAAGAGGACGACCTATGACAACCTGGCTCCAACATGTACAGCACACAATGAGGAGAATGGGCGCAGAGGAAGAGGACACACAAGATCGAAACACCTGGAGAAATATTTTGAGATTATAGTTTAAGAACGTTTATTGTTTGTATTGTAATTTCCAAGTAAATTATTATGTTGGAGATAAACCTCTGTAATGAGGAAAAGCTCAAAATAATAATAATATAGATTTTCTGTACAGTGGAGGAAAAGTATATTCTCAAAGAAGAAAGGCGTTAAACTATAAACATTACCAAATTTACAATGAATACAAAACTTACATTTTTATGTTTTTCTCATACATGGAGCAGTCCAACAATCGCTGCTTTTGTATGTGTGATATTTTGCAAAAATTAAATGTCCTGGCGTGCGCGTAAGTATTTTTTTTATCGTCACTAGGTTTACAAAAGCGTTTTCTTTCTTGATGATAACGTGGTTTTTCACACTAAACTTGTAGCGGTGCTACACAACACGTCTTAACAAGTCGGCAACCAAACATCAAAGGTAATGAAGTACATGTTAACATATCGGCGACCAGAAGTACAACTCACTATAAAGACTCTAGAATTTTCCTAACAAATGATAAATTGTTCTTTCTTCTGTTTCGCAGCTTCTTGCTATCAAGCGCTGCGGCAATGATTTTAAATATCTGCGCCCAGCGAGTCATAGTATTTAAAAGTACCTTTTAAATGCTGACCGCGCGTCTTGGTGTAGGCGAACGTTATAAACAGATTTCGTTTTTTTTTACTCTCGTATCGTCATGCTTAGTATCACTGCAAACTACAGCTTGGTGGCTGTCCTTTTCTCATATGCAAAATGTCTGAAATCCAATAATATCACACATCTGAGCTTAGTAGATTTAATTTAGCTTAAGAGGGGGTAGCCTATAAGAGAGTAGGTTGCGATGACTTTGAAGAAATGCATTGAGAGGTTATACGAGAAAAATACAGAAAGCATGCTTGCATAGGAATTTTTTGGCTGGAGCAAATATCGAAATAAGACGAAAGATCTATGGAATGAAGTTTTGGGTTGGACTGCAGTACCAAATGTTGCACTGAAAACGAACCCTGTCCTTTCCTTTTGTGTTATCCCACTATGTGTTTGTGTACCCTTGTGTATTTGTTTTCTTCCTGTCTCTGTGTAGTTTCATAGAATTTTTTTTCTTCTAATACTAAGCTACATTCACTATGATGAGGAATACTGTTATCCTCAAATATAATTGGCATTAATAATATGTTACTTACCTTGTAAATATGCTTAGACATTATTTATTCTGTTTTGTTTTAATGCTCATGTGTAAAGTTGATGTTTCAAAAGTTATTCTGATCATTTATGTATGTACTCATGTCATAATTCCTGTAACACTGATGTATATGTTATTTCGATTCTTTTGTAAAGCTTGTACTACAAATGTTATCTGTATTTTTATGTTCTTTAATGATGTATTTTGTACCTTGTAATTGTATTCTTATGTTATAAAATTGTAATTGACACCAGTTCATCATATTATTAACTTTTAAGTTCCATTTCACTGCACACGTTTCTTTTGGTCATAGTATATGGACAATATGTGAGAAGTAGGGACTGTTTGTGTTTGCACATGTGTTAATAATTCAGCAAGGGACTGGATAACAGCATTGCTGGTTCTAAGGACAATTCAAAAAAGTTTGTGAGTGCACAAGTGGTGGTTATGAACCTGCTATATTATCCGCAAGACTCTTCAATGGTGATTGTGCACCTGCACAGTCACAACAGATGGCTGCTGGCCATCTCTACAAGGACTACAGTGGGTCTGCATCTTTGATGACCCACCAATACCATTATTTCTACAAGGACTGCAGTGGGTCTGCACGTCTGGTGGTCCACCAATACCGTAATCTCTACCAGGACTACAGTGGGTCTACTCTGTGATGACCTACCTACCAATATTCTTCAAGTTCGAATGACTCTGCTGTGGGTTTGCTCTGTTGTGGCCCATTACCTGTCTGCATGTCAAGAATCAGCACTGTCTTTCCATTGGAAGGACAACACTACTTCTTCAACACTGCATGGAAATCCACTACTTCCATGTGCATTTTATTTTACTGCACAGACTTTGAGAAAAACACTGCAATTTTACTGTAATGAATGACCAGGACTGTCTTTATGGACTGTAAGAAAATTTTAGCTTTTGACCAACATTGTATTAATAAGTGTGTGCATTTGATATTTTTCTTACTGTAATTATGAAAATTTTTTTCAAATCTGTATTGGCCAGTGCCCAAAACAATTTGTAATATTTTTTGTGGGGAGCATGGGGGCTATGTAAGTAGGCTGTTTAGGTTTTTATATTGGTAACGCCACATAGCGCTCAGTATGAAAATCACTGGCTGTGCTGTGTGCAGTCTGTGGCTAGTTTGCATTGTTGTCTGCCATTGTAGTGTTGGGCAGCGGCAGCTGGATGTGAACAGCGCATAGCGTTGTGCAGTTGGAGGTGAGCCGCCAGCAGTGGTGGATGTGGGGAGAGAGATGGCGGAGTTTTGAAATTTGTAAGAGTGGATGTCAATTATGACTATTAAGGTAAATACATTGTTCGTTCTCTATTAAAATCTTTCATTTGCTAACTATGCCTATTAGTAGTTAGTGCCTTCAGTAGTTTGAATCTTTTATTTAGCTGGCAGTAGTGGAGGTAGCTGTATTGCAGTAGTTCGAGTAACCAAGATTTTTGTGAGGTAAGCGATTTGTGAAAGGTACAGGTTAATGTTAGTCAGGGCCATTCCTTTGTAGGGATTTCTGAAAGTCAGATTGCGTTGCACTAAAAAATATTGTGTGTCAGTTTAAGCACAGTCGTGTATAATTGTTCAAAGGGGACGTTACAACTTGCTTGCATAAACTGTGATAATAATTAATTTAATGCATGAAACTTCCTTGCACAAAACTGTGTGCCGGACCGAGACTCGAACTCGGGACCTTTGCCCTTCGCGGGCAAGTGCTCCACCAACTGAGCTACCCAAGCACGACTCACGCCCCCTCCTCACAGCTGTACTTCTGGCAGTACCTCGTCTCCTACCTTCCAAACTTAACAGAAGCTCTCCTGCAAACACAGGAAGTTTGGAAGGCAGGAGACGAGGTACTGCCAGAAGTACAGCTGTGAGGAGGGGGCGTGAGTCGTGCTTGGGTAGCTCAGTCGGTGGAGCACTTGCCCGCGAAAGGCAAAGGTCCTGAGTTCACTCATCAAACAACAGTGGACAATTGATACACTCGTTAATATTTCTGTCAAACTGATTTCGTGCCTAGTGCATGTCCCACTATGGTCTCGTTTTCAAGACCCAACGTGGAATGCCTTCCCCTTGTTTTCTAACACAAGGTTTACTAAGAAGATAGTAATAACTCAACATTATTGTAAAATGAATAGAGCACATCCACAACTCAAAATATCTACAAAAATAATAACACTAATAATAATACCATAACTAGTAATGAGTAAATTTTCCATAAAATAACTTTTTTTTGCTAATTTTTGTCTGTAAATGACTAGATCGTACAATCAATGCTTATTCCCAATCCTCTCTGCCACACGTACAGATGTAGTGTACAAAGACTCAGAAAAAGCTAAACTGCAACAATAAATAGTGCAAGAAACAACTAACGAAATGTGACTGACAGACTCTCGAAAAATATATATATATAAAGAAAAGCACCAAATGAAATAATTACCTGGACAGTACAGTAACAGAAATATAAAAGCAAAGAATGGATTGTCTCGTCTTTACAAGTAAAACGCAAACTGTAATTGTAAAACGAAAATTGTTATTTTGTAAATAAAAGTCTATATACGTTCCAAAAAAAAAAGTTCGAGTCTCGGTCCGGCACACAGTTTTAATCTGCCAGGAAGTTTCATATCAGCGCACACTCCGTTGCAGAGTGAAAATCTCATTCTGGAATTATTTTATGCCTGTTTGTTTTTAATGTTGTTGCTTTCTTTTTTCTTACCTCAATTTCTTTGCGATATAACTTGTGGCTATTTAATTCGCATGAGCTGCTATGAAATTTTATTGTATGTATGTCTATTATCTTTCTTTTCTGCGATACATTCTTTGCTTTACGAATAAACCTCATTGGCTTCAGATGTAGCGTCTGTGACTTAGATATGACGTCGGTCAAAGCCATAGAGTAGAAAAATCTCTGGAGTGTGCACTGCGTGATGCTCACGTTGTCAACATTAAGCAGAAATTATCACGTGATCTCGGCATGACTGTTTTTAAGAACAGTTCACCTTGCCCATTGAGTCCCGTCAAAATGTTCCACAATGCATTTCAAATGGCGGCATTCACTCAAGTCGTCAACAGACCGTCACATCTCGTCACATCACGGCAGGTCAAGGTTTCCCGGGAAGGAAATGTCGACAGTATCATCGTCTGCTAACATCGTAAGTTAACGTATTTTGCCGCATTCACGTATATTATTGTAGTGGATATTGTGCTTTTGTATCTTCTTAATCTTTATTTTATTATTGTGCTTTATTTTCGGGGCAAATTGTAAATGTTTCATGCCGACTTGCAAGTTTTTTGCATTGGATGTTCTTACACAAGCAATGTGAGATATCCGAAAGTGAAAAATTATTTAGGTTTGACAGTAACAGAACAGATGTCCACTATCCCACAGCGCAGAAATGTCGACGTTTTGAAATGTTGTTTCACGTCTCAGCACAAATGAAACTGATCAAGAACATGCCTTATGAGGTTTGCTTTGGCCATTAACAACCTTGTTTCCTCAATTGCAATACTATACTCTCACACAAACTAAGGGAATGGACGCTACATGACGTGACAGACAGTGTAAACACACGCTGACTTGACGGTGCAGTTAGATGACGCCCGCTCATTTTACTCATCTAAGCTGAGAGAAGAATTTATTCCAGGTATCGAATGCAAATTGTTATGGTGTCTACAAAACGCCTGTCCCAAATACACAGCGCATACGAAGGGACTCTGTCGGTACTAAGGATATGGCGGCATTCCAACTTTGTGGGACGTTTTACGGACAGACATACGCCGCCCCGAAAATCAAATCCGTGCATCCGAATGTTCACTCTGTGGTCAAAGCCAAGGGGGAAACGGGACACTAGAATTCATTCACTGCTTTTTTACCGTTTGTGTATCATTAAATGAGGCGTCTTTATCGTCCTTGCGCCAATGAAATTTGTATCCTTACCACTAGTGGAATACTGTCACGTTATCTTGGCTTCTCATCTCCCTAGAACTGAAATAGTAGAGACTGCACGAATTCGAGCTGCTGATACGTTGATTCGTTTCGCTGTCGTCTTTGGCATTCAGGCCATAGTCCTGACACTATAGTGGTTTGCAACATATCGGTTACAACGCAAAATATGTTAAAGGCAAACTCTCGTAATTTTCTGTAGTATGGTATGTATGACACATGGACATGTTTCCCATTTAAACCTGTGTGTGGTGTTGGTATTCCTTTCGGCATGCTGTCACATTTTCATGCTATGAATATGCTGTTTACACCTTGTAGTCACAAATAACACTGTTCTTCCAAAGATCTATTTGTAAGTGTATTCACAGAAAACATAGTTCTTCCAAAGATGTTTGACTTTATGTACCTATGATCTTCCTGTGAACATGTGTTATCGTACAGGGACATACAACCTATGCTATTCACCTTTGGGCATCAGTCAATCAGTATCTTCCATAGTATATTTTCAGACCAAATTCCCTACACATGTAACTACTGTACTAATGTTCATTATGTGGCTCAATTGTTTAATGACTGGAAAACATATTTGCTACCTGTTTGTCATATATTTAGACGATTTTGGATTTTCTGCATGCTGCACATCCATTTCAATAGATCTCAATGTTGACATCACTTAACAATGTCTAATTATACCGAATGAACCTGATAATGACTTAAGAACAAAACCATGATATTAATATAGAACAAGGAAGTCTGTACAGTCAGAAGGCGGAAATATCATTCAAGAGCTGTGATCGTCATTGATTAATGCTGTGTTTCATTTCGGTGATATGTAATTTACAGCAGTGAGCATCATTTACCTGTGACCTCTTACACACTTGTGCATCCTATTATCTGACAGGTTCGCCGACGACGAGTTCATCTACCAGCCTACACATGAGCAATATCTCGCTGGCAATGCCACCAGCAGTTGTTGCTAGTGATTTGTCACAAAACACACCAGCGATTTATATAGCAATTTTAATCAGTAATTCGAACGTCACTACGTCTGGAACACCTGCTATCGCAAATTACGTGGAGTGATGAGCAAAACGTCGTATGTGGATTAATACTCGCAGAAAAACAAGAGTTGAAATGTAGTAACGTTGTTTTGGGATGTTACCGACTGGAAATTGAAACATGTCAATTAAAATGGCGTTCAGACTTAAACTATCTGCTCTTCTTCCTTTTCCATTATCTTGGTATTTCTAACAAGGGTTCAGGATTAACACATTGCAGCTAATATGTATTATGGATATTTTATGCTGTACTACATTGTTGTCAGTTAATTTTTCTCAAAATTTCCCTGGAAAGAACTACTCACAACAAATCAAACCAATTCGTGAAAATGCGTGTTTCTCCTAACTCATACACATTTTTAAGGCATAATATCTAGGAACCCATAAGAGAGAGAAAAAAATCGTAGATGCAAGTTTGGAGAAAAATGCTCTACAAAATCTATTGACACTGCTTTTACCGAAATTTCCACTGGAAAGTAGACATATAGGGAAAAAGATTTTGTCGCGATTTCGGCTGGTTTTTCGAATGTCACCACATGCACACGTCCGCCCTAATGTCGAGACCTTAGATTTTACAGCAGGGGTAAGTTAATATAACATACTAAAAATCTGGAACTACCGGAATAAATGCGATCATGGATTATTAATGGCATTGAGCTACAGGTTGTTCGGAAATTCCCGTTACAAACTTCTAATACTTGTAGAGGGGAGTGGGTACATAATAGTTTGAACAAAAACTCAAGGCTGAAAACGTACGGTTTGTGTTCAGCTGTTGAATTCATCTCCTTCTACTTGAGGAATTGTATTATGCGTTGTTGTTGTGGTCTTTAGTCCAGAGACTTGTTTGATGCAGCTCTCCATGCAGCTATCCTGTGCAAGCTTCTTCATCTCCCAGTACCTACTGCAACCTACATCCTTCTGAATCTCCTTAGTGTATTCATATCTTCGTCTCCCTCTACGACTTTTACTCATCACGCTGCCCTCCAATACTAAATTGGTGATCCCTTGATGCCTCAGAACATGTCCTACCAACCGATTCCTTATTCCAGTCAAGTTGTGCCACAAATTTCTCTTCTCCACAATTCTGTTCAGTACCTCCTCATTACTTATGTGATATACCCATCTGATCTTCAGCATTCTTCTGTAGCACCACATTCCGAAAGCATCTATTCTCTTCTTGTCTTAACTATTTATTGTCCATGTTTCACTTCCATACATGGCTACACTCCATACAAATACTTTCAGAAACGACTTCCTGACACTTAAATCAATACTCGATGTCAACAAATTTCTCTTCTTCAGAAACGCTTTCCTTGCCATTGACAGTCTACTTTTTATACCCTCTCTACTTCGATCATCAACAGTTATTTTGCTCCCCAGATAGTAAAAGTCATTTACTACTTCAAGTGTCTCATTTCCTAATCTAATTCCCTCAGCATCACATGATTTAATTCGACTACATTCCATTATCCTCGTTTTGCTTTTGTTGATGTTCATCTCATATCCTCCTTTCAAGACACTGTCCATACCGCCCAAATGCTCTTCCAAGTCCTTTGCTGTCTCTGACAGAATTACGATGTCACCGGAAAACCTCAAAGTTTTTATTTCTTCTCCATGGATTTTAATACTTACTCTGAATTTTTCTTTCGTTTCCTTTACTGCTTGCTCAATATACAGATTGAATAACATCAGGGATAAGCTACAATCCTGTCTCTTTCCCTTTACAACCACTGCTTCCGTTTCATGCCCCATAACTCTTATAACTGCCATCTGGTTTCTGTACAAACTGTAAATAGCCTTTCGCTTCCTGTATTTGACCCCTGCCACCTTCAGAATTTAAAAGAGAGTATTCCAATCAACATAGTCAAAAGCTTTCACTATGTCTACAAATGCTAGAAACGTAGGTTTGCCTTTTCTTAATCTATCTTGTCAGGTAAGTCGTAGGGTCAGAATTGCCTCACGTGTTCCAACATTTCTATGGAATCCAGACTGATCTCCCCCGAGGTCGGCTTCTACCAGTTTTTCCATTCGTCTGCAAACAATTCGTGTTAGTATTTTGCAGCCATGACTTATTAAGCTGATCGTTCGGTAATTTTCATATCTGACAACACATTCTTTCTTTGGGATTGGAATTATTATGTTCTTCTTGAAGTCTGAAGTCTTGAAGGCCTGTCTCATACATCTTGCTCATCAGATGGTAGAGTTTTGTTGGGGCTTGCTCTCCCAAGGCTATCAATAGTTCTAATGGAATGTTGTCTACTCCTGGGGTCTTGTTTCGACTTACGTCTTTTAGTTCTGTCAGACTCTTCACGCAGTATCATGTCTCCCTTTTCATCTTCATCTACGTCCTTTTCCATTTCCGTAATACTGTCCTCAAGTACATCACCCTTGTATAGACCTTCTATATACTCCTTCCACCTTTCTGCATCACCTTCTTTGCTTAGAACTGGTTTTCGATCTGTGCTCTTGGTACTCATACAAGTGGTTTTCTTTTCTCCAAAGTTCTCTTTAATTTTACTGTAGGAAGTACCTATCTTACCTCTAGTGAGATATGCCTCTACATCCGTACATTTGTCCTCTAGCCATCTGTGCTTAGCCATTTTGCAGTCGCTGTCGGTCTCATTTTTGAGATTTTTGTATTCCTTTTCGCCTGTTTCATTTACTGCATTTTTATATTTTCTCCTTTCATCAATGGAATTCAATATTTCTTCTGTTATCCAAGAATTTCTACTAGCCCTTGTCTTTTTACCTACTTGATCCTCTGCTGTCTTCACTATTTCATCTCTCAAAGTTACCCACTCTTCTTCTACTGTGTTTCTTTCCCCCGTTCTTGTCAATCATTACCTAATGCTCTCTCTGAAACTCTCTAAAACCTCTGGTTCTTTCAGTTTATCCAGGTCCTATCTCCTTAAATGACCACCTTTTTGCAGTTTCTTTAGTTTTAATCTACAGTTCATAACCAATAGATTGTGGTCAGAGTCCACAGCTGCCCCTGGAAATGTCTTACAGTTTAAAACCTGGTTCCTGAATCTCGGTCTTACCATTATATAGTCTGTCTGAAACCTTCCAGTGTCTCTAGGCCTTTTGCATGCATACAACCTTATTTCATGATTCTTGAACCAAGTGTCAGCTATCATTAATTTACCCTCTGGGCAAAATTCTACCAGGCGGCTTCCTCTTTCATTCCTCACCCCCATTCCATATTCACCTATTACTTATCCTTCTCTTCCTTTTCCTACTATCGAATTCCAGTCACGCATGACTATTAAGTTTTCGTCTCCCCTCACTATCTGAATAATTTCTTTTATCTCATCATACATTTCATCAATCTCTTCGTCATCTGCAGAGCTGGTTGGCATATAAACTTGTACTACTGTGGTACACATTGGCTTTGTATCTATCTTGGCCACAATAATGCTTTTACTATGTTGTTTGTAGTAGCTTACCCATGCTCTTATCTTTTTATTCATGATTAAAGCTGCTCCTACAGTACCCCTATTTGTTTTTTTATTTATGACCCTGTATTCACCTGACCGGAAGTCTTGTTCCTGCTACCACTGAACTTCACTAATTCCCACTGAAACGTCCCCTTAGAACAATTATACATGACTGTGCTTAAACTGACACACAATATTTTTAGCGCAACGCAATCTGACTTTCAAAAATCCCTACAAAAGAATTGCCCTGACTAACATTAACCTATACGTTTCACAAATCACTTACCTCACAAAAATATTCGTTACCCAAGTTACTGCAATAGAGCGAGTGCCACTACTGCCAGATAAATAAAAGATTCAAACTACTGAAGGCACTAACTACTGATAGGCATAGTTAGCAAATGAAAGATTTTAATAGTGAACAAACAATGTATTTACCTTAATGATCATCAAAAGTCATAATATATATATCAGTTCATGACATCCAGTCTTACAAATTTCAAAACTCCGCCATTTCTCTCCCCACATCCACCACTGCTGGCGGCTCACCTCCAACTGCGCAACACTACGTGCTGTTCACATCCAGCTGCCCAACACTGCAATGGCAGACAACAATGCAAACTAGCCACAGACTGCACACAGCACAGCCAGTGATTTTCATACAGAGCGCTACGTAACGTTGCCAATAGGAAAACATAAACAGCCTACTTACACCAATATATCTAACTTTAACCTATCCACTTCCCTTTTTAAATTTTCTAACCTACCTGCTCGATTAAGGCGTATCACATTACAATTATTGTGTAACAGTTCGAAAGGAAGCATTGCGAAACATCCACTTATCACTATAATACGTTTGTTTGTATCAGAACACTACATCCTTCCTTACACAGCGGTGATTATATACCAGCATCGGAGTCATGCTGTTGTTGATAAAATATCCCCGAATACCGAACGTCCCTCCTGAGACACCCTCTGCATTTGTGTCTGTCAGGTATATTGTAGCGCAAACAGTAACCTGGCAGAGTCATTTCAGGCTTTACAATATAGTTGGCAGCACTGCTGCACCGACTGGTTGTCACAAACCCGACACCACACCACCACAGCTATCGATTCGTTCGAATTCAGATCATTCGTGTGCCACACAAGGTATGACGAAGATAAAAATATCGTCAACGTCAAAGTAGGTGCCATCAAATTCAAATTCGTACCATGTATTTCCTGATTCGCATATCGGATAAACCCAAACCACGAAAGGCATTCGACATGACTAGAAAGGCATGCTGTTATGGCATTGACGACAACACATCCAAGTTTTCTATTTGTTGTGAAACACAATCAATGATAACTGTATCGGTTCTGTCTGTGAGTGATTGTAATGTATACCGACTGTTGTGGAGGAGGGATAAACAGAGAGAGACAGAACGCTAAAAACTATCTGCTTTTCGAGCACATATGTGATTCATACATGTTAACTGGCATAACACAAATGTCACGAACTACATACGAACATTTCAGCACATTTCCCAACTGATCTGGAGGCAAGTAACTCACACTGCAAAAATTCGCAACTGCGACTGGTCACCATCACAACTGTCTACGCTCTCCTACTGACTGCTGAATTATTCTTACCTTTACGCCGAGAAAACTTCCTTGTCCACACTGAGAACTGAAATTCAAATCTCGTGATACCGATTTGTTTAAAAGAAAACTAGTAACTTCGAATTCTCTTTTTATGCAGGTGTCTATTACAGAACAACCGTGACAAATGCCGAAAAGGAATAAATAAAATTTACTATTTCTTAGAGCCGAGTTTGTCGACGTTTCTTCCGACTCTTTGGCACACCAACTTACGTGACACCCCTGCATCTGACCATTTCTCGTAGATGCAGAAAAGCGAACACATTAAGTTCGTACAATACATCTTTTTATTATTATGCGTGTAATAACGATGAGTGATTTCTCACGAATTCAGCTATTCCACGAAATGGTTTGGCGATAAATTTTTTGTGGTCAAGATGTTTTATCTGCGGACCACGGGAACACAAAGGACTCCGCCCGAACACGCTTTGAAGGCACAACGGTTCCGACCAGCCGCCGTGTCATCCGAGGCTCACAGGCACTGCTGGCTGCAGGTAGGGATGGGCATGTGGAGAGCACACCGCTCTCCAGGCTGTCGCCAGTCCTGGTGACCTGTGTCGCCGCTTCTCACCCGAGTAGCTCCTCGACTGGCCTCACGAGGGCTGAGGGCGCCCCGCCTGCCGACAGCACTCTGCAGACCCGGACAGTGACCCAGCCAGGTGCCAGCCAAGCCCGACAGCGCTTAACTCAGGTGATCAGATGGGAACCGGTGTTACCACTTCGGCGAGGCCGTTTGCTGGAAGATCAGAAGGCACTGAGGATCCTACGACACACCTGACGTGTATTTGTGTATATCGTGTCGCAGCGGCTGCGTGTTGTCTAACCACAGTGTAGACTAACATGTTACTCTCATCACACTGGTGCCCGTTTTCCTTATGCACAGCGACGGCAGCGCCCCAAGCGGACAGTAACCTGCACTCCTGAAGACGATAAGGGATGAGAGCCGGTAGTAGTGTCGTGTGTGATGACTTACAACACAGTTTGCACAAGAGGCAGCGCGTGTAGTGCAGTAAAAATCGGCATCAACTAAAAAACTACGCCGTATTTGTCTCTCTTTAGTTTGCTAAAGACCTCGGGAGGTACAGAGTGGTACATTAAGCGGGCTTTACACGGGCACGTATCGGTCGTGCACGTTGACTTACACATGTAAAGGTGCACGTGTGGACACCTAAAATAGCACGTCGTAGCAACTGGCGCACGTAGAGATGAAAATTGAAAGCAGGTGTACCTAGTATCTTGGCTCGTTTTGACTTTAGCCATTTACCTACCTTCATGCAAAATTTGAACCTATTTATACCAGTTAAAAGTACAGAAGCTGCACGATTCAAAAAATTCCCGGATAAACGTGTTTTCTGCATGTCGTTGCACACAAAATGCTATCGGTGCAACTACAAATGGTGCCATTAGCAGTGCATTAGTTTCATCCCAATTAAATTCTTTTGCAAAACGAATTAATCGCATTGCACAACATGCCTGGGCGCCAGCTCGGGGTCGTCGTTCGAACCTCGCTTAATACAGTACACTGTAACGTAGCTGCAGTAAGGCAGATGTCGAATGGCTACAGAAATGGCCGCCGGTTCGAAGTAAACCAAAGGCAGTTAACCCTACGCAGCCAGCTCAGACAGGAACCGAGCACCAAAACCTCCCTCCCTCCCTCCCCCCACCCACACACACTATTACAGTGCTGATGCGTTGTAATGATAAGTAGCCCGCGATGGGAGAGACAGTCCCGTAGCGAACGTCATTCAATGTTTACTGTCAGTCATAACAAAAAAGTTAAGTGAACTGTCGATTTGAAAACAGCTACGGCGATGGTACTAGTCCCATGTTACCCAGTATACGTATTGGGAAAAATGTTACTCCAATTCTATCCAGTTAATGAATTTCTCGCCCCTGTATTTTGGATGGTGCGTCTTTTTCAGTAAGCCAAAATTAAACTTCCTGGGAGATTAAAACTGTGCGCCGAGACTCGAACTCGGTCCGGCACACAGTTTTACTCTGCCAGGAAGTTTCATGTCAGCGCTGACTCCGCTGCAGAGTGAAAATCTCATTCTGGAAGCCTTTATTAGACGCACCTGTGCAGCTGTGTTTTGTTAGTTTGCTGAGGATGACAACCAGATTCGCAGTGTGTCTCAAACTAACCGGTGCTCTTTCACCCTGCACTCAACACAGAGCATTTTCTTAGAGCAGGGTTGCCCAATCTGTGTCCTGTGGAGGATTGGTGCTCCGTGAGGACAGAAAATACGCTCCACGAAGAAATGTTTATAACATGGTGGTTTTTTCGTCAACATCTTGACGATATTAATTTTTACTCTATTTGATTATGATTTCTGTGTTATTAGTCATGAGCTAAATTGAAGTAATCGCTGAATAAAACAAATCCTTCTCATTTTTTGAAGTCTCATTAACATTCAAAACAAAAAAGGCGTTCCGTAAAAGTACCAGCATTCTCGAAGAGTTCCGTCAGAGGAAACGTTTGGAAACCCCTGTGTTAGATGGGTACTTGATATTACGTTAAAGTGTTTGTGCCACGCCTTGTCCGTCTCTGTGCTATATTCGGAGTAGATAAAAGTGAGGCAAAGTACCTTAGGTTTCAGAGCAGTGTGTTCTGTACGAAGCTTAACAGAGCGGCACAACGAATGGAACCCTATACGAAATGGGCAGTGGCGAAATACTCCGTGTTGGTGAAAGAGATGTAGGAGACACGACCACTACCGCAAACACAAGGACAAGAGACTCTTTCACTCTGAGGAGTTTTCCGTCTTCAAGATGTCCTCTATGGAAATGGGTAGGTCATCGATTTCTGATTAAAGACAGGAAAAGTAATATTGTTGAGTTTACTGGATTACAGCGAACGACATCGTGTGTTGCTTCCTCTACATTCGAGTCATACGAGGGTTTGTGACGGTGAGTGACGCGTGTATGTAGAGTGCACAACACGAGGACATTAAGACAAGGAATGGAGAACGAAGCAGCCGGCTGCGGCGGCCGTCGAACTGGAAGGTTTGGACCGAAGTTCGCCCCGTGCGCAGCTGTGCGCCGCCGGTGTAGTGCGCTGCTTCGTGAGGAAAGCCTTCGTGCGGCGAGCACGGCGCGGCTGAGTCCGCGGGGGGGAAGCAGCCGGGGCGCTGCTCCAGTGGCAGGGGGGGGGGGGGCCTTACGTTCGGAGCAAGGTGCGGAAACTTAGGGACGGTACGTCTTTGTCGTATAATCCGCAAACGAAGATAACATAGAATAATACACATTACTTTGTTGTACCAGCAAACTAGGAAAGTGTTTTCAAGGCCGTTCCGCTCCCCAGACAGGGTGGAATGGACCTCGACTTTTCCTCTTTTTTTTTTTAAGTTTCTTCGATGACACGTCTTAGAGGTGAGCTGGGATCTGCCTGTGCCGGCACACGAGTCACCAGCCCACTGTGTTTGCTCTTCTGCCAGGCAATCCGTCCCTCAGTCTGAGTCCAGTACAATTCCTTGCGATATGTTCGTGCCGCATCTTCGCCGTCTTCGGATGTTTCATTTTCTGTAGAGTCAATTTGTTTTTCCTTTGTGTTCCTCTCCTGTAAGGGAAGACATGTTTCTTTTCCTCTCTTCTTCTCTTCTCCAGCCAGCAGCCTGATCTCTGCTCTATTCTGTTCAGATTCTTTAGCTTAAGTGGTTCCTTGGTCGCTTGTTGTACCTCATTCTCGTAGGCAGATGATGTGAGAATGGCGGTTCGACCTGTCTTTCTCGTCACTCTCAGCTGCTCTGGGTACTGGCGTGACATTTTCCGGGGTAAAACCAGGGACGGTTGACCGAGTGGAGTTACTTATGGACGAATTTGGAGCGTCAGGCGTCAAAGAACGCCTTTGTTCCAGCTCAGTATTTTGTAATCTGGCGCTGCAGTCAGCTTGCGCGAGTCCACGAGGTGCGTCTGGGGAGTCAGTGGGAGCGCCAGTGAGTGGGTTTTGCTGAACAGTCGGCTGAAGGCTTCTGGGTGGCTGGAATTCCAGTCGTAGCGGCTGGTGGCAAGTCACCGCCTGAAAAGGCGTCAAGGTTCGTTGGACAAACACCAGTGTTCTGAAATCATTTCATTGCAGTTCTCATGTTGGCAGCAAACACGTAGGATGAGATTTGCCACAACATAACATATTTCCCCGGGTTCGACCTTAACCACCTTCTCAGTTCGTCATCATAATATGGGCATTTGGAGCCGAAGGCCCACAAACCTTTATGCCTGGCCCGTCAACACCGACACTGGACTGTTGATGACTCGAAACATGTTGCCTGGTTGGATGAGTCTCTTTTAAACTGATCGAGCGGACTGACGTGTACAGGTATGGACGCTGCGTGTCAGCAGTGGACTCTTCAAGCTGGTGGAGGCTCTGCATTGGTGTGGGGCGTGTGCAGTTGGAGTCATGTGGGACCAGTGATACTTCTACATACGACTCTGACAGGTGTCTGATAACATGCATCCATTCATATCCATTGTGTATTTCGACGGACTTGGGCAATTCCAGCAGGACAGTGCGGCACCCCTCACGTCCAATATCGCTACAGAGCGGTTGCAGGAACACTTTTCTGAGTCCAAGCACTTCCGCTGAGCACCAAACGCCCCTTAGTGAGCATATCTGGGGTGCCTTGCAACGTGCTGTTCAGAAGAGATCTCCACCCCCTCGTACTCTAACGGGTTTATGGCCAGCCCTGGAGGATCCATGGTGTCACTTCCCTCCAGCACTACTCCAGACATTAGTCGAGTCCACACCACGTCGTGTGGCGGCACTTCTGCGTGCTCGCGGCGGCCCTGCACGACATTGGGCAGGCGTAGCAGTTTCTCTGGCTGTTGGGTGTATTATTTTCTGCTACTTCAAATACTCACTGCTCATTCATATATGAAATGTAGTAACAGAGTTGTCCTCCACTGATTTACCACAGCAGGTTACCAAGCGTCTTCTGGCTGCCGCCATTTACCCTCCCATCGGCTGCTTTTTGTCTGCAAACAGAACATGCGATACTCGAAAGCTGGCTTCGAGGGGTAGAGAAATGAGCACTTCTTTCTTTCATTTGATAAAAAAGATATCTACAGATTCCTATAAGAAATTTAGTACATCTACATAGGTACCCCTGAAGCCACCGTATGGTGCGTGGCAGAGGGTACCCTGTACAACTACTTGTCAGTTACTCTCCTGTTCCACTCGTAAACAGAGCGAGGCAAAAACGACTCTCCATATGCCTCTGTATGAGCTCTAATTTCTCGTATCTTCTCTTCGTGGACGTTACACACAATGCATGTTGGTGGCACTAGAATCGTTTGGCTGTCAGCGTCAAAAGCCTGTTTTCTAAATTTTCTCAATAGCGTTTCTCCAAAAGAACTATTATATCGAGTGCGTTTTATTTGGAAAGTGAACATGCCCTACTCAGAAAATAGCTTCAAGAGGTTGGGAAATGAGTACTTCCTTGATTCGTTTGGTAAGTAATAACGTCTGGTTTGTATTGTACGAAAAGTAGTAATAGGGTTGTTCTCCTCTTCTTTATCAGCAGGTTAACGACCTTTTGACTGCCAATATTTACTCGGCAATCGACAGCCTTTTTCTTGCGAAGATGAAATGCGTTACACCAAATCTGGCTTTCAAATATAGAAAAATGAGTACTTCCTTCTATCGGCTCTTAAGTAATTAGATCTGGTTAAAATTTTTAATATTACATTCTGCTACGTCAAATAATATCTACAGATTGCTATGTGAAATGTAATTTTGAAAGTTTCCTTTAAAATAATTCCTTTCATTTTATTTGAGATTTCGTACTAGTTTCCTGTTGTTTAGCCTTCGCTGCATTTCCAACAGCGACAGAAACGTAATATAATTGTCTGCCAGAATACGACATGTTGCATAATCGTTCTGAACATGTGAACTTTACTATTAATCTCTTTAATTAAATAAAGTTGTCCCTACGCGTTAATGATCTGCCAAATAATGCTGTTCATGAGATGGTCTCTGTGCTCTGATAATTTTCGTAGTAAACAAACAGATTGTGAAATGAAAATATCTCACCTGGTAATTTAACTGCTTGGAAACGCAGTGCTTGGTGCTCTCTCTGCAAGCCAGTTGCGAATTTCTGACTACAGTTGCTGAGAGCCCAGTGCAATACTCCAGACAGCAAGTAAACTATTTCACACATATCACTGAGTGAGGCAGTCTTTAAATGAAAACGACTTGGATCGAGGTTGTGGACAATGCTTGTAGATGAAATGTCTCTTTAACCACCTTTTTTAAAAATTATCTGATGTATTATTACTCGTACACAGTTCATATTACAAATTTATTGACGCTGACAAAAGACGAAACCGATACCAAACTCTCACTCTCATAAACGTTAGACAGATAATCAATAAACATGAAACATACCTCACAGTGAAAATTACAGAATCTTTAATGAAAAATCTGAAGTTCCCTGATGTGGATGTCTCATTCAACGTGCGACTGCGGTGTCACTAAATAAGGAATGTTGCCTTCATTCCACCTCATACTCTTCCCTGATCTCATTTCATTCCAAATCACTGGTCAAGTCTCCCCCCCCCCCTCCCTGTCTCACAATATCCAGCCACAGTTCACTTTAACTCAGACGCACCCACGCCCACCTCCACGGCTGCTCTGCCACGAGTCCCCTGCTCGGCGCCTGCCTCGCTACCCCTCTGACGTCACAACTCCCGCGCTCCTCGCTGCCACGCAGACTCTGGCCAAAGACTGCCCGTGGAGAATGAGAGACTCAAGACTGTCGTTTGGCGTCTCAGGCACACATAGTACGTATAAAATACTGAAATGCAAATGGCAAACTCACAGAAGGTCGGAAGAAGAGTTTTAAGGAAAATTCTGGGGGCTAAAAGAAACGATAATGCTGAGTACAAGTTAAGACCAAACAGAGTGCTGTACTTGAAAACTGAAAAACTAACTGATGTAATGTGGAAGAGAAGATTACAGTTTTTTGGAGGTATATTCGGAATGGATAACAACAGACTAACCAAACGTATATTCACATTACTCTATAGCTACAAATCCTACCCCACATGGTTCATAGAGACTGCAAAGGACAAGGAAAACGCTGGAATGACAATAGACATAATAGAAAACAGAACACATTTCAGAAAGTCAGTACAAAAGGCAGAATTTCAGGAGGAAAAGAAAACAACTAGACGAGAGTGGACTCAACAAGAAAGGGAACAACACACTAAAAGGAGGAAGGAAATTTGGAAACTAAGGAAATCTAATACAATGAAGAGTAGCCAAAGCTGATTCATCGTACCCTCCAAATAGGTTATTCTAAAGAAGAGGAAGAAGAAGAAGAAGAAGAAGAACAAGAAGAAGAAACTCATAGTAGATCTATTTCACTATCTCACAGCCTCTCTGGGCAGAACTTTGCAGGAGGATTTTTACACATGCTAAAGATTGTACTGGAAACTTCGTCTACGTAATATTACACGAAAATAGTAGTAAGCTAGGAAGTGGTATAGTATACTATAAATAAATATATAGAGATAACAGAATATGCAATGTATACATGTTAAGTGCATATATGCGCTATAAAGAAGTTTTTTAAGTAGCAGTGCTCTGTCGCTCATGAATTAATTCGCAAAAATCATCGTACATTTCGCGCTCAGCTGCACTCCAGATATAAAGCTGGTTACACTGGCGTTCAGGTGTATTTAGAATGCGCTACATTCCGTTTGAAGGCAGTGTGCACAAGTTAAAGAAAATTGTACACTAGATTTGTGTGCCCTAGTTATAAAGTCATTAATTGTGGGAAAAATGATACTGACGGCATTTTTCTTTGCAGTTATTCTGCACAAAATGTCGTGAGACTGGCTGTGATTACGTCGTCTTCTTGTCGCAGCAAATGTGTATCGAAGCAATGTCTTTTCGTGGTTTTCGTACACGAAGCTGCTGGCACGAGTGTTCACAGTACGCTGTGCAGACCATGCCGGAGTGTCTCCCAGCACTCACTCACAGCGCTGTGGCGTCTGACCAGGTGAGAGCGGCGCACCCTGACTGTGTGGGAGGCGGCTGAGGGCGGACTCGGTGGGTGCTGTGCCTGTCCATAATGAACCCAGAGACAACCCAGAGCCAGACCGCTCACAAGAGGTACCTCCACGTCACTTTAACAAAATGTCTGTGAAGCCATCTAAAATCACGATAACCCATTTGGCTTGCCGTCGCAAAGAAAACGTCCATAATACGTCCAACTGTCTCACTGTGCAGAGAATATCTCTACTCGAGTCCATCAATGTGCTGTTTTCTCAAAGTACGTGTATCCTGCTACAACGCAGTGAAAGAAAATGAATGTTTTACATTTATCTAAAACTACATAAATTATGGTGAATTCTCAGATTAAAAAACAAAGAATAACAAGCATTTCTTACGAATATTCAAATTACAATATACACTGCTGTGTCGGCAGTGACATGTCAGACAGAATAATCATAATGGAAATCGGTTTCACGCTGTGAGAGAAAAGAAACATTAAAATACAGTAACCACTACACGTACAATGCGTTGTGAGAATATCAGTAGGCAAACATTGCCGTCTGCCTTCTTACTTTCCACACGAGCATGCGTCTGCCACTCGTGTTGTTATGCAAGCGTACAATACTGATTTCTGCAGCGTGTATGTTTTTATATACTCGGGTATACTCGGCCCATAAGGATACAGGCTAAAGGGAGGGAAAGGAATGGAATGTGAACAATATTTTACTGCTGTAGAGAGAAAAAAGAAATTATTACATATGCCTTTTGCCTGTGACTCACAAAACATAAAGCAAATGAAAATGTGTTCACGAAACCTTAACCTATCCACGTGCCAATTACTTAAAACTGCCCCAAATGCAAAATTTAAGTGGTATCAGGAAGAGTACTTAATATCTACGAAAAGGTAAAGTCAAGGTGCAGAACGAAAACAATTAAGAATTTATCTGTTTCCGATTCAGTCTATTATCTAGAGGCGAAAAAGAATGAGAAATGGTATTATCCTGTAAATGAGAAAAAAATACACTAGCACAAGCAAAGTCAGAAATTCATCAAAGCAAGTGCATCGTAATAAGAGTCTTCAACCCTTCTCATTGCTGTTCACAAAAAATTGCATATTTTTGAAACAATGTGTTTATCTTCCTGTAAATTCATAGCCTTGTATTATCGTTTTGCAACACCTTTTCTCAAACCATTGGAAGTACTACTCGTCAGAGATACACACCAAAACATAATCAACAAGGAATGCAACAAGAGTAAAATTATCATGTAGTCCGTGACAATCCCTAACATCAATATGCCACTTCATATCATAAATAATAAACGTCTGCATAATAATCATAAAAAGATCACTATTCTCACTTCCTGTTATCTCATCGTATTCTCATTATAAAAATCTATAAATCATTGCTACACATACTTCATCTATAATTAAGCCTCAAGTCTTCAATTCACATACGACACCTTCAATAAAATTCTGACAGTGAATGAAGAAATCCAGATTATATCTCAGTCTTTGAGTATCTCAGTGCAAGGCGCTTAAATTGAATATCTCCTCCGATTACTGACAGTACGTATTATACCTGTGAAAAAATATATACTCTACCTGTTTTATCAGTACTGTCTGGAATCCGTTGTTGCATACTTCTGTACGTTAGCTTGTAAGAGAAAATGCTTTACGACGCGCAAAATTCGATTTATTGTTTCTCGTGTTGCTTTTATCTTCTGTGATGCCTTTGTCATTGACGAAAAAAATCATTGCTGCCTTCTTTTACGTAATCTCTGCTTGTAAAATGATGTAGTGTAAAGATCGGGGTGAGTTATGTTAGAGCATGCGTGATATGTGTTCTGTTGTATCTATTACATAAAAATAATGACAGTGAAAATTAACATACAAAGTGGCTTGTACTTATAGTACTGTATGAGAAAAAATTGTTATTTTCATGTACATATACATGTCAGTGAAAGAAAACCTGTAGAAAAAGCTTAACTGCTACTCGCAAACGGTTGACGTCATAAGAGAGTGAAATACGTGTTGTCAGGACATAAGTGTTATATATTAGTATGGTGTAGTCATCTCAAGGAAGAGTAGAAAGTCAAATAATTATGCAATGAAAGGTTTTATATTGGTGAGGTGATGGAAACCTCTGGAAACTTTCGTTCTGAGTGTATCAAGATGTGCTACGTTCGGAAGTGGGATTCGTCGACTCCGAAATCGTCCGTTATACAGGACTAGAAATATTTCACACCTGTTCTTTGCTTTAGAAGACAATGGGTGCGCTCGAACTAAAACTTTTTGTCCAACTTTGAATTTTCTATTGTGACTTACCTTCTTTATTAGCATTTTCCTTTTCTCAGCTGCCTTTTTTGTATTAGTAATTGCAATGTCATTCAATTCACGATGACGTAAACATTGTGACTTGCGGAGAGAAAGAAGTTCTTTTATTTTGTCTGGCGGATTTTTATTCTTCAAAACTAAATGCAGCGAGAGCAAAGTTGAATCATTAGAAATTCCATGAACGGTGTGCTGAAATATCTGCCCCTTCAGTGTGTTGTTTGGTTCGTCTGTTGCTGCTTCACAAGTGTCTACCTTGGCTTTGATTCTTCACCTGTATTGGCGAGAGCAAAAGACGTGTCGGTGAAAAATTGTGTATACCATTGTGTATTGTTTGTGTGTGGAAAAAGCTCCAATCTGTTAATTTCCTGTTCCTCGATGGAAATGCTCTGCTGAAACTGTACTGTTAATGTCTTGAATTAAACAAAGTTGTCCCTGTGCTTCAATGGTCTGCCAAATAATGTTGTACATGAAATTGCCCCTCTGCGCTGATCATTTTCGTAGCAAACAGATCGTGAAATGAAAATGTCTCACCTCGTAATGTAAGTGCTTGGAAACGCAGTGCTTGCTGCTCTGCGCACGCCAGTTGCAAAGTTCTGACTACAGTTGCTGAGAGCTTACTGCCGATGCTCCAGCCAGCAAGTAAACTGTGTTGTACACACCACTGAGTGAGAGACTGCTTTAAATAAAAACGACATGGACTGAGGATGTGGATAATGCTTTTAGGTGAAATATGCCCCGACAAACAGTTTTTACATTAACTGATACATTATTAATTCTATGAAATTTATGTTACAACATGCATTAACATTGAAAAAGGACAACATTGATGTCAAATGCTTACTCTCACAATTGTTAGAAAAATAATTGACAGACATGAAAAAACCCTTACAGTGAAAATTAAGCAATCTTTAATGAAAAATCTCAATTCCCTTCACATGGCTGTCTAATTCAACAATGAATCTAACTACGCGCGACTGCAGTGCCACCAAATAAAAAAATGTTTCCTTCATCCCAGCAGCGATGACAAAAACGAACACACCTTCCAGCGACACAGTTGCTCTGAGCGAAGACTGCGAGTGAATAATAAGCGACTCAGAAGTGTCTCTCAGCGTCTGAGAGATACGTAGTAGGTACAAAATCCAGAAGTGCAAATAACAGACTCCCAGTAGACCTGTCCAGTGACAGGTTTGTTCTCCTGCTCTTTCTCGGCAGGTTAAGCTGTGTATTCTGGCTGCCACCATTTACTCTGCCACCTGCTGGGCTTTAACTCCAAATAACGATGAGCTACTGGAAAACTGGCGTTGAGAAATGGGCAAATAAGTACTTCAGTCTTTCATCTGGCAAGCGATTACATCTGATTAACGATTTTAATATTACATCCTGGAACCTCGAATGCTGTCTACAGATTCCTATATGAAATGTAGCAATGGCTTTGTTCGCCTTCTTTTTATCAGCAGGTTAATGAGCATCTTACGGGTGCCGCCACTTACTCTGCCATCGACTGCGTTTTATTTGCAAAGGGAAGACGCGCTGCTGCAAAGCTGGCTTTCAAATGTAGAGAACTGATTACTTCCTTCTTTGCTCTGGTAAGTAATTACATCTGGCTACATTTTTAACATTACATTCTGCTATCTCGAATGCTGTCTACAGATTCCCTTATGAACTGCACTAATAGCATTGTTCTCCTGTTGTTTTTCAGCACATTTATGAATTTATTCTGGCTGCCACTATTTTTTCTGGCAACAACTGTGTTTTATTTGCAAAATGAAGATGCTCTGCCCGAAAGAACGCTTTTAAACACACAGAAATCAGTACCTCCCTCTTTCATTCGGTAAGTAATTACATCTGGTTAACATTTTTACTACTACGTTCTATATACTAAAAGCATCACCTCGGTTCCGAGACTTCCGGAAAATTAATAGATGCAAATTTCTCCACAGAACTGACAGAAATAGCTTAATTAAGAGATTAATGGTTGATTGTTAATAACGTCGAAATAATATATAATCAGAAAATTGAAACTACTGACTTATTTTAGTCTTTCATTATCATAAGAATGTATATTAATTCACTTGATGGCTGCCAGACACAAATCCGTTTTGTTTTCATTTGATGTGGAAGCTGTAAACGAAGAGAGACCGGCAATATCACAAAACATACACACGGATCACGTGGAGAATGACCCCGCACTGTAACTCAGCTTGCTCTGCGCAAGCGCGAATCTGGCATTATTAAAAAAAATTTCTGGGTACCATCTGGCTGCTCGCTGCTGCTGCTCATACGGCAAACAGCCGCGTTTCAAGTAGCCAGGAGCGGGAGAAGGCACTGCTCGTACGCGAATTCAGCTCTGCGCATGCGCACGAACGCGCTGGCAACTGGTCACAGGAACCTCGGGCTTCCCACGCAGTCGCCGCCGCGCGTGCGCAGTGGCGCCTGTTTCCTGGCGCTCCCTGGCAGCCGCTCAGACGGACGTAAGCAGCCGTAGCAAGACGAAAGGCCCCACAAAATTGTCGCCAGAAATAGAAAATACTTTTTTCCGTTACAGATGTGACACAGGCTGAACTTAATTTAATGTTTATCAGCGTATGACGCGGAATGTACAAAGTAGCTGTTTAGCGGAAGAGTGGAACTGTTTTCTGGCAACACTTCGATGACTAATTCTGGTTGGGAAAGACGGTAGCTTTTTAGTTTCATTCCGTTCAGCTAAACACAAATCTAGAAAGAAGAGGGATTTGGTTCGTGAAAGCGGAAGGAAAGCGTGACGCATTACAACTGTAACAACACTCATGTTGCAATTTTTCCAGATGTCGATGAGTCTATCACTACTTTGTGTGTGGGTGACGTTGACCTTTGCACAAGTCCTGCACTTTCCAGCCGATTGACACAGGTAACAATGAACACCTGACCCACCCAGAGTGATAATGTGCATTACCCTGTATCCGCCTCTTAACGCCTCTCAATGAAAGCGTCCTTTTATCCCAAATTCAGACACTGGTTTCATTGTTCACGGTAGACTCACTGTGAACAGCGGTCCTATTCTTTACATATCAAACAAAACGTACCAACAGCTAAATATGAATTATATACTTTTAAGACCTTCTTCTCGGTACCTTCTTTATTATCTTTCTGGACGTGATTTTCTGCGATGTTTTGGGAGCGGATAGTCCAACTTGGTGAAGCTACAAATTCTTTCACTCCTTATATCGTTAGCAATATCGGAAATCATGTCATGCAAGATGGTGTTTCTGTCACTGATTGACTTTTCTATTGCTTCATAGCAATAGGTCCAAAGTGTGTATATTAAACGTCGTGATTATTAACGACCGGATTTCACGTTATTCTGCATCTTCCTATTCATCGGATTGCTTTCCACCAGGGCTACCAGTATGTAAGCATTCCTTACGACACACTTCTCAACACGTTCTTTTATCTCATACACCAATACTTTCTGCACTTGCGGCATGGAAATTTTAACTCTTAAATTTATTTCGGAAACATTTGCTGGTCATCTAAGTCACTATGGTTGGCCGTTTCTTTACGAGAGTAACTGCCTACGATTTCTTCACTTCGGAGAACCAGCAGTCGGTTTTATCGAGCATTTCAGTCCCAACGAACCACATGCTGGACTATGTAAACGCTCATCTGGGAGGTTAACAACAATTTTGTTCTTCACACAGTCCTTACAGGTGTCTGCCTTTGATGCGTGTTTCACTTTGATGCATTCAGTTGGCGCCAATCCTAAATCTCCGTAGTAAGCTGCGAAACATTCACGGCACTCACTATGACCTGGGTGGCGAGACTGAACGCGAAGAATTTTTTTAACACGAATTACGCTCATGAGGTGATGGTGCGGATTTATTCTTTGCTGGGCGTTGTGTAGCTGTGGCTGTGGATAAATGACGAAACGTGTAAGCAGTGGGCGTGGCGGGAATTGTGTACGACGTGAGATCGACTTAACGGCAGTACTTTGAGTTCTGGAGGACACGGTATGTGTTTTGCCGTAACCTCTCACACCTCGCTACAGCCGGCAACTGGGTACAGGAGTGCGCTGTGTCACCTCCACACAGGGTGTTCAGTACCACGGCGACGGTGTGGAAGATTGCGTGCGACGTGGTACGGAATCCTTAATGCAGTTCCTATCGCAATATTGGGTATAAATAGCAGAGGACGCGAAAATACAAAACTAAAGCCAACAGGCGCTCGCCATCCAGAGTAGCTTAACTTGGGTCGGCGGACGAGAATCGGTGTATTCGAAAGGTACGGCCGTGTGGGCGTCTCTCCACACATACAGAATTCACAACTGTCGGCCGAAACCGGGCAATATTTTATCCAAGGATGGCCGCCCTGCATTGTGTAGGATGCGGTAATGAAGTTACGTGTGTGAGTGGTGGTCAAGTGTTGGTCTGTTTCTACTGTACTCCACTCCGTTCCACCCCTGATTGGATTCAGGAGTTCATACTGCCGCTAAACTGGACGCTCACGCTTTTTGGAAAATTTCCATAATGCAGAAATATCTCGTGTCGGCACTTGAATGAGAAATGGAAACGGGGTGTCCTATTTTCTGTGTCAATTTTCTAGAAGTCTGGGCCACAAATCTGAATGAAGTTGTGAATTTGATAAATGAACTCAATTTCTGTAGTATCGTTGTAATCATATTCGTTGTAGGTCTGTTGCCGACAGCACGGGTGTTGCTTCCTTTCACGGCAGTAGCAGGCAGTGTGTGTGTCGGGCGGTCTGGCTGTGTACTCGGCCTGCCGTGTGCTGGAGACAGCGTTAGATCAGGGGGACTTTGTACCGACATACGTCGAGTAATGAAAACATGTCCGTATTTCACATACTTGTAACTGTGTAGTTTGTTATTGTTATGACACTGCGTACGGCTGAAGTCTGCACAAGAAATTTCATATTGCAACATAACGTTTTGTCTCGTAAGTGAAACAACTGTCGTCCAAATAGTGTTTAGTGTTGGTACACCGTATACGGTCATTAGGTAGATGTAACCTGCTGAGATACAACTGCGAAATTACTGGTAGATCGGGGGAAAATATCTTTGTAATATCGTGACATTAACATCGAGCCGGACGCTGGTGTCTGCGATCACGGCTGAATTTTGAATTGTTGAGTAGAACTGGAGCTCGAATCGCCAAACAGTGTTGCAGATTTTATATGCTAAGTGATAATCCCGATTTAGTTTCGGCCTCCCCGTCGCGTGGCCGGTCTTTTTTCTCTCTCTCTCTCTCTCTCTCTCTCTCTCTCTCTCTTCCTCTCCCCCCCCCCCCCATCACTGCTCGCAGCGCCCATACCGCCTGTTCCCGCCCCCACCGCTGCTTCTGCGCATGCGCGGCCCTCGGCCGGATTCGCTGCCCGCATTCTGCGTCGCGCCCCCACCTACGACTTTCCCCGCGGCGTAAATGTCGCCCCCTGAAATTACTTGTACGTGGATAAAAGTGCTGTAAGCATTTTTGCCTGAACCACCAGACCGAATGTTTACGCAGGTTTTCGTCACGTAGAGAGTAACGCAGCATGTTACAGGTGTGGATCGCTTCCCACAAACAACTCTTTCTTTGGCTCGAGTTCCATTGTTGACATTCGGATCTCTGACATTTCTGTGCTGTTCTCTCGTGTTCTGGCGTGCGCCGAGGTGCACTTGTATGGAAATCAGTGGCCTTAAACTCATCGCTGTGATCCTACAGCGTACTGTACGATACTCTTCAACTTCTCCCACAGACACCCACGCTGTTTGTGCTGCAGAGGGAATTTTGGTGCTGACTGCTCAGGTAGTCTGAAGCCTGTTTCTCGTCGCTCTTGCTAGGCAGAACGACCTTCCCACCTTTCTTTGTATTCCTGTTTACAGTCGTCTTCAGTGATGCTGTAACGGCCTTGTGATCGCCGATTCCCATTTCTACCCCAACACATTCGAAAAGTTCGGGTCTCTTTGTTACCGGCAGGCCTAAGATGTTATCTTCACCAGTCGCTTCTCAGATTAATGGCTCGAGGTAGTTTTTGGGTAAAGCACTTGGATTAATTTATTATGATTTTCTGGCCCTACCACCAGTTTTAGCCACCTGAGTCTCCCTGTATACATGGCAGCATAAAGTATCCACCTAAAACTATAACATGGCCAGCAAATCCACGCGAAATATTCTCCAGGTTCCGCTCAAACAGTTGCACCGCTGTTGCTGCTGAGTCTATAGATGCGTCCCATCACCACGTTTGATCCAACTTTAATGCTTGTCTTGACACCAGTTATTTTACATTCGGGATCTCCACTGATCTCTCTAATGTAATCCTACTTTTCACTGCTTTAAACACCAGCGGTCGACCTCTCTTTACAACCTACGTTTCGACCGGAATTTAGAATCTCGTTGCTACTGACTTCGCGCTTCACCCAGCTTTCCGTCCCTACTGCTGTGTCGACATTGTTACCGCTTATAAGCGAGATGAGTTCTGAGAACTTTCCGTAGACGCTCCTGCAGTTAACTAATACCACGTTGAGACAGTGAGAACAATTCAAGGCCAAGTTCTCCAGATTATAGCGTGCTGCATGCGTGACGGCGCTGGATCGGTTGTAATAAACACGTCACGAGTTGCGCGGATTCTGGGAGCAGTGGCCGCCCAACGTCGGTCTGCCGCCAAGGGACGAAAAACCAGACAGAGCTCTTAACAGACGAGTAGTCTGAAGATATTTCTCGCACCGTCCCTGAGGACTAACCTGCCACAGCATTTCACTTACCAAATATTCTACAGTCCTCCGTTCCGAATCATTGATACATGGGAAGCATGTCAACAGAAACGGCAGAATTTCAGCTCCGTTCTCGATTGCTTCCTGAGTTACAGTAAGCCTAGCGTGAGAATGAACCTTGTCCACTACAGTTGTGAAGCAGCTTTTTGGAAAAGGAGGACAATGCAATTTCATAATCTCAATACAGTTCAACAGAACTGTATAAAAATTAAATTTTGAACCGAAGTACGTGAAGGATGCGCTCGGCACTTCTGCTGATCGTAATGGGAACTGATACTTTGAGCTAAAACTTATGAAAGCTGTTAACTCTTGTGGGCGTGAAGTTTTTCAGTCGATTTCAAACTTTTTGATGAGAGTACAACACATTCGCGACTGCAACAGGAAATGCTGAAACACCTGTGGTACTGACAGTATCCTCCGCCACACACCAGAATGCATCTGTGAAGGTATCATATCATTTCAGACGTTTCTGATCGGTAAATTCTTTCAGAAAGGTGTTATTTGTCAATTTTTAAGCAGTTTGACACAAACTCAGATGTGTTAGATTCTATGTTCATTTGAATTATAAATACAAAAGCAGTTCTGGTACAGTCATTGTTTCCATGTCTTAAGATAAGTATTAACAGTATCAAGGGCCAACATTTTAATCTGAGTCATTAGTTTTGTAGACTAGTTGCGTATATAAATTACATTCAAAACGGCCTGCTCTCTCGCAGGCAAATTGTTTGACGAACTGGCTACAGGGGATTTCGCATCGTGTAGCGTGTCCTTCACATACATTTTTATACAGTTCTGCTGCACTGTATTGAGATTTACGCATTTCGGTATCAAATTTCAACAATTTCTCAGATACCAGCCACACACTTAAAACGACGAGTTTAAATGAATACGAACACGTTTCAAAAGATATCTCTTTACTTTTATCACAACATGTATGCTGTGAATGCCGTTGTGTTTGGTGATGCGATGAACGCAGACGGAGTTCTGGGCTGTTTCCCCTCTGCTGAAGCGTGCCGTACCGTTGCAGTGCGCCGTAATACCAGAGAACAAAAGACGAAGGCCGTTAAAGGAGCGTTCCGAATTTTCGGCAGTCGCCGTTCTTCAGCGCGCTCTAGCGCCGTCATTGCTCGTCACAAAATCAGACCTGATTGTTGCGTTTCGTAGAAGAGTTTGACTGCTGTAATTTTGTGGCGGGTTTTCACCTCCCAGAAACGCATAGTCTTCGTGAAACGAACGAAAATCTGAGAAAAGAGTGAAAATTTGTGGGATCTTTCGTTGTGAAGCCGATCTCCTACAATGCACCAAACACGAAATTCGGATTATAGAATCACAAAACACGTAATTATAGAACCGCTGAGAAATGATGTTCCGCAGTTTCGTTATGGGACAACCTCCAGTTTTCTGCGCTTCATTCAGTTGCGGAGGTAAAAACAGACATACACACAACGTTGTATTTTAAGAATCTGCCAAAGGAAAGACGTCTAAAACTAAACTCTGGAATATTTGTAGTTATTTAGCTCCATTACTTGGTAGATTTTTCCATTTTCTTTGATGGCGGTGCGCTCAACACCGATTATGTTAATTATTTTTCCACTTCAGCTCTAAGACATTTTTTGCACAATTGGATATCCGTTGCGTCATTTGAAATACATTACAGTTACGAAATTACGGTTGAACCTTTCTTCGCCTGATTGTTCTGTAGTCTCCTAGAGACTGTCGCAACATGTAAGAACTGTTCTATAACTGGCAATGGGAGAAAAACAGAATACTTTTCCTAATATCAGCCTTTACTGTGCAGCTGTCAGTAAACATATACAGGGCTGATAATATTTCGTAATTATTTTCTCATGTAGGGTGTGGGTCGTCCAGCACTGCATTCAGACTCAGTTCTGGAGACATATTGTGCTGGACCAGCTGGAGGCTGTCAACCACAGACGTATCAGTAAAAACACGAAATGTAGAAATTACCCCAAAACTAATAACATAACACAAAATATTTAAAATATGAAACGATGTAAACAATCATGGTGCCAAGGTGGACAATGTGTTTTGCATTATAGCACAGCACTGTAGCTATCAACGCAGCACGCGAAATCACAATAAATTCTGCAGTTCCTGCGTGGTGAGTCGTTTTAAGTATTTTACTCGTAGTATGTAAGCGCGTCGCACCAGGGAGTGTGCTGACATGTGTGGTTGTGAGTAATTCACGGAAGGGTGTGTTGCTGTTGTGGATTAGTGAAGCATAGTTATACTTGGAACCTTTCTCTCATTTGTCAGACGATAACTTCAGTTCCTCTTTTTTGGTTTTTGACAGTTCTGTCATTATACTAATACTAAATAGGTTGCAGAAGAAACGAACCTTCCGTTCTCAGAGGTAGGCCAACATATTTAATTACCATTGCCCACTGTCAGATAGTGTAATTGTCGGGATATATCTGTGAAAGTACATCACTTCAGAGGTTGCAAATCGGTAGATGATCTGAGACAGGTGTTGCTTTGGGGGGGGGGGGGGGGGGGGTGTTTGGAACAGTTTTAACACAAAGTCGGATGCGTAAAATTTTGTGTTCATTTGCTCTGTAATTACCGTAAAACTGCTGGTATAGTGATTCTTTGCGAGGCTGAAGATAAACATTAACAACATTCAGGGCCAACATTTTAACCTGAATCATTTGTTTGCAATCAAATAGCACTTGTAAGTTTCATCGAAAACGCCATGCTGTCTCGCCTCTCGCAGGCGAATTGTTTGACGTGGTGCCTCGACTGGATTTCGCATCGTGTAGCGTGTGCTTCACATACTTCCGATCAAAATTTAGTTTTAGAACAGTTCTGCGGGCCTGCTCTGAGATTAACCTATTTACATATCAACATAAATTTTACCAATTTCTCAGATACCAACCAGACATTTACATACACGAGTTTAAACAGGAACACGTTTCAGACTATTTAGCGTCCGGTTGTTGAGCGATATGAGCAGTGAATTGCGGCGTGTCTGACGATGCGAGGAAAGGGGACGGAGTTCTGGGCTGTTTCCCCTCTGCTGTAGCGTGCTGTACCGTTCCAGTGAGCCGCAGCAGCTGGAGGGCGTCAGGCGCGTGCCGAACTTTCGGCGAGATGCACAACATGGCCCTCTGTTACCTCCACGAAGAGCGTTTAATGTCACGGCGGAGGCGTGTAAGATTGTGTCTGATGTGGCAGTCATAGTTGCACACAGAGCAACGAAACGTCAGTTTACATGTGCCACATGTGGGGAAGACGCGGCAAAAAGAATCACTCGAGTTAACTGCGATACTTCCCCATGACGTTTCTCCTCTGTCTCCAGTACAACTGCTGTTTCTAAGGAACTCATTTAAAATGAAAGTGGCAGCTACGGACAGTTTTAAAAGAAAATATCGGCAACGAGAGGGTCTGTATGGGTAGGTGCCACGCATCCATTTGCCGAGAATTGGCCAGGATTACAACGGGCGGTTGAACTTGCTAATAACTTGGACTGCGGGAGCAACACATTGAACTAAGGAGCATTCATAAGTATATGAAATTATTAGCTGCAATAAACGTACGTAAAGTTGTACTTCAAACCGGAGAAACATATATTTCAAGTAGTATTAATAAGAGTCACGCTGAAGAATTAAATCAGCTGAGAAATGTTGGGATACTATTTACGCAGGAAGTTGCCAAGTAGCAGAAAATATTGGAATATCACCTGAACTGAATGTAATGATTGATGACGGAGAGAAACGGCAAGGCAGAAGAAAACGCTTTGTTGATGAAGCATCAGGGGACGATTTAAACCATAGCTCGAGGAACAGTTTTCAGCTAAATGTTTGCCACGTTATTACACAGCTGTAGGGAACTTGACTGTACCGTGTGCAGCCACACGCAACACGGACACATTCCGTTTCCCGTGGAACTACGTAAGCGAACACGATTCTCCAGTCCAAGAGCTTGTGGGAAACGATGAATCTTGCTACAGTGTAGACGTTAATAGCGAAGGTCTCGGAGAGGAAATTTTACTGTTGGAAAGATTCGTGAAGGCAATGTTGTGTGCGAGCATTTCTTCTGCGCCTTGTCAGCACTCTTTGTGAGTGAAGTTTGAGTGACGGCCTCAGGGACTGTTGTGCCGTTTGCCTGCTGGCGCCTCACAAGCAGAGAGGCCGCTGGCAGCTGTGGCAGGAGCCACGGAGTGGCGGGGAGCGGCGAGCTGCGTCAGCTGCGGCCGCAGGGAGTGAAGTGAGGTGACAGCAGCTGAGTTGACAGGCGTACACTCTCCACTACACTTATTTACTCGATGTACGAGTGAAGGTAAGTGTAATTTTATTACCTGTAGTTGCACGACTTGCGTCACCGCCTCAGCTTTGCCGTTGTGACCGATGAGTGTGGAGACTCGTGTGCGTCGCTGCGAAATTGCTTTCGTGTGCTGAAACTCGAGCCTCGGTGTTCTGTCTCCAATACAACTAGGATTACTTTGCTCGTTGCAATCTTTTACGTCAAGTAGAGACAACAGTACCAGATAGAGAGGATTTCCTTCACATTTTGTATGCGTGTCATGTTGTGGTCTGATTGTGTTTAGTTCAATGTAGACTGACTGTATGGTTCCAGATGATGGTCGCATTATGTGGTGTGAATACCGCTACTACTATGTCATTGTTATTAAACACAACAGGTACGGTAGAGTAGAATGTTTGCTGAATGTGGAGAAGTAAATTGAGTCTGGTATCAGGAGCGAGAATTCTGGTGATAGAACTGATATAGCATTAATCTCGGTATGTTGCGAATTAGAATAGTCTGATGCAGCACCTTGCTGACTGGTATGAAATACTTTTCAGCGATCAGATGTTATAGAGCAGTTGTGTTTGTTCACAATGAACTGTTGACTTTTGCCATGTTTACTCTGGAAGTGTACTCGAGACATTCTTGTTGACAGAAGGATTGTCCGTTGTTACCTGAATTATTTTGCTGTTATCTGGAGTTGTCCGGGTTTTGCTACAACGTTCCTTAGAGTATGTGTGTGCTGTATGTTACTTGAGGAGGCCTGCAATTAGTGAGTCACAATGGGATTGAGTTTTTTGGATCTTTATTTAAAAAATTATGAATATTGCTCTCGTACAAACTCTTTCAGTTCCTGTTTTTTTGCACAGAGTTCGCTGGACTGGCTGCCTCATGACAGCATCTCCACCAGCCGCCTGTGGTTGCACTCCCTGGCGATGTCCAGCGCTGTCTGCCCACGAGGAGTTGTGGCCCCCCTGTCGGCCCCCGCGACGAGCAGCTCAGCCGCCACTTCTGCGCGGCCATTGAATGCCGCAACATGCAGCGGCGTCCACCCATCCCTATCCCTGGCGTCCACCGCCGCCCCCGCCCCCACCAGCAGCCTCGCCGCCTCGACGTCTCCCCTGCGCGCTGCCCAGTGCAGGGCGGTCCGCCCCCACGGCCCGCCCCTCGCCCCCACGTCGGCCCCTGCGGCGATCAGCGCCCTCAGCTCCCCCACTGCCCCCTCCTCAGCCGCCTGGACCAGCCTCCTGCCCCTCTCCTCTGCAGAGAGGCTCCTGCACAAAACACACAAACTGCCACTCTCTGCTGCAAACACACAACACACAGAACGAGGAAAACAGTCACACGAGGAAACAACTGCTGCGAATACAAATCTGTCCTGAAACAAACCTACCGTATTCCCCCTCCCACAGTACAAAACAGTGCGCAGTTGTGTGTATGTATTAAATTACAGCAAATCTGTTCCATCTCCCGCATTAGAAAATCTTCATTCATCGTCCATTACAAATAGCATTATACAACCTCTGAAAGAATTTCATTACCACATTTTGTCACACTCATTCCTGCAAGTTGAAAGGTGGCTACACTGAGCCACAGCGCCAGAGATTGCGCCAAAGAGTTTTATTCCGCCGCCTCCACTGGCAGTTCTTGTCGAGATCTGGCAGTAGTCAGTGCTTGCTGAGATGTCGTAGTAAAGAGTTCTTGTCGAGATGTCGTGGTGGAGTGTGCTTGTTGAGATGTGGTAGTAGCGAGTCGGTGTTGAGATGTTTTAGTAGGGAGTGCTTGTTCCATGTTTTATGCAGTTGTTTGATGGGCTAGACAGCAGATGTTGTTCTAATGGAGATATTGTAATGATTAGAGTGCTTTTCATCAATGTATATGAAGGTAACAAAACTCGCTTTTTTTCTCATTATTTCAATGTCTTGAATAATGCGTCATTACAGGTTCAGTCAACAAAGCATCTGGCTTGTCTTCTTGTATTAGAGTGTAATTCTGGTTTTCTTGCGTAATTATAGTATTTCTATTTTCTTTAATTACTTCAGTATAAATGATATTTAAAATTTCTTGCCTTATTGAAGAAGAACTGTGCCAGATGTGTACGTTGAATCACACTTCCACACACAGAACAGCTACACTTGTGCTTTGTTGGCTTCGTGATGAATGTAACGCAGAACAGCAGAAATCAGCGCAATCCCTTATGGTTAAAAGGAGTTTTAACATACAGAATGAAGTGAAATAAAGTGTACTAAAAAGTACCACGTGTTCTGTCGTGAGGACCAGCTTTTCCTCCGAGATTCCTTCAACACAAAATAGAGTGCTTCTGACCTGTGTATTTCAAATTAGATTTCTGTTTCCTTAAAAATAAATAAGGCGGTAAGAAACACCGTTTAGCACAAAAGAGCTTAAGGACGATACATTATGATGTTCTTGCGTTCACGCCTTTTTCTATTCACTTTGCACACTGTACCACGTAACTGTATGTACTGAAACATGTTGCGAAGTTCCTCTCGCAGTTTCCCGCCTCAGCGACGCACGCGCCGCCCCGTGGCCCGCTTGTGCCCGGCGTGCGTGCGGCGACCCACCCAGCGCCCGCCCGCCTCGCTTCCCTCTGCTGGCAGGTGGTGCGTTGTCTGTCCTCTTAGCCAGTTTACAGCATTCCTTTATTCACGCGGCACGTCGCTACGATTAAAAAAAATTTGGAAGGCAAGCTACTGGGAGTAGAGTTCGCGTTATTGTGGCTAACAATTGTCCGATAACTCACCAGATGCCCTTCACTTGAGCGCGTACCAACCTCGCCTGCTGTCAGGTAGTAATTCTCACGTGCTGCCGACCACCCAGGTGGACTGCCTCAAGTTTCGCTTTGGTTGCTACTTTCCTGTTTACTGCCCTCTACCGAGTAGTTTTCACACTCGTAGGTAGGTGAGGGGTGCCGATGTTTGTCCAGATGGCCCTCCAGCCGTAGTGCGGCTACTTTTGTACAGTCACGTTTCCGCTTTTGCTTCTCATTAATTCCACGTACATGTTCTTGACTTTTACCATATTCGACGGCCAACTCTGGTTTGAGTATAACTGAGTTGGAATCAAAATTGTTCAAAATGATGAAAGCCATTGGCGACGTGCCGTACATCTGTGGGTGGATTCCAGACAGTGGGAGTAATTTCGTCTGGTAAGCGCGGCGTGAGGGCCGTGTGTGTGTCTTCTTCCGCATGTCGTGTCTCGAACACACGAATATAGTTTCTCACTTTCTCCCAAAGTCGGCGATATTTAATCCCCCCCCGTTTCCGCCCGAGATGGTCAACGTGTCAAACTTTATCTTAAAAATATTACCACGAGTTACAAAATGGCGCAAAGCTGACAGAAATCTTGCTGCTGTTTCACCTGTTATGGGTAAAACTTGTGCCACACAGTTGACTTTAGAGACCATCTACATATGTGCAAAGTGTGGCCTTTGGATGTCGTCAAGCCTTCTCTATGTTCTTTGACTCCAACTGGCACGCTGGCAAGCACTTTCTTAGAGTTTGCAGCTGCAGTACGATTTACGTTAGACCTGTAGTCCAGAGCCAGAACTTGGACTGAGGTATCGCATGTTTCGCAAAGATATTCCGCACCCCACATTCATGATGTGTGCTTTAGTGTTGCTTAGCTTTGAACCTGATGCAAGTTGGTATTTGCTGGTGACCTGCAGTGCCTTCTGCGACTCGCTCTCGCCGGAGATCACGACACCCCGTCACCTGTGTACGCCCTACACACGATACTCTGGCGACATGTGTGTGTGTGTGTGTGTGTGTGTGTGTGTGTGTGTGTGTGTGTCTGTGTGTGTGTGTGCGTGTGCGTGTGCGTGCGCGTGTGCGTGTGCGTGCGTGCAGCCCTCGTAGCAGTTTCTGCAGAGCGGCTAGCAGGGCCTCAGCGGCAGTGGCGAACGAGGCCCTCCACACAGGACCACCTCGGCGCACACAACTCTTTGAGTGCGAGCTGCCTGGTTAGCCGACCACTCACTGACCATGACTTGCAAACTGCTGTTCTTCAACATTATACCAATTACCTTGACAAAATATTGCAGAAAATCCAGTACGGTCATTGTTTCAAGAAGGCACTGGTGACTCTCCCTATCGAAAGCATTCCCGAAATCGAGCGACATTACGGCGCACTCGAGCGTGACAACATGTGCCGCAGCTACCATGTCGCTATATTCACGGACAGTTTGAATACTTTATCTGCCTCTACCCACCGTAGTTCGATACGGGCCAGTCACCTCATGCATTATCATTTTCACTCTCCAGCAAGAACGCGCACCATTAATTTTGTAACCACCATTCAGGACAATAACTCATCTCAAGAGTCCCTTTAGTCAGCCATAGTGCCAGCAGTGCTAGTGTTTTCAATACAGTCCTTAGACAGGTAGTGCTTTTTTATTGTTTTCTACAAGAAGTGTCTGGTAACCACAGTTTAGTCAGCTATCAGCCGCCTTTGCTGGATTAGCAGTCTAGTTAAAAGTTGATTAACTCTCTACAGTAAATTGATTCCTTAGGACGGATAGGATGTGTGACCGCTGTGTACGGACGCAGGGGGAGCTGGCCACTGTCCGCGAACAGCTGAGCGTGTTGATGGCCGCGGTCAGCCGTCTTCAGGCTGCTGCCTCGGAGTGTAGCGGCAGTGGGGAGTCTGGTGCGTCGCAAGGTACACCCCAGGTGTTACACAAGCGTCACCCACTGTCCCTGCTGTCGAGACATCTTCGCGGGTACCGGGCGCGGTTGGGCCACCCTCTCCCCAAGGGGAGTGGCGGGTTCAGCGGCGTCCGCGGCGCACGAGGCGGAGGGTCAATGTGGAGGCTGGCCGTGTGGCATCGCCCGCTCTGCCTGTGAGTGGACATGTGGCCGCTCCTTCAGCAAGGTCCGAGCAGGCACACGGGGGGAGGGAGCTCCAACGTTAGGCTTAGGGAAAAAGCGGAAAGGTCTGAGAAATAGGCCAGCGTTCACTCTGTCTGCTTGCCGGGGGGTCTCACCCGAGATGTGGAGGAGGCCCTGCCGGCGGCGATAGAGAGCACTGGGTGCACCCGACTGCAAACTGTTGCTCATGTCGGCACCAATGACTCCTGCCGTCTGGGTTCAGAGGTCATCCTCAGTTCGTACAGGCGGTTGGCGGAGTTGGTGAAGGCGGAAAGCCTTGCTCGCGGGGTGGAATCAGAGCTAACTATTTGTAGTATCGTTCCCAGAACCGATCGCGGTCCTCTGGTTTGGAGCCGAGTGGAAGGCTTAAACCAGAGGCTCAGACGTTTCTGCGGAGATCTGGGGTGCAAATTTCTCGACCTCCGCTATCGGGTGGAGAAATGTAGGGTCCCCCTGAATAGGTCAGGCGTCAGGAAGCGGCTACAAGGGTAGCGGAGTATGTGTGGAGCGCACATGTGGGTTTTTTAGGTTAGAGAATTCCCTCCCTAGGCCCGACAAGACCCCTCTTGAGACGCGACAAGGTAGGAGTAGGCAAAACGCAATGGGCAATAACAAGGTCCCAGAAATGCTCTCATTAATAAACGGTCACAATGCCCACATAGTACTAGGGACAGAAAGTTGGCTGAAACCAGATGTAAACAGTAATGAAATTCTAAACTCAGATTGGAATGTATACCGCAGAGACAGGCTGGACAGTGAAGGGGGAGGCGTGTTTATAGCGGTAAGAAGTGCAATAGTATCGAAGGAAATTGACGGAGATCCGAAATGCGAAATAATTTGGGTGAAGGTCACGGTTAAAGCAGGCTGAGACATGGTAATTGGATGTCTCTGTAGGCCCCCTGGCTCAGCAGCTGTTGTGGCTGAGCACCTGAAGGATAATTTGGAAAATGTTTAGATGTTATAGTTCTGGGTGGAGATTTTAATTTGCCACATATAGACTGGGAGACTCAAACGTTCATAACGGGTGGCAGGGACAAAGAATCCAGTGAAAATTTTTAAGTGCTTTATCTGAAAAGTACCTTGAGCAGTTAAACAGAGAACCGACTCGTGGCGATAACATATTGGACCTTCTGGTGACAAACAGACCCGAACTATTTGAAACAGTTAACGCAGAACACGGAATCAACTACCATAAACTGGTTACTGCATCGATGATTTCAGCCGTAAATAGAAATATTAATAAAGGTAGGAAGATTTCTCTGTTTAGCAAAAGTGACAAAAAGCATATTTCAGAGTACCTAATAGCTCAAAACAAAAGTTTTGATTTAAGTACAGACAGTGCTGAGGATCAGTGGACAAAGTTCAAAACCATCGTACAATATGCGTTAGATGAGTATGTGCCAAGCAAGATCGTAACAGATGGGAAAGAGCCACCGTGGTACAACAACCGAGTTAGAAAACTGCTGCGGAAACAAAGGGAACTTCACAGCAAACACAAACATAGCCAACGCCTTGCAGACAAACAAAAATTACGCGAAGCGAAATGTAATGTGAGGAGGGCCATGCGAGAGGCGTTCAATGAATTCGAAAGTAAAGTTCTATGTACTGACTTGGGAGAAAATCCTAAGAAATTTTGGTCTTGTGTCAAAGCGGTAGGTGGATCAAAACAAAATGTCCAGACACTCTGGGCCCAAAATGGTACTGAAACAGAGGATGACAGACTAAAGGCCGAAATACTAAATCTCTTTTTCCAAACCTGTTTCACAAAGGAAGAATGCACTGTAGTTCCTTCTCTAGATTGTCGCACAGATGACAAAATGGTAGATATCGAAATAAACGACAGAGGGATAGAGAAACAATTGAAATCGCTCAAAAGAGGAAAGGCCGCTGGACCTGATGGGATACCAGTTCGATTTTACACAGAGTACGCGAAGGAACTTCCCCCCTTCTTGCAGCGTGGTACTGTAGGTCTCTAGAAGAGCGTAGCGTTCCAAAGGATTGGAAAAGAGCCCAGGTCATCCCCGTTTTCAAGAAGGGACGTCGAACAGATGTGCAGAACTATAGACCTATGTCTCTAACGCTGATCAGTTGTAGAATTTTGGATCACGTATTGTGTTCGAGTATAATGACTTTTCTGGAGACTAGAAATCTACTCTGTAGGAATCAGCATGGGTTTCGAAAAAGACGGTCATGTGAAACCCAGCTCGCGCAATTCGTCCACGAGACTCAGAGGGCCATAGACACGGGTTCCCAGGTAGATGCCGTGTTTCTTGACTTCCGCAAGGCGTTCGATACAGTTCCCCACAGTCGTTTAATGAACAAAGTAAGAGCATATGGACTATCAGACCAATTGTGTGACTGGATTGGAGAGTTCCTAGGTAACAGAACGCAGCATGTCGTTCTCAATGGAGAGAAGTCTTCCGAAGTAAGAGTGATTTCAGGTGTGCCGCAGGGGAGTGTCGTAGGAACGTTGCTGTTCACAGTATACTTAAATGGCCTTGTGGATGACATCCGAAGTTCACTGAGGCTTTTTGAGGATGATGCTGTGGTATATCGAGAGGCTGGAACGACGGAAAATTGTACTGAAATGCAGGAGGATCTCCAGCGAATTGATGCATGGTGTAGGGAATGGCAATCGAATCTCAGTGTAGACAAGTGTAATGTGCTGCTAATACACAGAAAGAAAGATCCCATATTATTTAGCTACAATATAGCAACTCAGGAACTGGAAGCAGTTAATTCCGTAAATTATCTGGGAGTACGCATTAGGAGTGATTTAAAATAGAATAATCATATAAAGTTGATCGTCGATAAAGCAGATGCCAGACAGATTCATTGGAAGAATCCTAAGGAAACGCAATCCGAAAACAAAGGAAGTAGGTTACAGTACGCTTGTTTGCCCACTGCTCGAATACTGGTCAGCAGTGTGGGATCCGTACCAGATAGGGTTGATAGAAGAGATAGAGAAGATCCAAAGGAGAGCAGTGCGCTTCGTTACAGGATCACTTAGTAATCGCGAAAGCGTTACGGAGATGATAGATAAACTCCAGTGGAAGACTCTGCAGGAGAGACGCTCAGTAGCTCGGTACGGGCTTTTGTTGAAGTTTTGAGAACATTCCTTCACCGAGGAGTCAAACAGTATATTGCTCCCTCCTACGTCTCGTGAAGAGACGGTAAGGATAAAATCAGAGAGATTAGAGCCCACACAGAAGCATACCGACAATCCTCCTTTCCACGAACAAGACGAGACTGGAATAGAAGGGAGAACCGATAGAGGTACTCACGGTACCCTCCGCCACATCATCTAACTTGAAACTAACTTACGCTAAGGACGACACACACGCCCATACCAGAGGGAGGACTCTGACGGGGGCAGCCGCGCAGACCGCGCGGCGAACGGTGGAAAGTATCAACACCAAGGCATCAGACGTGACGAAAAGGGAGATCCGAGTTCGAATCTCAGTCCAGCACCGATATTTTGCACATCTCATGCCGAAATAAAATAAGATTCAGCCGCCCAGTGATCTTGCACGATGAGTGGCACATTCATCAAAAAACACTCTCGCGTAAGAAAGCTTACTGGTGACTGGCTTTCAACCTGGCATGATTAGGCCTCCGCATGGCCCAACCTATAAGGACTCTCGCGCATGTTACCATACTTCTTATTGTGATTCTGATATTTAAGTATTTTCTCGAATTCATTTTCCATATTTTCATGTTTCCGTCTTTCAGCTAAAATCGCCTTTGCTGTAACGTTTTTGGAGTTTAAAAGCTTTTTGCTGGGATAACTTAGTTCAATATTATACTCCCGAATGTGTTTTAGCTTAAAACTTATTTTTTGTATATTTATCGGCGGCTCTACACTTTCTGGCCTGACAATGTCTTATAGTTTTGCTGTAGTGCACCCTGGATCATTACACATTATGCCCCATGTTCGTTTAACATACAATGCCATCGCTTTAAACTTTATGTCAGACCCATTACTCCATTGCTTGGATCCAAAACTGCTGTCTTCACCGGCACTCGAAACAATTCCCCTATCCACAAGAACTTTGCTAAAGTGGACATGATCACCTTCTCCACCATTGATGGAATGGGGAGAACCTGTGCTATGTAGTAGGCCTTGGATAAAATATACGTGTTGATGAACAGTATTCTCTGGAACTGGTCTATGCTACGTTGACAGTTTTCAATCAAAGCTCCCTTGATTTTTCTTGCCACCTCCCGCCAACTTATTGCTATCATTTTTAGAAGGGGAGTTGTCAATGCTATTCCAAGAGCTTTGCATTCATTAACATGGTTCACCCACTCAATGCGCAAGTTAGCAAGCCGCTTTATATCTAGAAATTTACTTTTGTTTTCATTTACCCTCGGCACCTGATGCGGAACAGTATTTTGCAAGTACCATCTCTAGTTGCGTCACATCTGTTTGGTCTCTGATGATTACGCCTGCATCGTCAGCGTAAGCGCCTACCACGGTCATGGTAATGCCTGTCAGCCTGTGTTGTGGCTGTCTCAAGAAAGGTTCCAGCGATATAACGAACAGGAGCATGGATAAGGGGCTTCCTTGGGTAGCACCCCTTTTTATGTCAATTTGTTTTGTCAGTTGACAGCTAACGGAGATTTGTGCAGGAACACCCATTGTCACGTTCTTGAGGATGTCGAAGGTTCTTGGCAGGAAGTCCATTCGACGCATTGTCTCTATCAGGTATTTGTGATTAATTTGATCAAATGCCTTATGGACGTCTATGAAAAGCAGTCCACATTTTATGTTACTTGCCTGCGCTAGCGCAATGGCATCGCGACACAAAGCCGCAGTTTGTAAAATCGTCCTTCTGAAAGCACAAGTCTGCTGTTGTCCTATGATGTCGGCGGTGCATGGTGTAAAGCGCTTGTTAATTACTCGAGCTATAATTCTATAATCCGAATTTAAAAGCGAAATCGGCCGTAGGTTACTTATTTTTTTGCAGCCTGTGTTCTTCGGGATCAACACGATTTTGCACTGTTTCAACTCTGCAGGCACTGGCTTCCCCTGTAAGACTTCATTGACAATTTCGGTGAACTTTCTCCTATTAGGGTCCAAAATCGTTTATAGAATTCAATGGGCAGTCTGTCAGGTCCTGGAGATTTCCTAGCGGGGGAGCTGCACACGATTTCCAATACATCTTCCTTGGTGGTGTCCGAAGAAATGTTATCATCATCTCCTCGCGATATTCGTGGAAGATATGCACCAAAGAGCTCATCGTATTCTTCTTCGTTTGTTTCCCCTGACGCATACATACGTTCATAATACACTGAGATCTCTCTATTTCCTTCTGGGTGGTGAATATGGTACCATCATCCATCTGAAGTTCATCCACGAAACTACTACTATTCTTGGCGTGTCTGACAAGGTGGTACAGTGCAGCAGTCTCATCTTCAGTGACTGACTCTGCTTTGCTTTTCATTTCAAGTCCCTCCAGTTACTTACGTTTCAGAGTTGATAATTTTGCTTTTATTTGCTTGATGTCTTTTAATCTTGTAGGAATTGCATCTGTCTGATCGTAGAGTTCCCTTAGCACGCTGTAGTAGAATTCTACAGTCTGTTTCCTTTCTCTGGCCATATCTATACTGAAAGATATTAAAACTTTCCTTAACTTCGGTTTCGCTCGTTGGGTCCACCATTCTATCACACTTGGAAAGTTGGTCAGTGAACGGAGACATATTTCCCAAGCTCTGGTCAGGGCATCTTCTAAGTCTTCTTATGATAATAACGAAATATTTAGATTCCACTGGCTTCTTACTCTTCTGGTAGGTTGTGGTGTTAAATTTACGCAGGTCAACAACACACTGTCATCGGAAAAACTAACGGGAACAGCTTCTGTTTTCAGTACTTTATCTGCTAAATTTTCCGTTACGTAAATTCTGTCAATTCTACTACATTAATTCGCAACAATGAGTGAAGTTCACCATTGTTGGTTATTTTATTTCCCACGCATATTTTAAATCAACAACGAGATGTCTCAAGTCTCGTGAGTAATTGAAGTTGGGGATTTGATCCTTTCGACTCAATACACAATTAAAATTTCCCCCTATTAAGTTGGAGGGGGTGTTTCCTCAGTAAAGAAATGACGCTTTCAATAAAGAATGTGGCTCTTGCAGCTTTATTACTGCTGCCAGAAGGAGCATATGAACTGACTATAGTGACTCCTGCTACGTTTATTCCAATACCTCATCCCGATTCTAATTTATCAACGTTATGTACGGGGATGCCTTCTCTAACTAAAGTGGCTGTGCAACACTCGTTTCAGTGGAAATATTGTAAAAATCGACGTAACTGGACAAATTTAATTGTGGGAATACCACTTCCTGTAGGAGAGCAATATCCGTCGCTGACTCATACAGAAACTGTTTCAGAGCAGCTATTTTAACATCCGACTGTATCCTATTAAAGTTTAGCGTGGTAATCGTATATGACTAACATAGGGGAGTGACCTCTTTTCCCGCTAGTGTATCATTTGATGCCACTCCATGCCGGATACTTCCTGAGAATCTGACTGGAGACCACCGTCCCGGTTTGCATTACAACCTTTCTTTATACTTTTCTTGCGATTTGCATTGAGTCTGGCCTTCACCGAATGTCTGCTCCGCCCACCCCCTGAGCAGTTTTCCACTGAGGGCGGTGTCGGTGGATCTGAGGGGCAGTCGTGTGCCACCATCTCGTCTCGTCTGCCAAAGGCGGCGCACACGCAGTTTGCGAACGTTCTTCCAACGCCCCGTCACTTCTATGATCACTTTCGTCTGCTGTTTGTGTGTTATTGCTGTAAAACTCCGCTTCTTCGCCTTGGGATTTGGGCTGTGACGTCGCCTGTTGTTGACAATCACTCGCTACCTCGTCACGTTTGGTTTCAGTTGCATCTGCGAGTGAATCTGTCTGCGCTGGTCGACGTACGGCTACTGCAGCGCGGGGCTGTGGCGTCACCGAGACGAGCGCATTGCCATCTACCGGCGCGTCCAGCGCTACAGAGTGGGGCTGTAGTGTCACTTTGACCTGTTCCGGTGATGGTGGCGGGTTCGATTTGTCTACTGATGCACTTGACTCAAGAGTTTGAATCTATGCTGACAATATTGTCTGAAACAGTAGTTCCCAGTACTGTTTTCTGAACGTCACCTACAGCTTTCAGCGACAGGCTGATATCTTCTTCATCTGTGCTACTGCCGTTACAAGTTCGACATCTCTTGTTAGTGGCTATACTACTTTTTCCAGCCGGATTGTCTGCAGTGTCTTTCCTGAGTAAAGGTGGAAATGCTTCAAGAGTATTTTGTGGCCTTTCGTCCACATTTCCCGTAATGCTGGAAAGGTGACCCCCCGTCATTCATTTTCGGTCACAAGATCAGCCAGTGATAACCTTTTACGCTGTAGTAAATTATTCTGCAATACAAACACTTTTTTTGGACAGTTTTGCCGGAGATGCCCACTTTCATATGTGACAAATCAAAGTCTGTCCATTGTATATAACGTGCGCTTTGTAGCCACAAACCAAAATGTGAGATGGAATGTTCTGTTTGACATGCATATCGACAGAACAAATCTATGCTGGCTTGACCATCGTTCATTACAAATTTGCCTGATGTCAGCTTATTTAGATAATACGTCTTTTAAGTAGCAGTTTTCTACCTCAGGGGGCAAATTAAATTCTCTGACTTGTTTATAATCAACATCAGCATTTGAAATGGTAACTCTACTCACCGAATTATCGCGATGGCGGAATTCGGCTTTTCCTTCAAATTTCTGCAAAATCCGTTCCAGCACCAACGAGGAAAGCAGCTTCACAAAAAAGCAGTATTGCTCCAAGTTATAATAAGCAGTGTGCGTCTGGTCCGAAGTAACGCCAATAACGTCAACGATCCAGTCACGAGTTTCCAGTTAACTTGGCTGAACATTACGGCCTGCTTTGTCAAATCCAAATCTTGGGGTAAGCTTTCTGGGAAACGTGGTTGCCATGTCAGCAGTTAACAGCTCGGGAAAACAAGGAAACTAAAATGCTGCATCACCAGAATCAGTTTTACACAACACTGTAACGCGGAGACTGAACGTAAAGTCGTAAAACCCAAACAGAAGCGCCACAGCGCGCCCGCTCAGGACGGCCGCAAAAGCCGCTATTCTGGTCCCAGACAAACGAAACTTTTGTGTAATTGCTTGTCGAAAGGCTATGAACGATAATGGATACCGCCCAAAGTACAACTGTCCGTATCCAAATATATTTTTAAATTATTTAGCAGTGCGAACCAAACTGCGATCTCTGTTTACGTTGCTAAGCAGAGATACGATCTACGATACAGGGGTTCACTGATGTCGCTTTGAGTACTAAAAACTCAACGGAATTGCCCATTGCTCTGCTTCTTTCGATGCGTTGTATTTACATTTGACTTTTTTTCCTGGAAGGGTAATCGGAAGTTTGCGTCAATGACAGAGTTACCGCCACAATCTTATCTTTACAGATACGCACTAACATTGAATTTACTTGCGTTATTACAGTGCCTGTGGTATTCAGAATTACGATGCAAAGTTCCTGTGCACCTCCGAAGGAACGGGCGAAGCGGCGACTACAGGTGCTATGAAATACGAGAAACGCTTCCGCAGTCGCGAATACGGACAACCGTCAGATGAACAGTGGAATGACGACAGTGAAAGTTTGTGTCGGACCGGGACTCGAAGCCGTGTTTCCCGCTTATCACGACCGGTCGCAATATCGTATTTACTCGCCGACATCAGGCAAACGACTTGCAGGTAAAATGCCTCACCTGTACAGATGTACGAGCACACGCTGTAGCCGCCGTAGTGCCTGTTCCATTGGAGACGCAAGCATATGCAGCGGAACTTCGCACTGTGATTCGGAATAACACGGGCTCTGCAGTGTCGTATTCAGTATTGTACAACAAGTACGTTTAGATGAAACTTACACCAGTTGTCTTAGTAACGTTACTGGAACCTGAATAAGCGTTACTAATCCGTACAAATATAAAAATACCAGTTATTGCTATTATATACGCGTGCCCTAATTGCTTTATACATTAGCATTTGCAACGACAGAGTCCAATGTTATTTACACTAATGGGAAACATCTAATATTTTCTGGAATGAAACATTTTGTGAAGATCACATCAACAGCTATAAATTGTTTGCAGGCACGTGTTTGAGATGGACAATGTTATGTAGAAATTGCCCCCACAAATCAAAATCTTTGAGTGCAACTGTGTCAAACAGAAGAAAAAATTGTATTTGGTAATGCAAGCTGCCAGTCCTACCTCGTACATTATGTTCGAACTTCGCCCAACGCAGTGCTGTGAGTATGTACTAACTTTAGAGTGTCTTTGGTCCTTGCGGGAGAGTTTAAAATTTCAACTTTCCTCGGCGCTAGCGGCAACAATCATTCGCTGAGGTAGCGACAAAGGTCTGTGGGCTGCATTACACGGGGAATTAACGGAAAAGTCAACTCGGCTTCTGCATTACTACCACGTGAATTTGTGATTAATGTCTGAATGTGCTCACAATCAGTAATGTGTCACTATTCAAGTACGGTGCTGGTTTCGTGATTTTGTAGATGGTGTGCTGGCTTTCTAGTGACATGGCGGAATGAAATGATACGATCATTCGGCATTGTCGGGCGGGAGGCCCCCGCGTGGGAGTTGGGTCGCCGTATTGCAAATCCTTTTCAGTTGACGCCAATGATGATGACATGATGATGGACACACAACATCGTCTCGAAGCAGAGAAAATCCCTGACCTCGCCGAAAATCAAACCCGGGACTCCGAGCGCGGGAACCGAGAACACTACGGCAAGACCACAAGCTGCTGACGCTTGGCGGAATACAGGCTGACGCCCGGGTTGGCGGTCATTCAGTGATAATGCATAACGCACCTAAGAAATGAATAATTTAAGCAGTGCTGGTTGAGCGAGGTTTGCCATCCAACAACATTATAAGGGGCGCGGAAAAAGAGTTTGACGAAAAGTGTAGGGTGGATGGACAGCATGAAACATAGGAATTTGAGTATAGCAACTGCGGGATCGCAACAGCTTATTTTCGGCGCTACCGGAGCATAATCTAAAACTGTCCCGTGGACCTCTTTACTCAAAGTAAAAGGTAATTCCCATAAAATGTATGCATAAACACAGTCTTTGGACTAACCAGCTGTCACGATGTGAACAAGATAAACTGAAAGCATCACATTCACATGTATCGTACTTTGGACTTCTTCAGAAATGAAAACAGTCACACGACCATGTGTCATGTATTAAAAAGGTCAAAGTGGAAATGAGTGTGCAGACATGCGGATGTGCTGATCATGTGCACACATGTGCGGCAGCAAACTACAGTCACATCTGTTATTAGACGTGTGTCCTAAATGAACGGCGGCGGCTCCACTTCCCTGTTTATGTGGTACAAGCAACACGGCAACACACCCAGTCCCGTTTACCCCTGGTGTCCAAAACCTTGACAGAAGTACTGAGAAATGGCAGGTACTGCGAAAAAGCAAAGGACTCACCTCAGGGCGAGTGGCGGACTGCAACGCATTCGCGTCTCTCTAGGCGGAGGGCCAATGTGGAGGCTGGCCGGCTGGCCTCGCCCGTTCGTCCAGTCAGTGGGCAGGTGACCGCTCCTTCAGCAGGGCCCGAGCAGGCACACGGGGGCAAAGGCTTGCTGGTTATTGGGAGCTCCAACGTTAGGCGGGTAATGGAGCCCCTTACGGAAGCAGCGTACAGGGCTGCAAAGAATTCCAACGTGCACTCTGTTTGTCTGCCGGCGGGCCTCATCCGAGATGTGGAGGCGGCCTTGCCTGTGGCTATCGAGCGCACGGGGCGCAGTTGCCTGCAAGTAGTTGCTCACCAATGATGCCTGTCGCTCGGGTTCTGAGACGATCCTCAGTTCGTACGGGCAGCTGGCGGATTTGGTGAAGACCGCTGGCCTCGCACGCGGGGTGCAAGCAGAGCTCTCTATTTGCAGCATCGTTCCCAGAGTAGATTGGGGTCCATTTGTTTGCAGCCGAGTGGAGGGTCTCAACCAGAGGCTTCGTCGACTGTGACGGTCTTGGCTGCAGATTTCTAGACTTCCACTTTTGGGTGGGGAATTTTAGGACGCCCCTAGATAGGTCAGGGGTGCACTACACAAAGGAAGCGGCTACTCGGGTAGCAGAGTACTTGTGGCATGCACATGGGTTTTGTTTAGGCTAGGCAGTAGTGCGAGGTGTCCTGATGAACGCTCACCAGTCGACGTGCAGGCAGAGAAATCAGGACGCGCTCTGTGTAAAGACACTTCAGCTATCAAGATATCAGCAGTAAGTTTTCAGAGTGTTCAGAATAAAGTTCCTGAATTTACTGCCCTCCAGGAAGTGTGTGGCGCGCAAATTATTCTCGGGGTTGAGACCTGGCTGAACCCCAAGACAGGAAGTTCTGAAATATTTAGTGAGGGTTGAAACGTGTATCGGAAAGACAGATTAGACACCATACTAGGTGGTGTCTTCAATGCAGTTGACAAAAATATTGTGTCTACTGAGGTCGAAGTAGAGTTTGATAGTGAAGTTACTGGACACGTTTAACAGGGCTAGGGGAAATTAAGGTAATTGTGGGGTGTTATTACCGGCCACCAGGTCCCACCGTAACAGTTCTAGAATCATTCAAAGGGAGTCTACATTCTGTATCGCAGAAGTACCCGGATCATGCAATATTAGTCGGAGGCGACTTCAACCTACGTAGTATAGACTGGGATCTCTATGGATTCATTACAGGTGGTACAGACAAGCCGTCGCATGAATTACTTTTCAACACATTATCCAAAAACTGTCTTGAGCAGCTGAATCGACAGCCAACGCGTAATGGAAATATTTTAGATCTGGTAGCCACAAACAGACCAGACCTTATCTATGGTGTCAGTGTTGAGACAGGGATTAGTGATCATGATGTTGTCATTACGACTATGGTTACGAAAGTTAAAAAGTCCGTCAAGAAGGCTAGCAGAGTATTCTTACTAGAAAGAGCAGATAAGCAGTTGTTAGCATCCCACTTAGTAAATGAATCGACTTCATTGACTTCCGGTACGATGGACGTGGAAGTATTACGGGCAAATTTTAAACACATTATAAATCACGCATTGGACAAGTATGTGCCGAAAATGTGGGTTACGGACGGGAAAGACCCACCGTGGTTTAACAGCGCAATTCGGAGAATGCTCAGGAAGCAAAGGCAGTTGCACTCACGGTGCAAGAAAGATCGGGAGAATGAGGACAGGCAAAAGTTATTAGAGATTCGCGCTGCTGTAAAAAGAGCGGTGCGCGAAGCATTCAGCCACTACCACCGTCATACCTTAGCAAAAGATCTTGCTGAAAACCCAAGGAAATTCTGGTCTTACGTAAAATTGGTAAGCGTGTCGTAGGCTTCCATCCAGTTACTCACTGATCAGTCTGGCCTGACAACCGAAGACAGCAAAACGAAAGCTGAAATTTTAAATTGAGCATTTGAGAAATCTTTCACGCAGGAGTATCGTACAAACATACCACCGTTTGAGTCTCGTACACATTCCCATATGGAGGACATAGTGATAGACATCCCTGGTGTTGTGAAGCAGCTGAATGAGTTGAAAATAAATAAATCGCCAGGTCCTGATGGGATTCCAATTCGGTTCTACAGAGAGTACTCTACTGCATTGGCTCCTTACTTAGCTTGCTTTTATCGCAAATCTCTTGCCCAACGTAAAGTCCCGGGCGACTGGAAAAAACAGTAGGTGTCGCCTGTATGTAAGAAGGGTAGAAGGGCAGATCCTCAAAATTGCAGACCAATATCCGTAACGTCGGTTTATTGCAGGATTCTTGAACATATTCTCAGTTCGAATATAATGAATTTCCTTGAGACAGAGAAGTTGCTCTCCATGAATCAGCACGGCTTTAGAAAGCACCGCTCCTGCAAAACGCAACTGGCGCTTTTTTCACATAATATCATGAGATCCATAGATGAAGGGTATCAGACGGATGCCATGTTCCTTGACTTTGGGAAAGCGTTTGTCTCGGTGCCCCACTGCAGACTCCTAACTAAGGTATGAGGATATGGGATTGGTTCCCAAGTATGTGAGTACCTCGAAGACTTCTTAAATAATAGAACCCAGTACATTGCCCTCGATGGTGAGTGTTCATTGGAGGTGAGGGTATCATCTGGAGTGCCCCAGGGAAATGTGGTAGGTCCGCTGTTGTTTTTTGTCTACATAAATGATCTTTTGGATAGGGTGGATAGCAATGTGTGTCTGTTTGCTGATGATGCTGTGGTGTACGGGGAGGTGTCGTCGTTGAGTGACTGTAGGAGGATACAAGAGGACTTGGACAGGATTTGTGACTGGTGTAAGGAATGGCAGCTAACTTGAAATATAGATAAATGTAAATTAATGCAGATGAATAGGAAAAAGAATCCTGTAATGTTTGAATACTCCATTACTAACATAGCGCTTGACACAGTCACGTCGATGAAATATTTGGGCGTAACATTGCAGAGTGATATGAAGTGGGAGAAACATGTAATGGCAGTTGTGCGGATGGTCATCTTTGGTTGATTGGTAGAAATTTGGGAAGATGTGGTTCGTCTGTAAAGGAGAACACTTATAGAACGCTGGTGCGACCTATTCTTGAGTACTGCTGGAGCATTTGGGATCCCTAACAGGTCGGATTGAGGGAGGACATAGAAGCAATTCAGAGGCAGGCTGCTAGATTTGTTACTGATAGGTTTGATCATCATGCGAGTGTTACGGAAATACTTCAGGAACTCAGGTGGGAGTCTCTAGAGGAAAGGGGGCATTCTTTTCGTGAATCGCTACTGAGGAAATTTAGAGAACCAGCATTTGAGGCTGACTACAGTACAATTTTACTGCCGCCAACTTGTATTTCGCGGAAAGACCACAAAGATAAGATAAGAGAGATTAGGGCTCGTACAGAGGCATATAGGCAGTCATTTTTCCCTCGTTCTGTTTGAGAGTGGAACAGGGAGAGAAAATGCTAGTTGTGGTATGAGGTACCCTCCGCCATGCACCGTGTAGTGGATTGCGGAGTATGTATGTAGATGTAGATCTATGTTCTCTGTTGTTTAAAAATGACTGGGTACTGCAATTCTTTTTTGTAGCCATTGGTGAAAACTCAGTGTGGGCTGTGCCACCGAATAATAGGCAGCCAACGTAAGTTTTCAATTGAAAGACACTACAATACATATCACAAAGATGAGTGTAGTGTACTCAACAGTGAAGAACGGCAAGCAAAATTAAATGTCCTTAAGAAAATGGATGAGACACATCAACTCGATTTTACAGTACGTCAGAGTAGCTGATACTTCTTAGTTTCTTGTGTTACATTTATGTCTATTTTACTGTATGCTGTACAATGTACTGTTTTCAATTTTCCAGAATGACAACCACACAACTTCACTGCAAGCAAGTTTTAAAATCGCATTAAGAATTGCGCAATCTGGGAAACCCTTTTACGAAGGGGAGTTTGTGAAAGGGTGTCTCACCGATCCTGCAGAACTTGTGTGCCCCATGAACGTTAGCAGGTTTCAAGAAATCAGTCTATCCAAGCAAACAGTGACAAGACGTATCAGTGCTATGGCCGGCAATGTGCACAGGCAGCTAATAAATAAGGCAAAAGAATTTGTTGCTTTCTCTGTTGTGCTCGATGAAGCAACAGATCTTACAGATACAGCCCAAGTTGTGATATACATACGAGGCGTCGATAACGCACTTTGTGTAACAGAGGACGTTTTGGACTTAGTACCTTTGAAAGGGACTACTACAGGTGCGGACTTACTCCAAGCTGTCGAGCAAGCGATTGATGGTGTCGGTATGGATTGCAATCTGTGAGTCTCAGTGACCACAGATGGAGCACCATCAATGCAAGGCCATCGGAAAGGACTCCTAGCATGGATGCGCCAAAAGCTAGGGCGCACAAATGGGACGTATGAAATTCACTGCATTCTGCATCGAGAGGCGCTTTGTGCAAAATCAGTAACGTTAGCAAACGTCATGCAAATTATTGTGCATACTATAAACTACCTGAAGACACATGGGCATAAGCATCGCCAGTTTCGGCGGTTATTGGAGGAATTAGGAGCGGAGTACGGCGACATAGCTTACTATACTGAAGTACGCTGGATCAGTTGAGGTACAATGCTGAAAATATTTTTTGATTTACGTTTGGTCATAGTAACATTCTTACATGAGAAGGGAAAAAGTGAACCTATGTTGGAAGACCCTTGTTGGATATCAGACCTTGCATTTCTTGTGGACATTACGTCTCACATGAACAGCCTGAACATCAGTTTGCAAGGTGAAAATAATTTCTGACACGTTGGAAAAAGTAAATGCCTTTGAAAGGAAGCTTGCGCTTTGGGAGCGCCAGCTAATGACAGAAAACACTGCACATTTCCCGACTCTTGGACTGGTCCATGAAAGTGCTAGATTTCAAGAATACATATCAATAATTGTAAAAATTAAGGAACAATTTCGAGCACAATTTGCAGATGATACGAGTTTGTCTCCTGCCATTGGCCTCTTTGCTCAACCGTTCTCGTCGTCAGTTGAAGATGCTCCAAATGTTCTACAGAGGGAACTGATCGACCTACAGTGCAATACAAGACTGAAGGGCAAGTTCTTTGAAGTGGGAAGTTCAAAAGAATTCTACGAAAATTTTTCACAACAAGAATTTCCACGCCTGCACAAAGATGCCGCGAGACTTATGTCCATGTTTGGGTTGACATATGTTTGTGAAAGCTTTTTCTGGGTGATGAAAATGAATAAATCAAGGTTTCTGTCAAGCATAAGTTATGAAAATCTACACAACTGCTTGCGTTTGTCAATGAGCTAATCCTTTACGCCCGATATTAACTATATCATTCCTCATGACCAGTGATAAACGTGTTTGGATTTATTCCTTTCATAATTAAAAATTATTGTTTACTAACTGTGCATTATTGCATCATTCTGCTCCATGGTACACTATTATCAGGAAAATTGCTCATTAAACCGATTGTTCCAATGTATACTTACATTTAGGGTTTTTTTAATGTGTGAAGGGCTACGCTCAGCTAAAGTCGATAAACAATAACCTTCATCTAATTGTCTGTTATTATGCAGATTTTAGACGGAACTGATAATAGTATTGAAATAGCAGGTGATCGAGAGGTCTGCGGTTATCATTCTGTTCAGAGGTCAGTGAGACAGAAATTATGTGGGTGTAACTGAGGGCACCGAGAATTAGTTATAGGAAACCTTGCATTAGTTTAATGTTATTTGAAATCATGAGTAAGGTTTGCTGGAAGTCACTGACTGCTCTCTTTCTTAAATACTAGATCAAAAACGGTACGCATATTTGCGTGCCGTCAGTCAAGCTGCCTTAATAAAAACCCACGGTTGTTAACTGTATTACTTGTCTTACTGGGTTAAACTGGTAACGTAAAAGTAGACGTCTCAATGAGTAGACTGTGACGGTATTTTAAATGTTTTAATACGCAAAATACCTCCCCATGGTTGGCTTGCATGCTGTGGAAAGAGCACTAGAATGCTCTGGTACAGAGTACCCCAGCAAGTGGATAAAGCGACATCTGTGCATAGAAACATGCACTATATGAACGCTGGCGGCTGCGGCATGCACGCTGTGACCCGGAAGTTGCACATGTGCAGGAGCACCGCACGCGTGCAGAATTTCTGGCCGGCCCTGAGAAAGCGGAATTTAATACTATCTTAGAAAGCAACAGTAGATCATTTTCAGCTAACCCGGACTGGCTCAAAATTTTGGATACTGTATTGCAACTCTGGATCCATTCTTTGTGGAACCGTATTCGGTACCTTTTTCTAAAAAACAGGCCGTACAGAATGAAACAAATAAGATTATGGAATGAGGAGTGATATAACACAGTAACAGCGAATATATCAGTCCACTTATCATTGTAAATAAGGATGGAGGAGTACATGTGGCCATTGATGCACAAACTCTAAACAAAGTAAAAAGAGAGGTGCACAGGCCTGAAAATCTGGACAAAATGTTGCAAAAATTTCATAATGAGGTATTTAACCAGTTTCGACATGACTGCTGGCTATTGGCAAATCCCATTAAGTCTAGAATTGCATGAATATAAAGCAATCCTGTTTACCGGGAAATGTTATCGATACAAAGTAGTTCCATTTGGACTGAATACCTCTCTGGCAGTGTTTATTAGAGCTCTGGACTGTGTTAGGAGAGGAGTTGAGTTCCAGGTTAACTATCTATGTAGATGATTTATTTATCTACAATGAAAACTGGCAAAAAAGCTCCAAATTGTTGCTCTTCAAGCAGGAGGCATCACTTTAAAATTATAGAAATGTGAACTTGTAAAATTAGAAATTAAATTCTTGAGCCATATAATTACTACTACCGGCATTAATAAGGACCTGGAGAAAGCTACGTGCCTTAGAAAAATTTCCCCCACCAAAAAATAGGAAACAGTTGTAAGCCTTTTTAGGTTGGTGTGGATTTTACAGAAAATTTGTTAAGGGGAAACACTTCAACAATCCACACTTGAACAATCTATAAAAAGATTTAGTGCTTTTGTTTGGACAGATTAGAGTCGGCAGGATTGTGAATCTTTAAAGATTAAACTTTGACATGATAATGTTTTACATCACCCAGTACTGTCAGAGACTTTCAATATGAATACTGACAGTAGCACCTATGGGACTGGTATTGAAATTTTCCAGGAGATAAATGGTACAGGAAATTTAGCACATAGAACAATAGCTTTTGCCAGCAGGGCATTGACAGGAAACAAAAGGAACCATACCATATCAGAGGAGATAGCCTTGGCCATATTATGGGACCTAAAGAAATTTATAGGTTGGTGGGGTTTTACGATCTTCACACATTGACCACAAAGCTCAAACATTCCTTAAAGGTTGTTGCCTTCTAAATGGCAGGCTAACCCAATGGGCTTAATACCTGGAAAAATTTCATTATGAAATCTGCTATGTAAAGGGTACAAAAAATTATGTGGCAATGAATTTTCCCAATGGTACTGATGAAATACCCAAGGAATGCAATGGAGATGGAACTTTCCAAATTAATTACATGAAGAAGATCAGGCAAAAATGAATCTGAACAGATTTGCAAAACCATGCGATATCATCTAAATGAGCAACCAAATTGGAAATCTGTATAAGCAAATTTTGATTTTTAAAAGTATCTTGTATAAGAGGAAAGGCTTCATTACTGAAGAATGGATGGTGTGTTGGCCTACCCAATTTGATACAGATGTCAGATTATTTTCACTAGCATTGGGCCAAAGGAGTGTCTAGATAAATTGGCTAGTGTTATAGTGATTGCCAATAGTACGAGTCGAAAGGTAACTGAACGTATTAGGTCTTGTGACATCTGCCAGATAGCTAAGGTAACCAATAGAACTAATCAAGGCCCAATGCAGAACACGTTATGTAAAGATACCATGGATTTACTGTCTGTGGACCTGTATGGACCCCTCCCCACAACTTCTGGTAATTGTAAATGTATTTTAGTGATTTCGGAAGTATTTTCTACATTTATAAAATTGTATCTCCTGAAAAAGGTGACAGCAATGTCAGTATTCGATAGGATGATTCAGTATTTGAGAACCATTGGAAAACCCAGTGCAGTACTGCCCAATAATGGCCCCAATTTAATTTCAAAACCTGGAAAGATGGAATGGAGCAGAATGGTGTAGAAACTAAATATATTAATGAAGACGTTGCCTCATGGGTTTACCAAGTTCACACCTGGGGAAATTCTGCTCAATACAAAGAGCAAATGTTTAAATGAGGAAAAACTAGAGTTCCCACCATTTACAGATTTGGGATTAGCCCAGAAGAAAGAATTGGTAAAAGAAAAAACAAAGCCGAAACGAGATCTAAAACGAGCAACCTGAAGTTTTCCATGTTCAAAATTGGAGACTATGTTCTTCTGAAGACCCATGAATAATCAGGTGAACTTAACCACGAAATTTCTAAATTTATGTATATATAATGGGCCCCCGAAATTTCTAAATTTATGTATATATAATGGGCCATTCACAGTACAAGACACACCTCACAACAATGCCTACTATTTAATCTACCCAGAGTCAAAGAAGCTCCTTGATGTCCATAATGTAGTGGATCTCAAACTGTATGTACCTAGGAATGAATAAATGAAAAAATCATACCAGACTAAAAATGTGTATTATGCTGTAGATGAAATAATGTATCTATCTTATGAAGCTACGATACTGTATTTAACTGTAATTTATGTTCCTATAAAAATGTTACCTATGTAAAATTGCTGTTACTATCTTAGAAGTTTCAGATTCTAAAACCTGTTGTAAAATATGTGAAACCCTGTACTGAAAGGGCTACAAGCAAATGTTGCCAAATTGAAAAGAAATGTGGAATGCCTTAAATACAGAATGGGCAGCATAGAAGACTTGCCAAAGTGGGGAAAAAAAACTGTTTATAATAGACTGCCAAAACCCAATATGGGCAGCCAATTGATTAATGTGATATGTAATTTGTTAATGTTGTCAAATGCAATGCAAGATGCTATTGTAGGTAGCAAAATTATTTTATTTTCATATCTGTTAGTGTTGTATGTGTTTTGCTACAGTTTTCAAAGAGGGACTGTGTTTCAAATAAAGTCAGTAAGAAAAGAATAGTAGGTTCAGTTTAAATATGTTTGTTTATGTAAATATCGAAGAATGGACTACTATTATTAGAATCAGCATTGATAGTTTCCTCCTTTGTAAATTCAAAATCATGCTATAGGATGTGTTGCATGTACAATGTCAAATTGCTTGTGATATTTGTAGAGTGTATACTTTTATGTGTATACCTACATTTCTTAATGCTTACAAAATGCTACTCAATATTCTTGGCAATACAGATAAATTTTGCTTACTACTCAACTTACTGTTTCACAAAATGAGAGTCAGATGTGACAGGTGTACATAATTGAATAATGTTGCTTATGTCTTGTTTTGATAATGAAGTGTATAGTGGTTTAATGTGTTTTGCAATGTATTCTTTTCATGCTCAGCTCTGGATGAAGTGATTATTATTTTAGACTGCTTGGTACCATTAAGGTGTTATTGATGTTTGCCTAGCAGGAATCTTCAGTGAACCATGGGGCATATGTAACATCCATTTTTGACCTACTTTGTATTGATATTTCTATTTGTAGAGTTGCTTATGTAGAGTGCTGTATCTGTCATATGCAGAGTGTTTTACCTGTCACGGAAATTCTTAGACAATGTATACATATTTCAGTTATGTGAACTTTTTGAACAATGTTCAATTTATGCTTATGAATGTAAATAACTCCCGGAATGATTATTATATAATGTACTGTAAATGACTTGGTCCATAGTTAGGGAATGCAGGGTTGAATGTAAAAAATGTGGGGAATCCCTGCAGCTACAGAAGTAGCCGGGCAGAATGGAAAAGGTGTCGTTCACGCAAGCGGCAACTCGTCCCTTGCGACGGCTAAGGAGTCTGGCTTGAGCAGTGCTGTGGTTAATATCTCGCTAGCAGTAGCAGAACATTGAAGTTCATATTTTTGGAGTATTGAGGCAGAGGAACTTAAGAGTGTTACATATGGACCTCAGATGCTGCATTTGGTGATACCATGTATAAAGGCATTGTTTTTGGCCCTGCAAAAATATAATTCAGAAGGTCTATAACAGGGCGGGGCCAACAGTACTGCGATGACTACATCGCTGCCATGTTAACAGCCACTGCAAATCATGCCACCAGTGGCAGTGCCACCAGTGGCAGTGCCACCAGTGGCAGTGCCACCAGCCTTCCAGCAAAATGTTTATATTTGGCACTCTGTAAATGGACCAGGTATTTGTGAAATTTGGTTGATTTTAATAATAATCACGGTATTGCTAAAAGCTCTATCTTGCACCTGTGATTATCCCAAATCACAAACCTCACCAGGAATCCTATCCTAGTGAATTTAATTCCGAGTGAGCTAATTTATTATGAAAAGACTATTCAGCAGCCGTAAAAATAGTTGTGATTGCTTTCTAATGTGTGGAGTTATTGTGTTTCAAGTTCAGTTTAATAATTTGAGAAATACACCACTTCCAGTGCATTTTTAAATTGATTTGCATTACTTTTCTTAAATACTTTGCCTTACTTAAAAGCTGTCCAAAAATAGTAAAGTTGTTAGTTAAAAGAATAATAATAGTGATTAGAAGTGAAAAAGATTATTAATTGTTGCATTTATGCACTTTAATCAGACTTACAAAGTTTTATTACCGTTCATTCCATGAGAAGGTGTTTGAACTTGAATTTAATGGTGTTGGCATTTGCCCAGCCAACTATATTTTGAGAAGGTTAAAAGACTACTTTTCAAAGCACACTTGTTATTTGAGGAGTTATAGTTTGTTGTGCTTCACTTAATGAATAAATTAATGATGAGAATACTCACCATTTTCCATACACACTTGTGAAGATTTGTTAATGAGCGTGGCTCTTCAAACCATGAAACTTTTGAGGCACTCATGTGCTAAACTAGTTAGTTAATGAAGCAAAGCAAAGGTACCTCCACAACTAGTGTAGTTAGATTTCCATTCTGTTTAATTGCTTCAAACTGAGCTCAATAAAGAAATATTTACTGCATTAGCTACTTTAATGCAAGCTGGTTAATGTAAAGGTATAGAGACCCTGTACTAGCAATGATGTTATATGGTATGATCATAATAGACCTCTTGATTTAAATCAATCATTTCATGCTCTGCCCTGTTTAGTATTCCTATTAGTATCATGTGTGTTGGTGACTGGTTCTATTAACTGCTGCATCTAGTTCATTCAAGGCAGGGCTTCATTTCTAAACTTTTAGGTGCCGTAAGGCACCCCCTTCTACCACTCCCCCCACTGGCCATGGAGAGAGACTTGTGATAAGACTTACAATGAGAAATTCTTTTTTAGAAAATATAGTTCTGAAAATTCAGGTTTTTAAACCATAATATCTTATAATCAAAAACATAACACCACAAGGTTCCACCACCTGCCGTACCAGTGTCACTTTGCTCCATAGTTCTGCTTCACACGTATTGGCACCAAGTCATACTCACGACATCAAGTTTTCAAATGCAATGTAAAATGTAACTAATAGTCTAAAAAATATCTATGACTTACTTTTACAATTGTAAAATAATTAAGTAGTTCCTATGTTACTAGCCAAAGAGAAAGGTCTTTACCATTTAATTAACATGAGACTCTACGTGTAAAAATAGAACTGAAAAACCACTATTGTTCCCAGAATGAGATTTCCACTCTGCGGCAGAGTGTGCGCTGATATGAAACTTCCTGCAGATAAAAACTGTGTGCCAGACCGAGACTCGAACTCAGGACCTTTGCTTTTCGTGGGCAAGTGTTCTTTATGTTATAATAATCAGGAAATGATAAACTCGTCATAAAGATGACAGATTTGTTCTTTTCTATAAGCCCATACTGTATTAACTGAGAGAAACATATTTCATGAGTAGCCGCTGCAAACTGAATATTTATTTATTAAACCACAAACAATCAAAAGGGACCTGTTATTATAAATGTTAACACATTTGCTGCAATCTGACCGAAAAACGTTTTACATGTAGAATACATCTTGTAGGAAAAGCAATCAATGCATTTGGCATTGGGAGAGAATTATTACAACAATAAACATGCACTTATATTAAAATCAGCTTCACAGTGAAGTCGACCATTTCAGTCAAAGTCGCACTTATAACAATCATCCATCTTTGGCGAATATTTTACAAAAATGTCAAAGCTTCTTGAGTTCCATTATAGCTCTGTTAAAATTACTTTTTCATTTCCAATAACATACTGTGTATATAAAAAAATAAGTTTGTACGTTAAACCATTATTTAAACAATTTTACTTCAGCGGGCTGCACGAAGATGTTATACTGTTTCAAACAGCAGTTGAAACTTCAAGAATCCCACATCTCAGTAGATTTTTAGCTCGATTTGCCGTTCAACAATTAAACCGCTAATGACCAATAAACTGAATCGGTGGGATTGAGTATTGATCTGTTAACTCATATATGATAAAATTACAAATGATTCCAAATCAAGAATATCACATTAATAATAAATTGTACCGAGCGTTAATTTTGAGATTACAGTTTTGTAGTTTGAAATATGAATTTAATTTCCCTTCACTCATAAAATAAGTCCTGTCAACATGCAGTATATATCTTTGACCTAAGGGTATACAACTTTGTTTAAATATTTCCCTTTAAATTTTATTACACTTTCAACATAGTGTATTAACTTAAAATGACAAACATCTGTTATCCTGACAAAAGTCAGTGGCATATGAGCAGTCAGTTTATACAGAATATACATTGTGTATTTATTGTTAAAAAGTACCTTTTTAGGATGTATTATTAACTGAACTCATAGTTTTAAGTAAGTTCATACTCAGTGGCTCAAATAAAGGAAGAAAAAGTAAGCATTGTGAAATTATTTTAAACACAATCAATGGAGATGGATTACGAAAAACATTTCCATAATACAGAATTATCCTCATTATACACTTTATCACTTCGTGCTTTTGACTGTGTAGCAAGTGCAGAATGATATCCCTTCACCATCCAAGACGCCCATTTTCATATCTAGCTACAGGTGGTCCCAGAAGTCTGATGCGTAATGAACTACAAACAGTGCTGATGTAGAGTGACGATCTCAGTGGTGTCATAATGAAGTTCATTGCAGAAATGCCACGTTCACACTCTGCAATCGACACTGCAATGCTGTTTATTATTGATACAAAATTTTTGAACATTGGTGGCTGTACAAGAACAGTTGGCACTTCTCCACTTAGTAGTGGTTTCAGACCCTGTTTGTACTCCCTGAAGTCCTTCATTATTTCAGAGGGCTATTAATCTTAAATCTTTCACACATTCGAAAAATCTCATTTTCTCCATAAGTGATCGATATGGTTTTAGGCCACAATTTCAGGTGAATGGCCTTCATGTAGTTCTTATCATCATCGTAGCTTTCAGATGCATTCACTGTTGATAGCAACCTGGATCACAAATTATTTGCCAAGCTGCGATTAAACTGTTCATCACGAATCTTAGACATAATTGTTCTTTGAGAAAGTTTAACACATTGAAAGTTCATATTTTCCAGTGCAATGTTAGCTACATTTGCATGTTGTCCCATTGCATCAAACAGACTTTCAAACACTTTTAATAAAAGTGTAATGTCGTCGTGAGCTTGAGCAAGGTTAACACTTGATCTTTGAAGCTGTAGGGATAGATCGGCCAACTCTTCTAAGGCATCAGAGACTACAGCTAGGTTGGAGACGAAAGTTGTAGATGACAATGTATTACAAAGCCCTTTGTAAGAAGACCGTTGTTTTGAGTCTCGTTTCGTGTCCTCTGATACTTCTAAAAAATGACTGTACAGAGCCCTGCAATCTTTCCACACAGCTTTTACTGCCAATAAACTGGAGGCCAACCAACGAGTGTCAAAACACATGATCAATTTTTAAATTTCTAGCTCCAAACCTTTAGCAGCAACTGCCAACTCACTGCTGTTTTTCGGGGAGCAGCTGAAGATATTTCTCACTTTATCCATGAATATTTTAAAGTGATTAATTCCCACCACTTCTTCTATCGTGTCATGCATGGTGAGTTCTGAACGATGATTCAAACAATGCCAGATGAATAAGTTTGGAAACATCAGCTTTGCAAGGTCAGACTTTTTTCCTAACACGACAGAAGCTCCATCGCAAGTCAAAGCGATTAAATGGTCTTTCAAAAACTCACAGCCTAGTCCTAGTGATTCTAACTGCTTTAAAAGTTCTTTCAAGATATCAGATGCTGTTGTGTCATTTAGCTCAAAAAGTCTCAAAGAAATTGTCATGGCGTTTTCCCTTTTAACAATGTTCTGAACTAGACAATCAAAGCTTTTTTGTGTGAAAGAGAAGTGGCTTTATCCAAAAGAAGTGAAAATTTGGAGTCATTTTTTATTAAATTATTTATTAGATCTGATGTCATCTGGTCAGAAATATGAATCACTATATTAGATCAAGCAACATTTGAACATAGTATTCGGCCCATATCCAAACCAATTTTAATTTGGAGATCAATTTCTGTCTCAAACTCATTAAACCGTCTATTTAACTTTGCTTGCTTATAAGCTGTCCAAAAATACGCTCAGTAACAACTTCTTGTTCCTTTACTGTGGAAGCGACGGAGTTCTGAATGTGATATTTTTCTGCGTAGTCTGGATTTTGTTTGCTAAACCGTGAGCTTCAAATGTGCAGTGATCAAACAGTTTTTTCCTAAGAGACGTTATTTGATCATGTCCCACATGAGCTTACAGTTCCTAAAAGCCATTGCTCACTCAGTTTTAACCGTTTTGTTTTTTCAGCACCTAGTGTAGATACACTTCTACAAACTTGGCCTTTTTTTAATAATCAACCACGGGTTTTTAGCTTTATAATCTGTACATTGTTCGACAGACCGATAATCTGGCTTTTCATCATCATTACAATTATCAATACTGTCTATAGATGTTTTGTCTGTATCCATATCCACCAACTTATAGAAATTTTCATTTTGCAACAATGACATAAGAGAAGGATTGTCTACTTTGTTGTTTGCATCTTCTTCTCCAGCCACAGCTGACGTCATGGATTCTACATCTAAACTGTGGTTTTCATTGCCCTCACTAACGTTTTGTCTTTTAGGTTTAAAGAAGTCACTAATTTTTGTAGAGATATTCATTACTATTAAACTCTCCTGTCCACTGAGTCACAATGTGTAAATAAACACTACGAACAAACCAAAACAATGCTGTCGGTTCTGAGCAGAACAACTGCACTGCAAGCGACTGACGTACAGAGAGTGATTGAGTAATATTGTTGAATGTGAATTCCTGAAGTGCCTGTTGGATTGTTTGTTGGCTTCTCTGTGAGGCAGCGATGGCTAACAAGGTAAACTGATTCAAATTGAAAAAGCCATAGACACGACCTGTCTGAATCGTGGACTAAAAAGACTGAATTCACATAGAGACATACAGACAGGCAACTGTAATGCGAGAACCACTTATGGGATTTACTTGTTTCTTTCTTTAACTCACAGATATATTCATTTACTATCTATTATTATATATTTAGCTACTTTAGGTAGCACAAGAAATAAGCTGTGGCTATAATTGTAAGTCAAGTCGCAAAAAACTGGGCTGCCGTCGTGCTCCTTACACTATTAGAGCAAAATCATTTGATTTTTTTAATGAATTGTAGACCTCAAAAAGAACCACAAAAAGTCAGCAAGAGCATATGTTTGTCTTTCACAGTTGAGTCACACTCAATTTTTCTGCTTTGTGGGTGTTTAAACAGCTGACTTCAGAAGACAAAAATCATCATTATTCTTCAACCTTAATCTTTTATTTAGGTACATCTTTTTGAGCTCTACAGTTTGGTACTACATAACGTGATATAGTTCTTATGGATTATGTAATGTATTTCAAGAGAGCATGCTGGCGGAAAACATTTTTACTTCATATAGCTGATGATATTTAAACGGCTGAACAGACTTTCAGAAATAGAGCTAAGAACCGTCCCCATTAAACCAGCTTTCAAATAAAAAACGGCTTTAAAATTGGAACTTTTGTTTGAGAAATATGTTGGGGCAGACAGACAGACTTAAGGGTCAAACATATACATGTCCGTTCTGCATTGGGAGTTCAAATTTGCCCCCCGTGGGAGCTCCCCTCTACTGTATAGCGTCAACCATGTTCTAACGAGGGTGCGGGCAGATAAAGACAAAGGTCAAGAGTGCCGTGGGCAAAGGGACATATCGGGTCGCAAGGCTGCCAACTTTTAGTCATGTTTGCTCCATTCGCACATATGATTTTTAGCTGTGACGTAAATTACAACATGGAATAAATGATTTCGTGAAAGCACATTATAAAGACATTCACATTCAAACATGGCTTACATTATTTATTTCTCATTAACACACATAACATGAGATGTTGCCTTGCTACTACATTGCTGAGGTGGTTGGCAGTCTTATACAAAAGGCAATATGCACCAATCACAACTTTAGAATGATACTCCACGTATCTTGGGTATACTGTATGTGCGTACACACACACACACACACACACACACACACACACACACACACACTACCTCCTGCCCGTCACATCATGTTGGCTAGCCATTGTCATGTTCACTTGTGCTGGTGCAGCGGAAAATTACGGTTACGGTTTGATTTAATACACATGTACTACTTCAAATCTCCGGTACTGTACTGTTAAAAATGGGGGGGGGGGGGGGGGGAGAGAAAAGAGAGAATTAGAAGAAAGGGAGTTTCTGGGAGGTGCCAGAATGCATTGTGGCCAAAATTAAGCCCTGATTCAAGGTACATGTTGTTGTGAGGCATATGCTACAGTTTGCAATCTTATTGGCCATTTGTTTGACCTCCAAATTAGTAATACATTTATCTGCAAGGTTACGTTGCTCTGTTGTAATGTGAACAGATATAAAGAAACGGGTGTGTGTGTGTGTGTGTGTGTGTGTGTGTGTGTGTGTGTGTGTCAAGGAAGGTTAGGTTAGCCTTAGCACTGCCTTCTGCTTTATTACATTGTTTGACAAGAATTCCTAATTAGGCTGGTGACTGATATTAATACATAACTAATATGTAATTAATAAGACTTGCTTTTGTGCTGGAGAACATCTGTTCCTCACACAAATGTTAAGTGTTGGTTATACTCTGCTGGGGTCTGCTGGGGTGTTTTGGAAACGAATCCCAGTCTGTTTGTCCTGTTCCCACGAGGTTATATTGTGGTCACAACTTTCCTAAAAATTCCTCACAGCGGCTTAAGGTTAGCACTGATTGCCTTTTATGGTCGGCCACATTACCGCTAAAAGCAGTCCCTTTGCAGGGGCCCTCCTGCACAATTCCACCACATGTGGGTGGCTGACTTTCTGCAAGGCTGTGCCCTGTATTCTGTGACATTTGTATGGCTGCTTCGGTATCTTGGCATTTTCAGCTCTTCAGGAGGAAGGCAGAGCTTTAGTTGGTAAAGACATTTCCAGCTGGAGTACATCACAACCAGACACACACTCTGGAATCAAGTATTGAATTGTAAGGTGTATCCAGCAATAGATGTGCACTCAGAGCACAATTCAGGTATGATAATGAGTGAACTAAATTTTAAGAGAACTGTTACGAAAATTCAGTGTGTAAATAAATAGGATAGCGAAGTACCCAGGAATGGAATGGGAATTTTAACTTCTACGAGGCTCTAGACAACGTGATAATGAACGGCAATCAAGCGAGTATCCACATATGTCTGCATAATCCGTGAGACAGGAGTCATAGCAACAGAATGCCAGAGAAACACCATCCAGATACTACAGAAGCAACCAAGCACTTGTAAGTGCAATAGCTAAACAGCTCATGAATAGAGCTTTTTGAAAAAATAACAACAACATGAAGAAGAATGGAAGACAAAGGTGATTATCTGTTTGAGGAAGATAAATTTGGAGTAAAGGATCCAGGGATAGTGGAAGGAATGTGTAAGAAAAATCAAGGTATCTTTATTGGATTTGAAGATCTTTACATGACATTTGACAGCATGAAATAATGAAAGTGTGTGAAATTTTTTTAAAGGGTACATATAAGGTATATTGAACAGCAGGTAACATAGAATATGTACAATAATCAACAAGAATTGGTATTCTGAATTAAAGATTGTTAAAGATAAGGATGCAGGTAATCTCCACACACGTTCAGATGAACACTGAAGAATCATTGGTGGAACTGAAGAAACTTATAGCAATTTAATTAAAACTGAAGTTGAAAAGGATATCATTGATAAAATTCACTGGTGATATTTCTGTGTTCACTGAAAGTCAGACTGAATCACCAGAATTGGTGAATGTAATAAACAGTTGAATGAGTGCCAAATCAGGATTAATGAATGGAAGAAAGAGGAAAGTATTGGGGTGTGGCAGAAGTAACATTGGTGGCAAAGTTTACAGAATTAAGGACCACACAGTAGACCACTTGTACGGACTCTGGTACATGTGATGCTAATTTACACTGAGGGTCAAAGCACGGTTGTTATAAGGAATAATGTAGCATGGAAAAACAGGAGATTCCCCGCAAAACAAAGTTACTAATATCAAAGATATGCCTTAATTTGTGTTAGACATACCTGAATGTATGCTTGGAGCATAGTACTGCATAAAAATTAATCATGGATTATGGAAAAACAAGAGGGGAATCGGAGCATTGTAAATGCGGTGCTATTGATGGATGTTTAAACTAGGTGAACTCATAACAGAAGAACTATCGAACATCTCTGCAGAATAGGTGAGGATAGTGTGATATGTGGAAAACTGTGACAAGTACAAGGGTCAGCAGAGTAAGTTATATTTGAAGGCATCAGGGAATAACCGCTGTGGAACTAGAGGTGGTTGCTGAGGTTAAAAACTGTAGGGAAAGACAGAGATAGGAATGCATGTCATAAATAATTGTGGACTCTGGGAGCTCATGGCACTGCAATTCTGCTGCTCAGACAGACAGCCACATTGTCAACAGAAGGCAGAGTTTCCCCTTTGCATGTCTGTGGTTACCGAGACTGGCTGTTACAGCAGACTACAGTGGGGCAACCAAGGTGGTGCACACCCTGGCAAGCTGAGGCTCTGCTGGCGTTTGCTTCTGTTTGGTGATTGCCGAGTATATTTCTTGTTACTAACAGAAACTATAGCAAATTATTGGGTTCTTTCTCCTCTCTCATTCCTGACAAGCACCAAAAATGGTCTCATAAATGTGTGTGTGTGTGTGTGTGTGTGTGTGTGACCTCTGCTAGACCATTCCAATACATCTAAAGTAATAGACATTTATCTCATCTGACAGTGTTACACATTCAGTGCACTCATACTCTCCCCATCACTAAATTTTCTGGGCATGACATTGTCTGAATTATTGAAACTTCCTGGCAGATTAAAACTGTGTGCCGGACCGAGACTCGAACTCGGGACCTTTGCCTTTCGCGGGCAAGTGCTCTACCAATTGAGCTACCCGAGCACGACTCTCATTCTGGAAACATCCCCCAGGCTGTGGCTAAGCCGTGTCTCCGCAATATCCTTTCTTTCAGGAGTGCTAGTTCTGCAAGGTTCGCAGGAGAGCTTCTGTAATGTTTGGAGGGTACGAGCCGAGGTACTGGCAAAAGTAAAGCTGTGAGGACTGGGCTTGACTCGTGCTCGGGTAGCTCAGTTGGTAGAGCACTTGCCCACGAAAGGCAAAGGTCCCGAGTTCGAGTCTCGGTCCATCAGACAGTTTTAATGTGCCAGGAAGTTTCATATCAGCGCACACTCCGCTGCAGAGTGAAAATCTCAGTCTGAATTATTGTTGGCATTTGTTTGCTGGTCTTTGTGAATAAGACACTGAACTGTTGACAATAACTATTTTTCCTACCAACCTATTCTTAACTAACCTCTCTTCCATGGTACTATGATCTAGTTGTGGGGATACCACCTCTGATTGTATGTTTTGATTTTATTCCCAGTTCACTTTGCTGACCCTCATTAAGTCTAGACTGAGCATTTACACTTTGCTTTTCAGTATTTATATCTTATCTACCATATAATGTTGTGTGCACGCGCGTGTGCGTGTGTGTGCGCGTGTGTGTTTTGAGGGAACTCACCGCATTTGAGAGACAGTGGCCTCATCAGGTGGAGGAGTCGTGGGCCGCGCAGCAGCAGGTGTCTGGCGAGGTGCGCTGGCAGAGGTGGCGGTGGTGGTGGTGGTGGTTCTGGTTGTGGTTGTGGTGCTGGTGGTAGTGGTGGTCCTCAGCTCTGTAACGACTGGTGCACTGCACATACAGAGAGGCAGGGTGTGAGCTGGCTAGGCGTGTCCTCGTGGGGATGTGGAGGTGGCTCACTATGGCCAGCACTGCTGAGGGACCATCCACACTGGGGATAGGGCTCCAGTTAATACAAATGAATTACCAGTAAGCTAATAACAATCAGTTGTACCATCCGAGCTTTCCACGGCAGTCGCTCAACCCCGTACAACAGGTAGTTCAAATCTAAGTGCAGCCAGAAGGTACATACAACGCCCAATACTTGCACAAAACATAATTACAGAATTACTGGACAGGTTAGCTCAGGTGCTGTCGCCATCAAAACTATCCAAACGGCCTGAATTCCACTCCACCTAAATTGTATGATGATGATGAAGTCCCATATTCCTTGACAGAGTGTAGGGGAACGACGAATGCACCCACATAATGTTACTGTCTTGCAGTTCCTCTGATCTCTTTTCGATATGGGCATTTCACTCTACAAAACGATTACTAAAAGACCCCACTTGAAGCAACTGATTTGTAACACTGAGTCCACAATCAGACTAATATCACGATAATGTGAATATCGAAACCTGTTATAATTAGATGGCAGCTTGTAAACCCAAGTTTATTGCAATAAATGACTTTTTGGAAACTAAGTTTCAACTTGAAATTAAGTGACGAAAACATTTGTATTAAGACTACCATCCAGGATTCCAACTGAGCACCTATTGTCTCTGTTAACTAAGTACGAAAGATCTTAAATATCATTTCAGCCACAGGTAAGCATGTGTGTATGTGTGCATGTTGGAATGTTGAAATGGCTTCGCATTGTGTTCGATGATTCAAACCTAGCAACTAATAGGATTGTTAACTAAGTGCAGTAATACATTACATATCCAAATATAGCAATATGAGAATCTGAACTGTCGAGAAAAAGTATTTTGTTCCTTTACTGGGATCTGAATCCACCACCTCCCGTTGTTTTCTAACCACAAATACATGTTAAACATCCGCTTAGTTTAGCTGTAGCAGGATGTGCCCATATATGAACTGGAAATAACCTAACGGAACATTCTGTGTGGGGTGGGAATCTGTCCCTGCATGCTGCATGCACCATCGTTGTTGACTGCACACAAGATAATGTTGATTATCGAATTCTTTTTCGCCACTTGCTACGAGGTACGTGTTTTAACTTTTCAAGCAATCATTTAAAGTTTTGTGTGACAGACTTGAAATCGACACCAGCTGTCATAGTTGACAAGACATGCAGAGGCGATAAATCAAAATTGCTTTTCTCCTCTGGTTTTATGTGCATGACACAATGAAAATCTTTGCAGACAACCATGAATACAATGGATGCTAATAACTATGGACATATCCGTGGGAAGAACTTCGTAACACAAAAGAGCTTCATTACACCAGATGTGTACTGTTACATTCTGTGGACTCACATTAGCCTTTGATTTTAAGTTTTTTGTCAGGACCAAACATTTTTGTTTTATGAAGGTGGAGCCAAATAGTTCAAATGTCCATCCAACCATCCTGTTTTAAGTTTTCCTTTATTTTCTTAAACTAAGCAATGCAAATACTGTGACCATTCCTTTGAAATGGCACTATCTATTTCCTTTCTAACATTTCAGAGCTGTAGATTCTATTTTGTCTCTAATGGTCTTGCAGTCGATGGGATGTTTGACAATTTCTTCTTTCTTTCTTCCTCAACATTTCCTATGAATTAAAGTGCCGCATGATGGCTAATTGGTCACATTTTATGACATTTGGCAGTGATCGATTGAGCCATACTGGTAAACCACCACATCAAAACAAACCAACTGCAAATGAAAAAATTATTTCCTGACGTAATTTCTTTGACACACTTACCACATACACACACACAAAATAATACAACAAAACAAACACATTTCCAGAATACAAAAGGACTCACAAGCTGAAAACTTACACACACACACACACACACACACACACACACACACACACACACACACTGACAACACCACACAGAAAAGAACCAGCTGGTACACCATAACCTACACACAAACTAACACACGTAAGCAGAGCCAAAATAAAAAAAAAAATACCACACCATTACACACACACACACACACACACACACACACACACACACACACACACACAAATGCATGCACGCACAAATGCGTACACAAACAGATCACAGATACTTCAATAATTACACTTGAAAGTTTTGCAATAACATTCGATATTTGGCAAAAACATTTGACAGTCGGCAACAGAAACCAAAACATTGCATTGCAACAATCTTTCAGTTCATAGTGCTGTGGAATGTGGGAAAAACTGCAAATTGGCATTCATAAGAAGAACACCAAAAATGCAATGGGAGTGTAATATGTAAGAAATTGTCCACACAACCTGTAAGTACAGTTCAAAACATTACTACCTAATAGGAAATACCAACCACCAGAACTGTTTATAACCTATAGGCACAGTGACAAAAATGTAAATTAAATAGCTAGCATATGTACATACTCCAGGCCACTGATAACGCCTTGCAGAAAATAAACTCTAAACGCGTATGGCACTAAAATTGTGTTTTATTCAGTTGCTGTCAGCTGGTCCATAAGTAAAAATTATGAATATACTGAGATGCACAAAATACTTCATGCAGCATTTTCGAAGGTTTAAACAACAATCCTTATGACCTTCAAGTGTACAATATTCAATAAGTCACTCCAAGAATATTTTATAGCTACAAATAAAAAATTGTGATTGATAAATATACTTATTCCAACCTGCATGACAACACGTCAGACAAAAGTCTATGATATTATGCATGAATCTACTTGTTTCAATTAAATTATGGATGGTCCTTTTAGGCTACATGCATCAATGTAGTATGCTACATGAGGAAAAATGATGGACTTTCTTACGCACTTGCACAGTACATTTTTAGGCCCCCTTTTTCCACATGGAATTTATATGGAGGGATTATCTGTGCTACATAAGCTACATTTACTGAAGACAAGCCTCATCTTTGCCAAGATTGACGGTGTTAATAATAACAGAAGAAATTATAATAATGAATGATCTCTTCAAAAAACTATTATAGTGGATAAACATGGCTGCTTAGTAGCTTAATACCACTTTAAAGTAAAAAATAAATTCCTTCTGAAATTATAATAAAGGGAAGCCACTTCAAGAATAACAATGGACGCATTCTCAAACAACAGTCACTGCCTATGATTGACTTCCTTATATATCAAATGACCTCTCTTCTTTTAGTAAAATTATAAGCCTCTATCACAATAATAAAGAGCTAGAAAATAATTAACGTTCCTTGACACAATGGCACACTACTGCAGTTATAAATGTGACAATGGAGAACATTCTGGAAGTTTGATTGATACTTGTCGCTGAGTTTATTTTGTACGATCTAATGTTGGTGTAACCTAAACTCTTACAAGATCACAGCAGCTCAGGTGGGAGAAAACACTTCCTGCAGAAATTTCTGTAGCCTACAATAATGCCAGTAGTGCAGCTGACAATTATGCGATTTTATTTCAGTGATTACAAAAACAACTCTAAAGTACACATTAGGTAGCTGAGGCAACTAGTGACCATTGACATGGATTAACAAGGAAAAGAATGTTTTGTAAAGGCTGTAATGAACCTCAGGGAAACGGAACGCTCATCCAGTGATGAGCATCCTTCGTTAACAGCAAAACAGTGGCACTGCATTGAAAGTAGTTTGGTGGTCTGTTCAAATTGCTCTGGCTTCATTTGCTTAAGCTCTATATTCGAGTCACTGATCAGCCAAACACTTGACTAGTATTAACAGACCCTCTTTGCCTCCGGTGACTTCTGTTTAACAACATAAGGTTCCACTTTCCTTCCTAATCTACAATAAAGCCGACGCTCCTTCACTACCTGCTGGAGGAGAGTCGGTGTATGTTGGGCCATGACAGAGGCAGACGTCCAGCTAGTGGAAGCTCACCATTAACCTTTCTTGCACCAGAAATTTTATTTCATCCCTGAAACAATTGTCATGTAAAGTCACAGCACACTTATTTGAACTTGCAATGTTGAAAATGTTGGTGCTGAACTGGGAATCTAACTTGGATATCTCTTTCTGCCATCTTTAACACTTTTCGGACAATACAGTTCCATCGTTTTGTTGAGTCCCCAACATTCCACAGTTTTCCAGGTTTCAATGAAAGGGGAAGGTCTGGTTTTAAATACTGGTTGGGTACAAAAATTTTCGCTGTGTGATTTCACGTTGTAGCATTCGCACTGCAAATAACATGTGGAAAGCAATTACGATTTTTAGCATTTGTGCATGCTAACATCAACAATAACAATTGGTGCCAATTTTGGCTATGAAACAGGCAGAGAACTTTTTATCCTATCATTTCAGATTTATAAATTCCACTCCTAGTGGCTGGTGGAAAAGTATTTGACAGGTGTGTAGCCAGTGGTGATAGCACATACAGGATTAAGAGTCCCAGTCAGCAAGGAACTTTTCCTCGCATAATTTCTAGTTCAGACATGAGCATATCTCACTGGTGGTGAAATGAACTGACATTGTGTATCTATATGTGGCTAGAAAACAACATGATATATGCTGGGTTCGAAATGCAGCAGGGGAATACTTTGTTGTATAATCATTTCAGTTTCATCATCCCTCTAGCGGTGAAAAATTTTGATACATAAAATTATAACAGTTTATTGTGCTTCATTCACAATCCCTGCCCAAAACAAAACTTTATGCCCCATCATATCAAGTTTGAAAAAGTGCATATGATGTCACATGCAGTTAAAATGATAGTTAAGATCTGTAGTGACCGGATTGGAGTGTTGGATCGCAGTCCAATACAAAAGCATGTAGTTTGAAGCTGAATCTTGCTTTTTGAAATCTCATTTATTGTAATTCACTTCAGTTTACAAGCACTGAGGACCATCATCTCTGGTAAAGGGTTTTCTGATATTTACATTACTGTGGTATTGGTTTTCATATGGACGATAATAGACGAAGTGCAAGAAAGTTATGTGCCTGCATACAAACCAGGTGGAACGCAGTTCAGGAAATTTGGCTGCTTCTGAGCATGGTAACACACGCATATAAATTCGACAGGCACGACACTCGTCTGATTGTCAAACATTTCGTATTGTAATTAATGTGATACTTTGATCATCAGACATCATTCAAAGCCTGTCTTAAAACTGGTCTTTGAAAGGTACAGCTAATGAAATGGTTGACAGCGTGTTTCAAATTGAGCTGGAGAAGGAAATCAGTACAGCGGGCAGTAAGGCACGGTGAAACTCGTGATTTGACAACAGAAAGAGGCTGTGGGTGTGGAACAGTTACATGTCATAACATTATTACCACATTCATCTCAATTTCATTAATTAAATACGGTTGACAGGAATTTAAGTATTTTTCAAGTGAGCATCCTCACAGTGTAAGCACACACGAAACCATGGGGTAGTTAAAGTAAGCTGTGTCATTCCCCAGTGATGGAAAAACACACACTAATGTGTGTGTGTGTGTGTGGGGGGGGGGGGGGGGTGATGAGCAATGTTTGTGATTGATGATGTAAGTTGTGCTGTAAACTTGCTACTGAAATAAAATTAAGTTTGTCCTCCACAAACAGTAGGTATGAATGGTAAATTCCGTGAGAATCGGAAGTCTATCTAGAAGGGCTGGCATGGGTACAAGGGGGAGTAGGATGAACATGGGATAGTGAGACATCCCCAAAAAATGGGAAAACACTGTATCACTTCACTGTGTGAAGTGGACACTGTATGAAGTAAAAAATAATTCTACTTACATGTGGTTTTATACGTCTTATTTTAATTATTAAGATCATATGTACCTGCGGTGTATAAAATTTGTGTGTAATACTATGTATAATTTTGAGAGGCTGGAGGGGGGGGGGGGGGTGTCAAGTAGAATCAGTGAAAGACAGAGGCAGTTCCAGAACCAAACATTGTATATCTGTCTGTAACTGACACCCAATAGTGTGGGAAGTATGAGGCAGTGAACTAGGTGAAGATCACGACAAGAATCTATTATACATCATCAAGAGAATTTTTAAAATGTACACAAAGATAACTGTTAGTAAAAAGATTCCCGTTAACAAAAATTTTTTCAAACATAAGAGCTCGAGTCATTTCCCACAGCGTGCATAACGAGTTTTTCATTTTTTCAAGAATGTAAATAACAATTGTAATATGTTTATTGCTTGAACAATGAATTTTGATGTTAATCTTTATAGAATAAAAGAGAAAGACACTGAATGATTTACAACACTGGCTCTATGTTCATTACAATTGGTTCAGGGAATGCACAGTGTCATCTCGAACACAAGATTTCCAATATGTCAAATAGCACATAAAATACTACATAAGTATTAAAATCTAAATGAAAAATAAATGATCATTTATGAGTGTTAGTGGCTATTAGACTTGTATGAACATATGTAACTGTAAGATGGTGCAGAAAAATGGTAACTCTGGTCGCACAGACACTTTAATGGTCACAGACTATCAGAGTTGGAACAGCAACAATGGATGGGACAGATAATGTCATAAGGTGTGCCACAGGAGAATGGAAGCCTGTAGTGTTCACTGGGTGGCTATAGTGAAGCCATAGACCCACTGAAACACACCCACACAGGGTGGACACCTGTTCATCGAATACACAGTAAGGCACGGTATTCTGTGTGTCACAGAAGGGAACGTATCCAAGCACTGCGTGAGCTTTATGTAATGCTGAGTACAGAGGTGAACAAAGCGAGGTGGGAAGACTCAACTTTATGGGGCCAGCTGGAACTGCTGCTAGGTCTGGCCTGTGATCCTGCGAGGTGGTCTCAGGCTGCAAGAGGTGTGAGCAGTCAGACACTGGGGCACCGATGCTTACTTCACCTGGTTTTCTGAACATCCTCCGTACAAGCCCTCACAGCAGAGCATTCTTTTATATTATGTGCCTTTAGAGCAATTAACATCTTCCGTGTACTGTCTGGATTTGGAGAGAACTAAGAATTATCTTGGGATAGTTACTGGCATATGGCCTGCACGTGGAAAGAAAGTGACCGACAACTACGTAAGAGCCAAAGCTGTAATACTAAGGTGTGAATAGTGATTACTCTGATAATCTGCTTTTATACAAGACGAAACTTCCACAGGTCAACATCAGCCATCTAAATTTGTAAAAATGTTACCACCATCCTCTATAATCATTCTGCAGTACACTACCTTGCTCGAGGTGTCGATTGTAAGTGACTTTGTCATCATCTTCATGCAGTGTGGCACTATTCAAAGGTGTCTCATTGTCATCAGCCACAGAGGCAATGGACAACTTTAGAGACCACTTCATGGGAACAGGCCTACAGCAACGAGTACAGGCTGCCGGTTGCAAACTACACCCGTCACTGTGTCTGAGCCTATGCTGGGCAATACAGCTTTGTGTCCACAGCAGTCTGCCTCATGCTCTATTCACACAGTGAGTGTACCCTCTGTCATGACAGTTGATGCTAAAACCTAAACAACCACTTTCTGTATACATGTAGTTTAATATAATGCCCACAAACTGGCTCTTTGATGGTTTTTGTTAGCTAACATACCTGGTAATGAACACTGTTCAGTTTAGGGGTTCACTGAAACTGCTACACGAGGGTAATGATAGCATTGTGAGCTATCGTGAAATGACTGTCTACGATGGTGTATTTTACAGCAGACACACATCTGCGAAAATTCAGTGGGAAAAATTATACAGTTGGAAATACACACACCTAGAACCGAGAGACACTAATCAGTGGGTTGTCTCACACTTACCTGGTTTGTGGTGGTGGATTGTACAGCAACCGGCTCACTTCGATCAAGTCTTCCGGCTGCTTCCGCATCGCATCTGCCCACCCCTGAGTGGCCATCACCTCGTGGGTACGAGTCTTAATAAATTCGATGGCGGCTCGCCTGAGGTCACCGCAGGAGTGGCGGACTGCGAGGACGGCCGCGGCCGCCGCGGTCTCCACGGTCAGCTGAGCGGCCACCTGCCGCTCGCACTCCGCCTTCAGCCCCGACGCCCCGTACTTATCCGCTGCTGTCAGCAGCTGGGGGGCCGTGCCGGGCCGCTGGGGGGCCCGCAGGGTGTACAGGTAGGAGACCAGCTGCCTGAGCACCGGGCCCCCGATGTCGGCAATCCTCACGACGCCAGTGCAGGCCTCGAGGGTGTCGTGGGCGAACATGGCCGCAAATACGGGGCTCCTGTCCGCGAGGACGGCCCTGTGCACCACCAGCCGAGTGTCACCTGCCTCGAGTATCACCACGGCGTCGTCCCCGGCGTCCAGGAGTGCACCCAGGTCGACAGCCACCGTCTCTGTGATGTCCTTAACTGCTTCCATTGCGGACGATTCTGAAACACGGCAACACGGAGCAGCCGTTTCAGCATACAGGTGACTGACAATACTTCTACGAGTGACAGCCACATCTGTTTCCAGCGACAGTTGATAAATACAGGGTGAGTCACCTAACGTTACCGCTGGATATATTTCGTAAACCACATCAAATACTGACGAACCGATTCCACAGACCGAACGTGAGGAGAGGGGCTAGTGTAATTGGTTACCACAAACCATAAAAAAATGCACGGAACTATGTTTTTTAACATAAAACTACATTTTTTAGTTGGAACCCCGTTGGTTTTGTTAGCACATTTGAACATACAAACAAATACGTAATCAGTGCCGTTTGTTGCATTCTAAAATGTTAATTACATCCGGAGATATTGTAACCTAAACTTGACGCTTGAATACCACTCCTCCGCTGTTCGATCGTCTGTATCGGAGAGCACCGAATTACGTAGGGATCTTATTCTGGTACGGATTTTGCTATTTTAGGCGTCTTCGAAAAGAAACGTTCACTTTAAAAATATATGGCTTGTGATGTATTTGTATGAGGTTAATGAAATTTTAATACGTTATAGCCAAATATATTGTTAATGTAAATCTCAAGTTACAACATTTTCCGATCACCCAAAAAACCACGATAGTGCAAAATAAATCAATAATCAAAAACTTTGTCATATCGTGGAAATTTCAATAAACAATACAAAATTCTTACTCATTATCTGTTTTACTTCAAAATAGGATCAAATAAGATCAAAATACAGGTATAGTACTGGAATAAACCAAGTTTAAAGGGCAATGTGCCTTCCATTTATTTTATATTGTAAATGAGTGGTGAGTTATGAAAAAGAGCTAATTCATTTCAGGGAGTGAACATTTCTGATCCAATCTCTGAAAAGAACAGTTTTGCCCATCTCTAGTGCTCACCCCGGCATGGCGCGTATGGGCAGTGGAAGTATTGCCCGTCCGAAAAATACAGCCTTACGGTATACCGAATTTTATTAACACTGAGTAGTGTTTCGTCTTTCGCCGTTCAAGCGCTCCATCTATTTACGTTCCTACATAATAGTTTTCAGTTGCAAATATCTCTACAGTTCTTTTGGTTTGTTTCTTCTTTTGTCAAGAACAATGGACAGTTCAGTAACTGGTGAGCCCCTAGCCACTGGCATTATTATCTTCTGCCTCCGCCATGTTTTCAGATCGTAAGAAGGGATAGACGATTCATCCTGAGGGTAGTGAATAAGGAACTAAGGAATAATTATAAAATCAAGTGATTTAGAAACGAGGCAGAAAATTAAAATAAGGGTATCTACTTGCTGCCTGTAATGCTGACGTATCTCTACGATCTGCTGCAAGAAGTCGAAAAGGCGTTATTTCCACAGGTATGACCTCTTTCTGCTTCTGATAAAACGTCGAAGATATGAAGTACGTAGCTTTCACTGTCGTTACTTGCCTATAGATGTAATAAGAGACATTATAGTATGTACCTGTGGACATTAGATTTCCATTGCAAGCTAGAAACACTCGAAAAGCAGTCAGAAATAACAGTGTTTCAATTGGCTCGCCAAGATGAGAAATAGCATTTCAATTGTTGCATGCACATTATTCAGCATTAATACACTAATTATACAAATGAAAAAAAAATGGTCGGTATTATTACGAAAGTAGGAATATCCTAAAAGAGTGTGGTGCTTAGATATATTTAATTTGTTGAAATGTACTGCTGACAAAGGGAGATCTACTTTCATGACAATGTTCTTCGAACTGCAGCTCACAAGGCACACACTATCCTCCGCTGCTGACAATACACTGACCAGTGTGTTGTGCGACAGACCAATTCTTTCCTTTTCTCAGTAACAACTATTTCATTCGCCATCACACAGTTTGGCCAGAGCAGTAGGTGAGTAACCAGCATCCGGCAGGTGCGTATTATTCCGCCTGAAGGAACGCTCGTCATTATTTTAATACTGCTCAGACAAGAGAAGCAATAAAATCCTTTGGTAATTTTCCATTCCAGTCCCTCAGTGTTAGACACCAATGGGTTACGGGCATTCGACCAAAACTCCGACATAATTGGTAATTAATTTTTGTGTGAGTTAACCTTTTCTCATTCGAATAAGCGTCACCATTTATGAGTAACGGACACACTTCTGTTGACAATTTTAATTGTACTTTGTCAAAACACAGTGTAATTTGCGCAAACTCATCTCACAGCAGCTACTGCGGCAGAATCCTGAAACAGAGTGCCTGAGAAAACAAGTAACTGGCAATCACACAGGTCAATAGCTTACGAAAACCTCAGTGTCGGTTTGTAGTAACATAAGAGAAGAAATTTAATTTTTTTTTTCATACTAGGAAAATAAAATGAGACAGGGTTGTAGCCTATCCCCGATGTTATTCAATCTGTATATTGAGCAAGCAATAAATGAAACAAAAGAAAAGTTCGGGGTAGGTATTAAAATCCATGGAGAAGAAATAAAAACTTAGCGGTTCGCCGATGACATTGTAATTCTGTCAGAGACGGCAAAGGACTTCGAAGAGCAGTTGAACGGAATGGACAGTGTCTTGAAAGTAGGATATAAGATGAACATCAACAAAAGCAAAACGAGGATAATGGAATGTAGTCGAATTAAGTCGGGTGATGCTGAGGGAATTAGATTAGGAAATGAGACACTTAAAGTAGTAAAGGAGTTTTGCTATTTGGGGAGCAAAATAACTGATGATGGTCGAAGTAGAGAGGATATAAAATATAGACTGGCAATGGCAAGGTAAGCGTTTCTGAAGAAGAGAAATTTGTTAACATCGAGTATAGATTTAAATGTCACGAAGTCGTTTCTGCAAGTATTTGTATGGAGTGTAGCCATGTATGGAAGTGAAACGTGGACGATAAACAGTTTAGGCAAGAAGAGAATAGAAGCTTTCGAAATGTGGTGCTACAGAAGAATGATGAAGATTAGATGGGTAGATCACGTAACTAATGAGGAGGTACTGAATAGGATTGGGGAGAAGAGGAGTTTGTGGTACAACTTGACTAGAAGAAGGGATCGGTTGGTAGGACATGTTCTGAGACATCGAGGGATCACCAATTTAGTATTGGAGGGCAGCGTGGAGAGTAAGAATCGTAGAGGGAGACCAAGAGATGAATACACTAAGCAGATTCACAAGGATGTAGGTTGCAGTTGGTACTGGGAGATGAAGAAGCTTGCACAGGATAGAGTAGCATGGAGAGCTGCATCAAACCAGTCTCAGGACTCAAGACCACAACAACAACAACAACAACAACAACAACTAGGAAAATCTTGTTTCGCTAGCTGTCAGTAACTCAAGAAATTAGTACCAATGGAGTCAAAAAAATAAGAAGGGAAGTACTGATATATCGCCAAAGATAAAGTTTCCTGTGTTTACGAATTAGCAAAATACTCTCCTTGTGTGCTATCATTCGCCAATCTTTCGTTTCGATGTCTCGAGCGGTTTAGGAGATACGAGAGATGTTGCGCGTATTTCATTCTCGTCTCGCGGGCGTGAGACTGGAAGTGAGCGCGCTACATAGGATCCGTTTTCTCGAGATCGGAGGCAGATAGAGACCTCCTCCCAAGTCTAAACAAAATTTCAACATGTTGGCTAAATTTCAAACGCAACAACATATGGTGTAACCAAACGCAAAATCGTAGCGACCCTTATTTTTCATTGCAGGCTTTTCGAATTTTGCGTAGCGTCTTACTATAATGTGTATACCGAAATAAGTATGACCATTAGCGAGATGATGGGCACTTGGCCACATAGCTGCCATATAACGCTACAATCAAGTAAAAAATGAAATATTTTTACTGAGTAGTTTTTGTAAAATCGTTTGAGAAAGAGTACAGTGTGCGCGCGCCTCGTTTCTGTCAGCGGAGAGCGCCGTCAGCCGGCGCGTGCAAAACACGTGCACGCGTCTCGACATGCGTTGGACACGCGCGATTCGTGCGCGTCGCGCTGTAGCGTCGTGTCGCGCCTCAGTCCGCGCCCAGGCCTAAAGACGGCCCTTCCTCAGCAGCGGGAGGGCTGGCACCAGCGGGGCTCTGGTGGGAGTGTCGCGGACTCGGTGGCGGCAGGAACGCACTGCGGAAGCGTGGAGCAGGAAAGAGGACGCTGGCCGCCCATCGACGAACCACACTCACCACAAAACCGTACAATTTGTGTTGTCAAAGTACGCCAGCATGTCAACAATTATATTATTTATACGATCTGAAGGAAACTGTTGTTCCACCCGTAACCCGTAAATTTTAAGTGGTCCCAGTGTTTCCTGTTACGAATGTACCGGTATACTCTCATCTGCATAATTGTTAATTCGTTACATCACCCCTTACCCGTAGCAATCAAATCTAAACATAAAGTACTAAAAACCAATATTGCGATGCATAATGTAACAGGAATGAGTTACCACCTACATCTTCAAACCTAAGGCCACTTTACGGTGTGTGGTGGAGGGTATTTCGTGCACCGAGGCCATTCTACTCTGCGCCTCGCTAGGCTTCCCGCCCACCCCCGCCGACCATCACGAGCGTGGCCGCGTGACGTCACCTCCCGCCGCTGCCGACCCTGAACTGGCGACACGCACTTATCTGCACCCACCGCGCGGACGCCCGCTTCCTGCCGACAAACCGCAGTGCCGCAGTGCAAGCGTGTCTCCTCGACGCTTTCAGGCCTGCAGTGAAATGAGCTAGACGAGAAAATTCTAGAAACTGCAGCCCACACACGGGCCTACCGACGATGACGCCAGCCACGTACCACTCGCGAGCGGCACAGCCAAGGCGGATGGGAGCCGTCAGTGGTACCAGAGTACCCTCTGCCACGCACTGCCACGCGCCTTGCCGGCACGTACATACAGACTTAGGTGTTGGACTTGCAGGTTTGCTGAAAGTCCTACAGCGGCATGAGGTACAGTGCAGAGGTCTCGCAAGTCACAACCAGTATAAACCCCACGCCACGCCCATTCTGTCAAGACTACAACTCGCACTTATACTACACCTGTAATCTATTACTTTACAAATGCGCCACTGTCTCTAATATTTGACGTTATGCATGGAAGCGAGAGAAACTTTTGAGAAGGTTTGAGATAATGTTCAAACTTTGTTGCAAGTTGGCAAGTGCTGTCATTCCCAGACAATCGATGAACGTATCGTGGGTTATTTGGGCTCCACGAGATGCGATGGCAATCTCCGTATCTGTCTCGTTCAGCGTAATACTTGTCTCGCTGTAAGAGGGCTTTAAACACAAGTTTGGACCTCTTAGCGAGCAGTTTACGACATAACTTTTAAATTCGCCGGATAACAGAGTGAAATACTGAGAATAAAATTTTTTTTGCCTCCAGAAGTCGTTTGAGGCGCCTTATTTAACGAAATGGGTTCAACTACGTAACTATTTGTAAGAGGCTTGTACAGACGATGTGGGCCATTTGTAGTTTGATGTAGGCTTGTCGATATAAACGAATTTTATTTAGCCAAGACGGAGTCCGAAGTATCCTACTTACTTCACCAGAGTACTTTCAGTCACAGTTTCACTTCTAAACATGGAATAAAATTTCCAGAGTGAAATTCCAGAGTGTGCACTGATATTGAACTTCTTGGAAGATTAAAACTGGGTGCCCGACCGAGGCTCGAACTCCCGACCTTTCCCTCTCGCGACCAAGTGCTCTACCACTTTTTTTTGCGTTTTGTTCGTTGTTGATCGTTGTGTTTGGTCGTTGCGGACGTCACATGACATCCGGTCTCGTTCGTTTGTTGATCCTTCGACTGAGTTTTTTTATTGCAGAGGCCAAACAGCTCTCTGACCGAACACGCTGAGCCACCGTGCCGGCTTACCTGAGCTACCGAAGCACAACTCAAAACATCTGCTCATAGCTGTACTTCCGCAGCAGAGCACTTGCCCACGAAAGGCAAATGACCCGAGTTCTCGACTCTCGGCCCGGCACACAGTTTTAATCTGCCAGGAAGTTGCGTGCAGTAAAATTTGTTTCGCGTGAGGCCGTGTCTCAGGGAGCAAGTAATTTTCTTTCATTTCTATTCTGTCACTTAGTAGCAAGCTGAGTTTATTGTACCTAAATGAGTTGTGAAATGCATGTTGCTGCCTTTTCAGATCACTACAAGGAGAAAATTTGTTTGTTTTGAGATTAAACTGAGTACATGCTGTCAATTATAACAGCTGTCTGTACTTTGCCGCTCTTTATACTGAACTCAACTATTAGTACCGGCATCAGTTGCAACATTTTTTGCGCACAAATCTGGCACTCTTCAGACAGCACGGGGCGACTGCGCGTCGTCCCCTCCTGCTGCTGCTGCTGCGCCCACACGCACACCCGCCCGCCCTGCCGTGCGAAAGCGACTGAGCGCCGCCTCGCTGTCCCACAACCGGCGGGCCGGGGCAGCGGCTCTCAGGTCACGTGACCCCCCCCCCCGTCCACCGCCAGCATCGAAAGCCGCAAGCCACGACCTTGGCGCTTCGTGCAGCGTTTCATTCCCTTTTCCGAGAAGCGAGCACACGCAACGCTTACTGCGACAGAACGCTGCCTAACGAATAAACAACTCCGTCGCTCGCTTCTCCCTACGTCATCGCCTGTATTTTCCGTAGTTATTTTGATTTCAGTCTTAACCGAGAAGCTCATCGGTCACAAGTACATAACGTAATTAATTCGCATGATCTGGCCATTCATCTTATAGTGTTTCAGTTGACTGCCTGCTGCCCTGGTGTCCATGCAAGAGCTTAAAATTTTCTGTCTGCTCCTATGTACTGCGCAAAGTACGACGGTCGAAATGTTTATTTTGCAGCAGCAGCTTTTGCAGTAAGCGGTAGTAATTTTTAACAGTTCGTAATAAGAGGGTGTCATCTGTGCTGTGATTGGCTGAGGCAGAACACACTGAGCAGTCGCCGTATCCGGTTTCATACTATCGGCGCTTTGGTGCCACATTTGCCCACTTTGTATTGAAACTTACGTCCAAAGCAAAAAAGGCCACCCAACACTCGATATACCTGCGCAATTTCTTACAATACAACGGCGCAAAATAACCTAATACCAAAACGTCATCCCCGTAAGCTGCAGTTACTTTAGGGTCAAATACCAAGTTTAATTTCCGCCGCTTCAGTGTGAGGCCAACACTGTGGATCACCGCACAAAACTGTTGACGTCATAGTAGTTTTGTACACTCCTGTCTGAAAAATTTCGTTCCAGAAAAGCCAAGTTTATAAACTTTTGCATCAACTGGAAACACTGTACTATTCGTCATGTAAAGAGAGGGTATTGCATCACATAATGCGAGAAAAGACCCTACCACACCAATTACTACACTTTTTTCAAGACCTTCCCAGTGACCTCTGAGCTCGTGTTGAGACAGTATTTGACTGCCGTGTCCTCTACAGAGTCCTGACTACTGGACCGGCGTAAGGGGTCGTGGGTTCCCTCCCAGCTGTTGCTTTCCTGCTCAGAAATCCGCGCCCCGCCGTGGTGTGTCAGAACGTGGCGGCATCTGCTGGACCGCGGCCACACAGGACGGGCCTGGGAATTATTTTTGCATTCTTCATTATTATTCACTATCGTTGTTGGTTCGAGTGTTTAGCTTTGCTGCCACTCGTTCTCGGCCGACGATAAACTGCTATAAAGATAATAAACATCAAATAAAAATAAGATTAATAAAAAGATAAAAAATCAGCTCCTTATTCTCTTATCAAGTAGACAGACTTTCACCCCAATTAATTCTGAGACGACAGGTAAGACTGCGTACTTCCGCAGGTGATGTACATCGAAGATACCCCTGAAGTATAGATACGCTTCTCGTCCAATTTCGCATCAAGAACTTACTTACATTTCACCATGCAATATGCAACAAAGTTTTCCAGATGAATCATTCATATAATTTATGCCACACAACATTTTCACCGTGTACATGATTACGGCGCGATTCACTCTTAAGAGCCTGGCAGAAGGTTCATCGAATTACCCTGCGACTAATTCTTTCCCGTTCTACTTTCCCAAGAGAGCGCGAGAAAAATGCACACTTCAAGACGTTCCACGACAACTTTATTTCTCTTGTTTTATTACGATGGTCTTTTCACTCTATGCAGCGAAATATTCTGGTATTGGCGGGACAAAACTGGTGACTGAAATTTCGTGAAAAGATCTCGCCCCGACGAAACGGCCTTTCACTTATTGTCATCGCAACTCGCGTGTCATATCCGTGGCACTTTCTCCCCTACTTAGTAATAAAACAAAACAAACTGTCCTTTGGACTTTCCCGATGTTCTCAGTCAATCTCATCTGGTAAGCACCCCTTCTCCACAGCAAACATTCCGAACGAGGAGACGTCAAGGGATCACCAATTTAGTAGCGTGGTGTCGGCCGTCTCTCCAGTAGCTCTATTGTATCTACTAAGTGTTCTGCCAATAAAATGCGCTCTTTGGTTCGCCTTCACAACAACATTTTCTATGTGTTCTTTCCAATTTAAGTTGTCCGTAATGGTAATTTCAGTCGGTTTTGCATATAGCTTAACACGTCATTATGTAGGATCAGTTGCGAGTATTCGTACAAACAAGTTACCGTCTCCAAATCATTTTGCATTTGGTTTCGATGTTCTGCTGACCTTACCAGACGGTGAATGTCATTTTATACAGTCTAAAATGGCTGCTCAGATTATCTAGTAAAGCAATTGCGTACGTCAGGAACGGCAGAGGACCTTCAACACTTCCTCGGAGCACCATAGATGCACCTCCTGTTTTACTCGATGACTTTCCTCGAATGACTACGAATTGCGACCTTTCTGCGAGGAAATGACGAATCCAGTCGCACAACTGGGAAGGCACTCCCTGGACACGCCGTTTCAAATGGTTCAAATGCCTCTAAGCACTATGGGACTTAACATCGGAGGTCATCAGTGCCCTAGACTTAGAACTACTTAAACCTAACTAACCTGAGGCCATCACACACATCCGTGCCCGATGCAGGATTCGAACCTGCGACCGTAGCAGCAACGCGGTTCCGGACTGAAGTGCCTAGAACCGATCGGCCACAGCGGCCGGCGACACGCAGTTCGATTACAAGTTGCATGTGAGGCCCGCTGCCAAGAGCCTTCTCGAAATTCATAAATATGGAATAGATTTGAGATCCTCTGTCGACAACGCTCGTTATTTGGTGTGAAAAAAGAGCTAGTTGTGCTTTACAAGAAATTTATTCTGAACAAATCGCTTTCTTTGAGGTAACTCATTTTCGAACAGGGTATATATTCCGAAATTATTCTGCCGATTGATTCCAGTGATGTGAGGCTGTCTTTCATCGCATTACTCCCATTTCCTATCTTGAGTATTGGTGTGACTCGTGCGACTTTCCTGTCTTTAGGTACGGATGTTTCTTCGTGTGAGTGGTTGTATGGGTTCCATCAGTAGAATATTCAACAAGTAGAACATTAATCATCTCTAAAGTATCACTGCACTGTTATGTTCCACAACAACGTCTGAAGCAAGAGATCAAACTGGTGACTGTATCTTTCAGCATCACTCAGTACGGCTGTAAATACGCATACAGAGGCCGGCAGGTTATGTGGGGGCTCAGCATGAAAATACCACCAGCGGCTGTCCTGAGCTCCAGTGGGCAGAGTTCGGCGGTACTGTGCGACACGCTTCCGGCACGGCTGCGCCGGCCAGAGTGGTGAGGGAGGAGGGCCGACACCCGCCGTGGCTCCGCACCAGCGTTAGGAGGCAAACACAGCTCCACTGCAAAACTACGCGCGGCCAAAACCCCACAGCAGAACTAAATTAGAGTAAGGAGAGCCTTATGTGCAGCATTCAACGAATTTAGAAGTCAAATCCTGTCTACCAACTTGACAGGATGTACTGGTACCAGGAAGTTTTAGTCCCACTTTAAGTGAATAAATAGGTCGAAACCATCTGTCCACCCCAACCCCCCTGTTTTACACTTCCCTCCACTACTAAATTGGGGATCCCTTGCTGTCTGAGAATGTGTCCTGTCAACTCATTCCTTCTTCTAGTCAGGTTGTGTCACAAATTTCTTTGCGCGGCAATTCTATTCAGTATCTCATTACTTACGTGATCTACACATCAATTCTTGTGCATTCTTCTGTAGCACTGCAATCTAAAACCTTTGTTCCTTTTCCGTCTGAACTTTTTATCGTCGACATTTCACTTCCAGAATAGGCTACACACTAATACTGTCAGGAAAGACTTCTTAATATTTAAATTTATATTCGAATTTTAAACATTTCTCTTCTTCGGAAACGCTTTTCTCGCCCTTACCAGTGTGCATTCTATATCTTCTCTACTCTGTCTACCATCAGTTAAGCATAACTAGCAAAGGTCACCTACTACTTTTAGCGTCTCTTTTCCTAATCTAATTTCGTCAGAATCGCCTAATATAGTCTGGCTACATTGTATCGCTTTTGTTGATGATCTTGTATCTTCCTTCCACGACACTGTTCATTACGTTTAACTCCTCTTCCAATTCCTCAGAAAACCCCAAAAACTTGGATTACAGAGAAAAGCCCAAAATACTACACGTCCTTTCCCAAAACTGTTTCACTCACGAATATTAGTCCGTAGTTCCGCCTTTAATAATCGCACAAACGTCAAAATAGCAGATATCGAAAGATGCGACCATGTGATAGAAAATCAAGTGGAATCGCAAGAGAAAGTGCTACTGCGATTTTTCTGAGAACTGTCTTGAGCCGCTATTTCGGGAACCCACACACATTGGGAATGTTTTAGACGATGAAACTACAAAGTGACCTGACGCTATAGATATTGCAACTATAAGGACAGGAATTGATGATCTCTATTTCAACGTAGGGACGATGGTTACTGAAGCTAACACATGCTTCACGAAGCCTAGGAGAATATCTATGATGGATATAGTAGATAGGCAGGTATTAGTATCTTGAGACAATGAATAGGCATCATTTAATTTCCATGTGATGGACGTGAAGGAATTATGGACAAGGTGTAAAATAATTGGAAATTGCGCTCTGAAGCAGTACGAGCCGAGTGAGTGGACTAAGGGCGGTTTAATCACAAAATTGCGGAAAACCCAAAGCATACAACTTCCATGTCATAACTCACTTTGCCAAGTACCTGAGAAAATTCTAATCCCACGGCACAGCTGGGGTGTGATCCAAAAGGAGAAAGTAACCTACTTCCAGCCGCTTTACGGTGTGTGGTGGAGGGTACTTGCAGCACCAGGGCCTTTCTGCGCTCCGCCGGCGCGCCCCTTCTCTGCCGCACATTCCCCTTCCCCCGCTCCCCACCCTCATCCACCTGCAGCCAGTACTTTTCCGCGGGTGTGGCCGCACTGCGTCAGCTGCTCGGGGAAGTCCCGGCCTCTGTGCAGCCCGGGCTGGCCGCAGCGGACGCAGGTGTCTCCACCGGCGGCAGACCGCTCTCTCCCGGCGGCTGTGCTGTGTGCCTCCCCAGTAGTGATGGGCTAAACTGCGATTTTCCGATATCAGTGATTTCTGTGAATGCTACTTTTGAGTATCTGTGATTCTTAACTGTGATTTGTCGCAGTTAAGAGTCGCAGTTAAGGAACATAGGTCGTGTATCCCTCCGCCACTGCTATTTCTGCGATTTCTGCTACTTCCGCGATTTCTGCTACTTCCGCGATTTCTGCTACTTCCGCGATTTCTGCTACTTCCGCGATTTCTGCTACTTCTGCGATTTCTGCTACTTCTGCTACTTCTGCGATTTCCGTGACTTCTGCTACTTCTGCGATTTCTGCGATTTCCGTGACTTCTGCTACTTCTGCGATTTCTGTGATTCCTGCGATTTCTGCGACTTACCACCGTATGAGAAAGTTACATCTGTCAACACAGAAAATTGCATCTCAACAAACCTGTCTTTGGCAAGTATGTTTTACGTTTTTTCTTCCGTTGGCTTTAATTTTGTATTAAAGAAACAACTGTGAAAATATTAATAGTGTAATTAATATGTAAGTAGACGTACAGTACCGTAATAGTTCGTATTTAGAAAATGAATTGTAACATATTGTTATGTTCACAGGTACCTGAACTACATTTCAGTCACTCAGTAAAGTGATAACTCAAAATATCATTGTCAACAGATCCGAAGAAATTGCCACTGCGTCTTTAGACCGTTTTCGTCAGACGAGAGGTTAGTTTCTAAGCGTTTCGATGGACTTAATTACTTCAGTGTGATCGTTCTTGCAAGTGTGATATTCATTATAGCAAATATTAGCAATCTACTCTGTCAATTATATTGCTAGTAATTAATGACAGCAAAAATTGTTTAATAATCCTTGTGTTTTTGCAGACACAGTTCTGACTCTGATTTCTGGTTGCTGTACGTATCTATCCACATCAAGGCTGTTTTTGAGAGAGACTCGTGAAGATTCAAGACAGTTCTTAGAGGATTTGCAGTTTAAAAGTGAAATAATTGTGAAATAAGTGTGTGAATGATTAAACTGTGTTTTATTGAAGCTGTTGTGCGATTTTAAAGGAATAATAAATGTCAAATACAGTGAGTGAATAATACAAATCTCATTTTCCACATGTTTAAGCCGCCCTATACCCATAATTTTCCGCCACTTACTTATTGGAAAGTGACATGCCGCCCCCCCCCCCCCCCCACCCTCCCTTTCACCATAATCTTGGTGTGACACTGACCTGTAACTTATCCTGAAGTCTACAATATGCATTTTGAGGCTGTTGATATGAAAGTGGGAAGTACAGATCTTCCAGTTAAATCAGGAATAGCTTAAGTGCATCACTTGAAAGTAACACAGGAAAAGCTTACTTATGTAGGTGGTAGTAGTGTCGGCAAAAAGTTCTTGTGTGTGAAGTTGCCATGTAGAACACCAGGTGTAAAACTTTTCTCCCGAGTCTTGAACTGTGTCGGAACAAAAGTGAGGCATTCATATGACTGTTTTCATTTCTCTACACTTATACAGATGTCTGAGTTCTGCTGTGTTAACACTACAAAGTCCTGTAGGCATGTGGAGTATTAACCAAAACTGTCATATTGGAAGCAGAATCAAACACATTTGTTACGTTACTTGATATTTTCAGGAGAAAAAGGCAATGTTGTTTCTTATTAATATAATACATTCAGAGTCACAGCAGTATTTGACCAACCATAACTGATGCTGAATGTGCATGTCGTCATATAATATGAAGGGCTTATTTCAATAGTGGTACAAGTCCATCACCTCCACTTTCCTGTCTATAATGCGTCTGAAATTAGTGATCCAAACAAACATAAATAAAGGTTCATCTCTAGCAAGAAGCCATATGCTTGAATATTTCTGGTATCTCAAATGCAGATTTGTCAGCGCTCATTTAACTTTACGAGTCTGTATCTCAAAATGAACGAAAATGGACTTGTACCACTATTGAAATAAGCCCTTCATATGCACACACAGCACATCGAACTCGTGAGGCACAAGGCTCTCATAACGAAGTACGTACGTCGGTCAACAGATGACACTAGGAAAAGTATGTTAACTGCGCTTTTTAGTTGCTACTTGCGACTCTTAGCTGCGACTTGTCACTGAAATCGCAGAAAGCAGTGCTAAATTCGAGCAATAGATGGCTCACGTCTTTGAATATAAAATAGTACTTGCGACTGCTAACTGTGACTGAAATCGCAGTTAGATTCTGTAAAGTTGCTACTGTGATATCTGTGACTTCTCAGTCACTGTGATTTCTAACAGATACGCGATTTCCTGCCCACCACTACTCCCCAGTGTCCAGGCTTGCAGACACAGTGTTTACTTCCGCGCCTGTCTGCCAACAACAGGACGCCAGCCGCACCCGAGTATTCTGGCTGTTGTGTCGTTTGTGCCCCGAAAGAGGCTTCCAGCGCGGAACCTTCACTCTTGCCAGCTGAGCTAGCCGCCCACGCCTTAAAGACACAACTTTAAACATGTCCAGATAGGCAAGCTTGATCTGTCGTGCGTCACGAAATTAAAATGTCAGCAAGTTTTACAACAGTATAAACAACCCTGCAGCGTTCACGGTTCATTCTGTTACCTCCTTTATACGGAAGATATGCAAGCGTCACATCTGACACACTAAAAAAGCTTACAAAACTGCAATTTGTGACGTTTTTCCTATAGACAATCTGTTTGCGTGTGAGAAACATAACCTCAGTAGAAACGTTACCACCGATCTGTGGTTCATCTAGCTTGGAAAGAGTTTTACATTTATTGTGAAATTTATTCCCATTTCGCGAATCCGAATTGACGTCCGCTTTTTGCGAAACATGAAACGTTTTGCCGGAGCGGGACTCGAACCCAAATCCCGCACAAACTTCCATGTGCCACAAATGGCTCACGTAAATCCAGATTCGTGAAATGGGAATCCATTTCGCTTTATTTACGCAGCTGTAATCGTGAGACGAGAGTGTATGCATCTCCCAAGGGCAGTGTAATGTGATACAGAGATGGTATTGACACAGCCATTGTAACCATCGAGTTCTATTTGTTTCAGAGTATCTAGGCGTTACTTTAGCTCGATTAGGGATCTAGTTGAATACACTGGAATATGCAGTTGGAACTATCGTGCATTGACGGAGACTATTGGGTTAAGATTTCCCACAGCAGTCTTGCCAGGGCGCGAACAAGCGCATACATCTGTGACGTGGCCCACTTATACTTTTATAGCGATTTGTCTCTACTTCGAAATTACGCTGTCTGCTTCGCGAGCGGTAGTTTCAACTCTCATTCCTTGCACAGAAGGACGCAGATTTCATTTCCATTCCGAGCTCAGTAGCAAACTGCACTCGTGAATGACGCTAGCAGGACAGTGTCGTACACATTGATGTCTTCTGATGTCACTTAAACGATGTGAAAACGGCGTCTTCCTTATAGGTAAAACACAGCACATGTCGATAATTTTGAAATTCGTCTCTGCTTGTACGTATTTAAACTGATGTCTGCATATAACTACCGAAAAGAAGTATCACGTTTTTGTGAATAAAGTTGACACACTAGAGAGAACAAGACGGGCTTCATGTCGTACAGAGAAATGTGCCCGCCGATATGCAGCATGTAACACCATAGCTCTAATGCTCTACTGACTCATTTTGCCTTTTGTTATATTTAATGTCAGATCGTTGAGTCTCTCTAAATGTTGTTTGATTGAATCGATGACAAAATTGTATAGTCCTTTCTTTGTAAAAACTCTGATGTCATGGTTTGATTCTGTGCAATGTAGTGTATCTATCATTTAAATTCTTTGTCTCATTCGGAGGGTGACAAAACTTGATGTACATAATTGTAATTTTGTTTAAATAATTTTTTGTAGAAATGTCAATATATGCTAATGTTCTGTTTTTTTAACGTTTGTTTGCTGTTATGTAAACTGGTGACGTTCACTTAGGGTTCTTAAGTTATTTCATATGCAAAAGGTGTTGTGGTTCCCCTCGGGAACGGAACTTTGTAGCACGCGCTAAACGTGGTGGGCATGGACAGAAAGGTGGAACCAAGAGTCAGTCGGGGCCGAGCTACCAAACTGTCAACTGCTCACGTAAAAGTTGTGTACTGTGCTGGTACCGAGAGAGGCTTTCCGTGGCGCTTTCCAATGCCTCGGATGGATGGATAAAGAGCTGGAACTATTCTTGAATTGATATCTATCATCGCCACCAAGAAATGACAGGGTCCAGCAATTCTACCTGCAAATCCACCTACCTACATGCAATCGCCACCACATTGCGCAGCCACTGAAAAGGAACCAAGGAATAGTAGAAGTGTATGGTGAAGGATCAGCTCATTGGATGTTTTAGTGTGGACAAATACAAGGTAACTTATACTCTAACTCTTATACCTACCTTGATTTTTTTATCCTTAGTCACACAACCTCTTAGGGTCCTTCCCATGCTAAAGTGATTACCGAGTGTCTTTATTGAAAGAACATTAAAGCTCAGTGCTTGAGCAGAACTGAGTAATATAGTAAATAATGCTTGCTGAAAATAATTTCTCTATTAAAACTGCTTATTAAAATTTTATTGCCATCTTCTAAAGTGAAAGTCCTCAAAACTGAGGCTTATGAAGTTTGCTTAGTAAATGATGACAGTGCAGTCTGTTGAAAATCAACCAAAGGCGAGCTGTTGTCTTATAACCACATCGAGTTGTGTTCTACTGCAGTAAGAGTTGAGAACTAATACTATTGAAGGTTACGTGTTCATACTTGTTAAGGCCTTGTTTCTTTAGTGTATTGAAATTGTGTTTAGTATGCTCTGCTACAGTGGTCAAGATTAAGGTCCCCTCTCCACGCAAAGTAGTTCAAATGCACAAAGTTAGTTAATTATAGCAAGTTTCTACTACTCTTGCTATTCAAGTGAAATTCTGTACAATATTGGGTTCCTCTTGCGTATTAAAAGTGACCATTAATGGTGTAACAGGAGCAACAGTTTGTCTATTGTGCTAATGCTAGATAACGATTCATAGAAAGACCACTATCTATGAAAACAATAATTTCTTTATTCAAAAGACAATGAGGAGTAATCTGTTGGTTAATTCCATTTAAGGTGCTTAGTAGCGAGAGACTTAATCTACGCAGAGTAACTAAATTTGCTGTGGACCATATCCATATTTCATGTCAGATAGGAATTTGTTTGAAAAGTAATATTACAGCTGTGTCCAATTTACGATTCTACAGTGAATATTAGTAGTAACGATATTGAGAGCATTCAATTTGACCAAGTCTTCACGGTAATAGTGTGTTTTGTTATCTGTTATATTTATGCAAATAGTTTCTTCTGATTTGGTAGCTCCAGCCTTAACGTGAACGTGCTGTATGCAGGTGCCAGAGTTCATTGCACTCTCGTGTGGCAAAGTATAGGTTGTGTTGGTCCAGTGAAGTTACTCACACCTATTTTGTTGAACAAGAATGTCAATCATTCTCTTGCCTAATTAGGCTGGCGACCGTTTTCTTTATTCTTTGAACAGTGTAGATCGGAAGATATTGTTTGTTACTGTTTAAATATTTACGTAATTTTTTGTTTCACTTCCGATAAACCACCTCCGTTAGGTACAACACGGTCAACATAACAAAATTCCTCTCAGAGGGTAACACTGCTCTGCTTCTTTATACTGTAATTGCTCGAATAAAAATAATTTCACTATACGAACTGCCTCCAGTTTTGAGGTTATGGTATAACAGTAGCTGTATTTGACAGAAGTGTTATACGTGGCTTTTCCGGGACAGGACTATTTGCTCTTTCGGGGCACAGTACGTAATATACCAAATTTGGTATCTGATTGCACACGCTACGTACAACCGGTTGCAGTGTTACAAGCAGCCTGTGTCGGCAGCTTGGGCAGCGTTTGGTCTGGACTGGGGATACGCCGCGACGCTGCAGAAACAGTCTGTGTGCGCCTCGCGCCGCCCTGTACGACCGAAGGTGTACCACGTGTGGAGCAGCCGCCAACGGCACTCTTAAACCTCAACTCCAGAAAGTAAGTTGCTCATATACGAACGCCAATGAAGAAGAGACGAGATAATGTTTTCCTAACAGAGTATATGAATCAAAATCAACTGACAAAGTATTGGCGCATTTGTGGACGTCACGGACACGCGCACTCTGAGAATAGAGATTGGCCAGTGGCGAGTGTCTCAAACAGCCGTTCAGCAGCGATCCGGTAACATTCTCGCTCGCCACCCTGTCGTGACACGGGAATATTACTATCCGTGAGTTCAGCAGCGCAATTCGCCTGGAAGGGCTGAACAAACTGGCACTCGACACCCCACTGCCAGCCCAACTGCCGTCCCTCCACTCCTGAGGGCGTGGAGCGGCTCCCACTCCCTCCCTCCCTCCCGCCCGCAGCACGTCTCTGCGCTCAGCGTCCCGGGCAGTTTCCCCGTCGGCGCTACGCGACGCGGCGTTTTACCGCGGGGAAAGCTGTCAGGGCGTAGGCGGGAGCGCGCGCATTTCCCGCCGCGGGTAAATCGTTCGCACGAAGCGCTGTTCCACAGGACACTTTCTGCCGGCAGAAAACGCGCGGATTTTCGGTGGCGGAACCGCTCGACCGCTGCTGCTCGCGCACCGACTGTCAGCCTGCTGTGTGGAGCGGGGCAGAGTGTGGTGATTTCGACAATTACCTAAGAATGGATGGAGAAACTTACCAGCACTTGCTCCCCCTTCGTGAGCCCTTTACTACAAAGACAGGAGACACATATGGGGAGAGCTGCGGCACCGCATGAGAAATCAGCACCAACATTAAGATACTTAGCTACTGGCCCTACATACCGTCATCTGCAGCATAGTGTAGCTATTTCACAACTGGGTCTCTCGAAAATTATGCCAGATACTTGTGCCGCAATTTTCTATGCTTTGATAAATGAACACACGGAGGTAGGTTGTAAATTTAAAAAAAAGTTGACGTTATATGTAGCTGTATTTTTCCTTCCTATGTTACAGTTCCCAAGGTCTCAAGAGGGACGGATTTACAATGCAAAAGAGTTCCGAAATGTCTCGATCATATCGACGGCGAACACGTGCGCGTTTATCCTCCCTCCTCCTGGAGAGTGGCAACTACAATGGCTACTGTAACATGGTGCTGCTTGCAACAGTAAACGCAAATTACGAGTTCACTATGGAGGCTTTGGAACCAATGACGGGATACCTGATGGTGGCGTTGTGCGAAACACAGTATTTTGCAACAAACCGAAGAAAAGTAAGTTAAGAATACCGTGTGAATCTTGTGTCATAGGTCACAAACTGCCGTATGTTTCTGCAGGAGAGATGCCTTCTGCGTAAGGCACGATTTTATTGATCCCTATAGTCTCAAGGTACTAAATTCTGAGAAGGTGGTTTGCTATTATCCCCAGTCCCGTTGTCGAAGAACTGTGGAGAACGTGTTTCCGACTCTCTCTCTCTTCCACATTCCAGTCCTTTAAAAAGTGATACAGAAAATATGCAGAATGCGGCGCCTGCCTGCTGTGTACTCTGTAACTACTTACGACGAAGATGCGGCCAGCTCTACGCACCACCAAGCACGTTTTACGCACAAAACCCGGAGGATGGTGCTTCTGCTGAAGTAGAGGTACCATGTTCTGAACATTGCCACTAATGGATGCGGGGAGCAGACTGGGCAGTCGCTGGGTTTATCTACCTGTTTGTGAAACTGTAATTTCGTATTTAATACTTCTGTTACTCTCACTTGCGTATTACGACGATACGCAGTTTAACTTATACACGACATTTCTGAACTCTTCAAAACGGGTCATTTTCATTACTTTTTGTCTTGCGTAAGTCTCAAGATATGTAATGTCAGCGGCTGCCCATGTTTCCAAAACAGTGACTGACCATCAACGGTTAAGCTTTAGAGGGCTAAAAAAAACTGAAATTTGCTATAGATTTCTATCGAACATATGTAGCAAATATGTGCGCAAATGTTTTAATTCTGACACCATTCAGTCTCTTCAGGAAAACTAATACCAGAGTAATCTACGCCTAGTCTTGCCGTTATTGCACTGGAAATGACAAAATTCTACCGTCGTTGTAGGCTGGACGTGAAAATTTACACTGCCCTTTAATCGTGTCATTTGAACCTCAAGTAAAGAAGTTTGTAAGTGACAGCGTCACAGTCGCCCATTCTTCCCTAACAAAGGATGCTATTAACGCCGAAGCACGACTGCGGCAAATTTTTTGCACAAAAAGCCACACAGAACTCGAGGCGTTTCGGAGATATCCCTTGTGCTTTGCTTTGTCAGCACGCCATGTATTTCTCACGCAAATTTTAACACAAGAACAGCTAAAACAAAGCACTGCAGCGTTGCATAGTACAAAAAAAGTGTTGTGTCTGATAGCTTCCCTTTCATCAGCTAATCTCAAAGCAGGAGACGTGACGTCACAGATAAAAAGAGAAGCATGCAATATTTGATTTCACGAAGAAAAACATCACAACACTTCGAGAATTCGCCTGCTGCTAATCCAGCCTTCGCCTCAGTCTAACCGAGGCGCAGGGGAGCGCAGCAGGTCTCTCACTCACCACAGCCTTAGTTCCATAAAACTGTGAAAATACTGAAATGAAGAAGGTTGTATACATAGAAGAATCCTGGAGATAATAGAAGGTATCAGATAGATTATATAATGGTAAGACAGAGATTTAGGAACCAGGTTTTAAATTGTAAGACATTTCCAGGAGCAGATGTGGATTGACCGCAAGCTATTGGTTATGAACTGTAGATTAAAAACTGAAGAAACTGCAGAAAGGTGGGAATTTAAGGAGATGGGACCTGCATAAACCGACTAAACCAGATGTTGCAAACAGTTTCAGGGAGAGCATAAGGGAACAAAGACAGGAATGGGGGAAAGATATACAGTAGAAGAAGAATGGGTAGCTCTGAGGGATGAAGTAGTGAAGGCAGCAGAGGACCAAGCAGGTAAAAAGACGAGGGTTAGTGGAAAACCTTGGGTAACAGAAGAAATACTGAATTTAATTGATGAAAGGAGAAAATATAAAAATGCAGTAAATGAAGCAGGCAAAAAGGAATACAAATGTCTCAAAAATGAGATCCACAGGAAGTGCAAAATGGCTAAGCAGGGATGGCTAAAGGACAAATGTAAGGATCTGCCTACAGGAAAATTAAAGAGACCTCTGGAGAAAAGAGAACCACTTGTATGAACATCAAGAGCTCAGATGGAAACCCAGTTCTAAGCAAAGAAGGGAAAGCAGAAAGGTGGAAGGAGTATATAGAGGGTCTATACAAGGGCGATGTACTTGAGGACAATATTTTGGAAATGGAAGAGGATGTAGATGAAGATGAAATGGGAGATATGATACTGCGTGAAGAGAGTGACAGAGGACTGAAAGACCTGAGTCGGAACAAGGCCCCCGGAGTAGACAACATTCCATTTGAACTACTGACGGCCTTGGGAGAGCCAGTCCTGTCAAACCTCTACCATCTGCTGAGCAAGATGTATGAAACAGGCGAAATACCCACAGCCTTCAAGAAGAATATAATAATTCCAATCCCAAAGAAAGCAGGTGTTGACAGATGTGAAAATTACCGAACTATCAGTTTAATAAGTCACAGCTGCAAAATACTAATGCGAATTCTTTACAGACGAATGGAAAAACTGGTAGAAGCCGACCTCGGTGAAGATCAGTTTAGATTCCGTAGAAATGTTGGAACACGTGAGGCAATACTGACCTTACGACTTATTTTAAAAGCTAGATTAAGAAAAGGCAAACCTACGTTTCTAGCATTTGTAGACTTAGAGAAAGCTTTTGACAATGTTGGCTGGTATACTCTCTCTCAAATTCTAAATGTGGCAGGGGTAAAATACAGGGAGCGAAAGGCTACTTACAATTTATACAGAAATCAGATGGCAGTTACAAGAATCGAGGGGCATGAAAGGGAATCAGTGGTTGGGAACGGAGTGAGACAGGGTTGTAGCCTCTCCCCGATGTTATTCAATCTGTATATTGAGCAAGCAGTAAAGGAAACAAAAGGAAAATTCGGAGTAGGTATTAAAATCCATGGAGAATAAACGAAATCTTTGTGGTTCGCCGATGACATAGTAAATCTGTCAGAGACAGCAAACGACTTGGAAGAGCAGTTGAACGGAATGGACAGTGTCTTGAAAGGAGGATAAAAGATGAACATCAACAAAAGCAAAACGAGAATAATGGAATGTAGTCGAATTAAGTTGGGTGATGCTGAGGGAATTAGATTAGGAAATGAGACACTAAAAGTAGTAAAGGAGTTTTGCGATTTGGGGAGCAAAATAACTGATCATGGTCGTAATAGAGAGGAAAGCGTTTCTGAAGAAAAGAAGTTTGTTAACATCGAGTATAGATTTAAATGCCAGGAAGTCGTTTCTGAAAGTATTTTTATGGAGTGTAGCCATGTACGGAATTGAAACAAGGACGATAAATAGTATGGACAAGAAGAGAACAGAAGCTTTCGAAATGTGGTGCTACAGAAGAATGCAGAAGATTAGATGGGTAGATCACAGAACTAATGAGGAGGTACAGAATACAATTGGGGAGAAGAGGAGTTTGTGGCACAACTTGACCAGAAGAAGGGATCGGTTGGTAGGACATGTTCTGAGGCATCGAGGTGTCAGCAATTTAGTATTGGTGGGCAGTGTGGAGAGTAAAAATCGTAGAGGGAGACCAAGAGATGAATACACTGAGCAGATTCAGAAGGATGTAGGCTGCAGTAGGTACTGGGAGATGAAGAAGCTTGCACAGGATAGAGTAGCATGGAGAGCTGCATCAAACCAGTCTCAGGACTGAAGACCACAACAACAACAAACTGAAATGAACGCAAGTGCTGCATTTCATCGCCACAACCATGTCGGGATGACGTCACCAGTTCTGATTCGTGAGTGGATTACAGGACACGCAATGCCGACACACGAAACAGCACCCGACGACTGGCTGCTTTATAAATGAGTTAACGCGTGTGATATCTTATGTTACGCATGTATTATGGGAGTTTAGGAATGGTTTGAAATTATTCTTAACGTGTGTTCGAGGTGGACAAGTGTTCTCATTCTGAAACACAGCGTGAATACAGTGTGGCTAGTTGACACTTCTTTTTAAACAAAAGAAAGTCTCTCACGCGACTAAATGTTCGACATGCCAATCTCCCAGTGCGCGCGCATGTTTATGTGGGTGTGTGTATGTGTGTGGGGCGGGGTGACATTAGGGGAAATAATCTCAAGTGTTTGAAATGTTGTCTGAAGTTGGTTCCGGGTCGCTGACTGCCATCATTCTGAAGTACTGGGTGAATGACGACCACGTATTTCAGCACTGTGAGTTACGTCATCTTGAGACACGCAAAGTTTCCAGCTGTGATACATCCCATTTTCTTAGCAATCACGGAGACCACAAGAAGATCTGCACCACAAGATGATTATTTCTACACCAAGCCAGGTATTTCCATCGCAGCTCTTCAACAAATATCAGAACAACCATCAGACTTCATAAAACCATACTCAACATTAAGTTCAATAAACTATGTTTGGCTTATAAAATTGTACCTAACTATATAACAATAACTGTAAACAACATGTCACCAGCAGCACAGCAGACAAAACGTGAGGCAGAAATCATGTGAATAAAGCAAGAAATCCGGTCTTTGTATTCCAAAAAACTGACTCTGAATATTGAATTATACAGATTGCATATAGAACTAGCTAATCACATAATGAACTAATGTACAGGGTTGGAGCATACACATATACCATAATAGGCAGGAAACAGACAATCAAACAAAAGAAACTCACAAGAATGTTACATCACACAAACACCCACCAATACCACCACCAATACAACAAACACACCTTTCACAAAACAGTGATTAATCTAATGGACATAAAACTATCTGAACAAGAAAGCAGCCTACTTGAAAAGAGTCCCAAACATAACATTAACACAGTGGTGTCACACAGGACAGTAGAAAATATCATAACAGCAAATGAAAACATCATAAAGCAACAAGAAAGGCTAAACACACCTGTATCCAATGCAAACCTAACAAGAGAACTAATTGCTGAGGAAATAAGAAACATAATCAAAGAGAACAAAACCACCATAAAAGAAAACACTAGGACTCCTGAAGAAAAAACCTACAGAATGCTACAGAATAAATTAACACAAGAAAATGCCATCATCACAAAATCTGACAAAGGTAATTCAATAGTAGTCATACAAACAGGAATACATTCACAAAAGATTAGAATTCATCCAAAGCAACAACATCACAGAATTAACCAGTGACCCAACAAACCGATACCAAAATGAGTTACAGAAAACCCTGAGAAACATAAAAACAAATTTTCACAGAAACACAGATTAAAAAAATGATACATAAAAATCCCAAGGCCCCCACCCTAAAATCATTGCCTAAAGTTCACAAACCCGGAATACCCATATGTCTATTAATAAACTTCACCAAAGACCCAAAATACCACTTAGCCAAACACACACTCACTCTGCTACAGACAATATACAAATACACTGACAACAGATGTCTTAGGAAAAGTAAGAAATGAAAACATACCAAACACAGCAACATTGGTTTCATGTGATATAATTTCAATGTACACACACACCCCAACAGAAGAAACCATCAACATAATAGAAAGAAACCTCCAACTGCAAGGAAACATACCCACAACAAACATACTATAAATATTAGCCATACTCAGGCTCATCACAGAACAAAACTACTTCACATTCAACGACAGATTTTACTCTCAACAAGATGGACTACCCATGGGATCCCCAATCAGTGGCCTCCTACCTGACATTTTCCTCAGTCAGATAGAAAAACAAATCTTTGACTAAATAGTAATACCAAAACAGTACAAAATAATATATTGGTACAGATACATAGATGACATAATTTGCTTAATAGATGAGCCACTGTCTCGCATAAAAGAACTTCATGATAAACTCCATCCACCCACAAATACAATTCACCATAGAAACACAAACAGATGAAAAACTTAATTTCTTAGATCTCACTATACACAAGAGAAACAACAAACATGAATTCACAATCTACAGAAAACCCACACCCACCAGCACCATTATTCATAACCAATCCAGTCACCCCATAACTCACAAGGAAGCCAGCTTCAGATATTTACTTCACAGGCTGAACAAAATACCCACGAACAAGCACGACTACACACAAGAACTGAACACGATACAGCAAATTGCACAGGTGAATGGATATGACACAAAGAGAGTAGACAAAATAAACGAGAAAATACAAAAACAAACAGCACATAACCATCAAACACACACATACAAAGACAACTCATCACACAACAAATCAGCAGACAGTAAGCAACAAATGGCACATAATGACTTACAACAAGCTCACACACAGGGTGGGTAATATACTAAAGAAACAAGGACTCAACATAGCATACAGAACCAACTACACAATACAGAGCAGACTCTGAAGAAATACCACCAACACGGCCAATTTAGTTGCAACTGCTGTCAATCTGTATATGTGGGCCAAACATGCAGGACCTTCAGAACTAGATATAATGAACACCTCAGAGCACTGAAAAGCAATAGCACACACTCAACATTTGCAGACCACCTGGTAGCACACAACCACTACCCAACAACTGACCTTCACATCCTAAAAACTAGCAGCAGCCTATACCAAAAATTAGCTACAGAAGAAAACTACCACATCCAAAAATCAAGAGCTCAAGGAAGTAAAGTACTCAATGAATACACATCACTGTGCAACAAAACCCTCTTCGCTACAATAGAAGAACTACACACACACACACACACACACACACACACACACACACACCAGAACACGCTACGAAACAAATGAACGCCACACAGCCACTACAACACGTAATGGCAGCTAAAACTCCGCCCATGTTTTGACAAACTGCATTGCCACGCGAACAAAGGCACCGAAGTAAGCCTATTTACTTCGCCAACAATACTGGGAAGCGTACCACAACTTCAAAACTGTAAGTTACGGAAAGAAAACGCGATACAGTCTTATTTCCGTTCGTAAATGCATAACAAACAAAAAATCGTAACAACACACACACGCAAATGTAATACTTACTAATGTAAATCCACCCGATTATGGAGGTTTAAACCTTCGAAACGCGTCGTGGAAATAAATAAAACGGTGACTGGTAACAGTGAACTTGTTGTTTCATTTGATGTCAGTAACAGTCACGGTAAAGCCTAACCTAAAAATGTTCGCATTTAAAATAAATTACGTTTTGCTGTTTGCAGATGACAAGTTGTATACTGTGTAGCAGAACAGCTACCAAAATAAGTGGACAATAATATCATGTAACGCATGTTACTCATGATTACACCCACTTTTCGCCAATTAAGTTATAAATGCAACTTTTACATAATGTTGTAATTAAAGCCGGCCGAAGTAACCGAAATACGGAAGCTATAATTAACGAGTTCCCGTTATCGGCTTTCGTAACTAGGGCGCCATTATTCTCCAGTTTACGATTAAAACTTTTCACGGTTCTATAACGTAATGCTTTGATCGACCGACAGACAATTCATTTTCTAAGATTTTACAGGATTAGCCAAACCGCGTTTGAACATTCTTTGGCGTTTTGGTACACTCCACACCTAATTTAAGGCATACTGTGAAACTGTCTACCACGTGTGGTTCTTTAATCACAGGTGCGATATTGAATTTCAGCGCTTTGGACAGTAACTGGGTCTTAGCTGTTGAAAACATTATAGAAGTTTTATTAATAACACGTTCACAGAACGTGGGTTTAGAACTGTGTTATTGGAACATCCTTGTTGGTTACCTCTGATAACACCCTTGGACAAATTTGACGTTTTTTCGCATGCTTTGCAGCGATTTATTCTTTCTGTTTGGTAATGACATCAGTGGCCTGTGGCCAAAAATCATCTATTTGATAATTGGAAGACTTCGAATAGTGCATTAATATTTCAAGATACAACAAATAAGCTTTCTCGTTTAATTAATCTTTCTTTGTATGCAATTCCACAACCACAATTCTGTTATTGAGGATCTGAGCTATGAATTTCTTTTTGAAAGTAGGCGATTCGTACTATTTTCCTACATAATTTCAAGTACTAGCATGGCCATTTCATTTATTAACAAGTGTAAACAGAATAACGTGACCCCGAAGTTTGTCAGCGGATATTCCGTGCCGCAAAACACAATCGTTCTTTCCGTTGAACGGACAGCACGGCTCTTATCAGAGACCCATCTGAGAAGAAATTCGCATGTTCTAGGTCAAAATGCGAGTAGATTTTTGTTTTGTAGAAAATCTTCACATCCCCCCCTGGGAGCCCCCCCCCCCCCCCGCACACACAGAGACAAAACGCGACGTTGCTAAGGCGGTAATGAACGGAAGAATTTCGAAACACTGACTGCTTCTAGCAGGGTAGAGAGGTGGTGAGCCCTACACAGCGTATCCCAGACCGACTCGTGTTCACGGTCGGTGCAGCAGAGTCCGCAGTCCGTGTTTAGCGTCCCAGGTTCGATTCCCGGCCGAGTCGCTAATTTCCTTCTCTTGGGGTCTGGGTGTTTGCGCCGCCCCCGTAACTTCGGGTCATCTCCACCGCCGAGCAGATCGGCCAAGCTGAAGGAAACGTTCTTCTGCCTGAAAACTTCCTGTGGCGTACAGATTTTTTACGCGCCAATGTTTTCCGGCTCAGCGTGAAACATCTTTCAAACGATATGAAGCACACAAAATGCACCGTCATGAATGTAACTGTATACAGTCATGTGCATAACCGTAATACGTTACGGTGCTCTTTTTCAACAGACTTCTCGTGTATCAATCAAATCTAAACCTAAAGCACCACAAAATTAATATCGTGATGGGGCATGCAGTAAAACTAAGTAACCACCTACAGATTCAAACCTCACACGACTTTGCGGAATATGGAGGAAGGTACTTTGTTCACCGGAGCCGTTCTTCGCTGCGCCGTGACGTCAGTCTCGCTGCTGCCCCCCCCCCCCCGTCTCGCTGCTGCCCCCCCCCCCCCCCCACTGTGTTTCTCACTGCAGCCGGTTTCCACCAGCCTCGCCGCGTGACGTCACCCGCTGACCCTGGACTGGCGACTCGGGAGTTATCTGCACTGCGCGGACGCCCGCTTCCTGCCCACAAACCGCTGTTCCGCAGAGCAAGCGCGTCTCCTCGAAGCTTCCAGGCTTGCAGCGAAATGACGACGACGACGAGAAAAATCTAGAAACTGCGGCCAATAAAGACGCCTTACCGAAGATCACTCTACCCACGCGCCATTCGTGGACGGAAGAACTAAATTTTTCCTGTCTGTTCCCTTGTGCTGCGCCGAGTACGATGGCCAGAACTTATTTTATGGCGGCTGTTGTTTTGCAGCAACCCTTATATATTTGCGCTGGTCACTTTTAACAGTTCCCAGTAAGTGGCTGTTGTCTGCGCTCTGATTCGTTGATGCAGAAGAGACTGACCGGTCGCCGTATTCGGTTTTACACTACCGGAGCACTGATGCCTCATTTAGTGGCTTTGTATTGAACAAAGAGCAAGGAAAAAATCCCTCGAAATCTCGTAGCTACAGGTACGAATTCTTACAATATAACCGCGCAGAATATCGCTATATGACGTCATCCCCGCAAGCTGCACTTACTTTAGGTTCAAATACCAAGTTTAATTTCTGACGCTTCAAACTAAGCACAGTAAGCAACTAACTACAGTAAGGTCCGCACTGTGGATCACCACACAAAAACTGTCAAGAGTTGACGCCATGGTTGTTTTGTTTAGTCCTGTCTCAAATATTTCGGTCGAGAAAAGTCAGGCTAATAAATCTTTGCGCGAGTTTATAAAAACTGCACCGTTCATCATGTAATGAATATATTTTTAAAGCACCTACATGAAAGAGGCTACAAAGATGGTAGTAATTCTCTTTTAGCCAATTTAGAGACTAACCGTCCATAGATATATTTTTCATGTTTTACGTCCATCTAGGTGGTAACGATTATTTGCATATTTTTATGTAAATAAGTAACAAAGAGGAAATGATTTGTATACGCGGTAAGTATAAAGAAATACGCAATATTAATTTCTGTAGGAGAAAAAGAAAGAGAAACAGCTGTTTGAAACTCATAGATAAGGAGACAAAAATCCCTGACTTGCCGGTCGTCTTGTTTCCTTGGAGTTTGCAAAATTTACACGACAGAAGAAAGAAGGCATGAAGGTCGGTGGCATATTTTGATAAACAGTAAGGAGAACGACATTTGCTATCAGCAGATTTGCCCAAGTATTAAGCATTTTAATCGTAAATAAACGAGAGACGGAATTATTCGTGAGTGGTAACGAAAATTCATTGTATCAGCTGTGCAACTCAGAGACAAGCAAAGGTCCTGCAGTGCTTTATAGAGGGCGTTACTTCACCTACTGTGGCATTTCGTAACTTGTAATCGCAGTTTTACGTACGGAAAGGAACGACGCTTCAGTGGTACTATAAATGAACTAAGGGTAGGTAGGGCGTGAATTACAAGTTAATGAACAGCAACACTGACAGCTCACCATACACTAGGTATTTACGCGTTAGAAAGCACTTGTGTATAAATTTCTCAGCATTATTTTGATAGAAGAATAAAGCCACTGATGCAGTGGTTTCCGTACTTGGCTCTCCACATAACGAACTTCTACATCCAATTTTAGAATTCAAACACTTACACTCGACCTATTAACGATACCTGCGTCTTTGTATACGTCAGTTACACGCGGAACTGCATCGGTTACATGTACGTACATAATTAACTTGTGTACCACGGAGGAGTAATATGGGTTCAGTAGAAGTAGGCATATACTCATCACTTACGTACATTATCTTTCATTGCTTACGGAAAGATTCCCGACACTAAGGTACACAGTGTATGTACTGGGATTAAAGTCAGCACGTGAAGTGTAACCAAGCGCGTTCAAAAAGTAAGAGATTCTGTGAATTAAAATTAGGCGCTGCAGTGATTAATTGTAAGGGCACAGAAGTACTTTGATGGTTAACATTTTGCGGGTGTTCCTGGAGGCACATTACGTGTACAGATACTATGTACGTTATTGAAATGACTCGTACATGTAATATTGTGAACCAGACTGACTAAGAATTTAAAGAATTCTTGGCCTTGTGTAAAACGAGCAAGGGGATCGAGATCATGAGTTGAGCTGCTCAGCACCGTACTGGTGCAGAAACTAAGGACGACAGATGAAAGGCCAAACACAGGGCTACCAACAACGATTCACTCGTTTCCAGAATTCGAATTTTTCCGAAGTATTAGATGTACGAATATGATTGCATGCCATTACGAATTCAGCGCCTTGCCAAAATGCCGACAAGGCAAGACTTTTCATGTGTTGGAACATGCGAGGTATTTGACCAAATGTGGCAGCTGCAAAAAACCGTGTAAGGGGTGGGGGTGGGGGGGCTGAACGAGATTTTTGTACGCAGTCCACACAAGTCAACAGCACGCAGAAGCCACGAACCCTGAACACCGCAGCAAAGTGTGTGGAAGACGGTGCGTCGGCGGTTACACTCCAAACCGTACCGTCTGGATCCCTTACAACAATTAAAAGCGGACTGTTACGGCCGGCGCCTCCACATTTGCGCCACATTGCAGGGATCAATTGAGGATGGACATTGCGCCCCCCACGCTGATATTCAGCGACAAAGCAACTAACACTTTACTGAAAAAGTTTATCTCCGCAATGTGACAGTGTGCCGTACTGAAAAACCTCACGTAATTTCGGCGCATGAAGGAGATTCGCCGAGGGTTAATGTATCCTGTGCAGTGTGACTGGCGAAGCTGAATGGGCCGTTTCAATACTGTGAGACAACTGTGACGGGTACATCTTACCTCGATATGTTGCAGTTGTGGTTGTTTCGACTACTCATTCCTTCAGGGAGCATCGATGTTTGTTGCTACCTAAACGACGAAATTTGGCATCGCTGGATTGGCCGTAGGCGGTTAACGCAAGTACTGATCAGCTTGCAAAAGCACTTAATCGATGTTTGAAAATCTGAAACTGGTCACGGGTTTGTGTAATTAAACTGTGTGTGTGTGTCGTAACTGCGGTTGGCTCCTATATTTAAGTTATAATGTTTATAATTCTACTACAGCCCCGTTTCTCTTAATGTTTATTTTCGAAAATCTAGCGATTAAAATAGGGTTTCATTGCACTGTGGCTGACTCAAATGAACTTGAAATATTAGCAGAAGGCCACTCGATCACTGATTACACAAAGTAGAGGCTATAATGGATGTTACCGAGAACTCGCGTCACAGGTATGTATGCACGATGATCTTCAGAGCCATTTTGTTTCTTTTTAGACCACTCGGCCGATGGGCTTGCGAAAATTTGAAAGGGCGCGAAACACAGGAACGTAACAGTGAGACGCAGTACAAAAAAACAGACAAAAAAAAACGGTGGACGGCAGAGAGCGCGGTCTGCGTCCGTCCGGAGAGTGGGGGCTGCCGCTGTCTGCCGTGCTCACGTGTCGGCTGGCCGGCCGGCTGCACAGGTGTGGACCTCCACTGCCTCCACACCGGGGGCAAGCGGCGCCCAGCACTGAACCTGCCGATTCCAACTGTGCGTCACCAAAACGGACATACAACACTCTTCCAAAGCTAACATGCGCGAAATACGTGCCATACAAAAATTGTTACTGTAGCATTCCATTTCTTTGGCTCCGCTGACTGACAACCATACTGTAACCTGACAACCTGTACCAGAACTCTGGCCAAGCAACGGATCACTTTTCCACCACAACACTTTACAGAAAATAATATAGCAGCCACGCGTTCTGCTGTATCCGTGAGTGTGTGTGTGTGACGTCACGCGGCGCACCATTACGCCACGGGTCAATGTCGACGGCCGCTATCAGCAGCTGCGAGCTGCTCCAGTTTAGGCAGCCGCCTGTACTGGAAATACGGGTACTTGCAGAGCCTTGATGCTTTGAGAAAAGTTAAACACACGACGGAAGTCTGAGAAAACTGCAGATTTTTTTAACTCATTAACTACTGAATGGTGTATCACCAAATGGACCACCAAGGTGACAGTGAAATTTTCGCGAACCGTTTTTTTTTTTTTCATCTGAGACACTGAAGTACCGGGTGCTCATAAGTAAAATGCAGCTACTGACCCAAGTCCACTGTGGTCTGTGAGTATGGTAAGGCAGCGAAACACTGTAGACGTGCTAATGCGTTAACGCGAAACCAGTAGGCGCCGGAGGAAATCAATTCCAATGTTGGTTAGCAGGTGCGAATCTGTCACTGTGCAACACCTCGCGGGAGTCTCCGGTGCTCAGACTGAACAAGTTCTGCAGGTGGCGGTTAATAATATCGACATTCTGCCTTTCTCACTTGTTTGTCCCTTCCTGTCCACATTCCGTTCCCAATGCATTAGATATGGGAACATTTCTTTCCAGTGTAAATCGGTTCCGCAAGGGCGCATTAGCATACCAAGTTCCGCTGCCATACAGCAGTTACAGCCCACGATGGACCTCTGCGAGTGGCTCAACTTGAGACTGCAAGCAGCCAGTGGTAGAGCACGGTTCCTCCTGCACGCAGGTTACCCTCAGCCACGTGTCAGGGCGACACCTCGCCACCGTCTCCACGTTGAGTCACGTTTACTGCCGGCCCAAGTACCATGTGAGACACCACAGTGTGAAATTTTATGGAGCTATCACATATTTTACTGGTGGACAGAACACCTAATGAATTGAAAGAACCCAGAAACATTGTAGACACTCGTCAGTCACGAGTGATGTGGCTACCTTATTATGGGCAGTCGACGTGTGACTCAAAACGGGGATTCCACACATTCGCGATTAAATGGCGGCCTTTTTAGGAAACTTTTGACTGCAGCTACTGTTCATCCGTCAACGTCAGTTTCCGACAATTCAGCACAACTAATCTCGCTACACACGAGACATTTTGAACAGGTGTTTAATACGGTGTGTATCAATTGCGTTGTATATTTTGTGATAGGCGAGTATAAATACGAAAGCCACCACACACAGTTCCACGTCACGAAAGTGAAGGGCATTTAGAGCACCGATTCCGGGTTACTTATTATACATAAAATTCGCGTAAATTTTATCAAATCATCCTGTCCCTCATGTGTGACGACAGTCACTTTTCCGTGACGTCACGCGTTCTTTGCTGGCAGTGCATGAGGGGAGCACACTGAACAGTCGTCGTGTTGATCTACCTGTTTGCGAAGTTAAAATTGTCAATTTTATGGTTTTGGTATTCAAATTTGCGTTTTACGACGATGTGCAGTCTGACACATGGCATTTTTGAACTCTTCAAGACGGCTCGTCTTCCGTACTTTGTCACACCCAAGTGTCGGTAAATGTGACGTCAGTGGCCACCCACGATTCCGAAACTGTGACTTACCATCGATAACGGGTAAGGCTTCTGTAACAGTATCTGGCTAAACGAAATAATGTTTACTGTAGGTTTCTGTCAAACATAATTAGCAAATGCCCCCACAAATGTTATAATTTTGACGTGATTCAGCCCTCTGACGGAAACTAACAACAAATCTATCTCGATTCTCGCAATTGTTACACTGGAAATGGCACAAATTAAATCTAGATTCTGCCGCCGTTACACGCTGCACATAGAAATCTACACTGCACTTTAATCGTGTCATTTCAACGTGAAATGAAGAAGCTGGTAAGTGACGGCGTCAGAATCACCGACATTCATTGCTCCCTCACATAATACACGACTGAAGCGCAGGCCGCACAGAACACGGCGCGCCTCACAGATGGCTGACGCGTTGCTTTGTCGACACACCGGGCTCTCTCATCAGGCAAATAGGAACACGAGAACAGCCAAACAAAGCGATGCAGAGTTGTAGAGTGCTAAAAAAAAATTTCATCAGCAAATCACAAACGAGAAGACGTGACAGAGCGATAAAAATACGAAATGTTTATTTCGTGAAGCACAAACATTACGATAAATTCTCAAGAATTCGCCAACTACTACGCCTCTGTGTAATGAGGGTGTTGGGGAAAGCTACAGATTGCTCGTTGACCATAACCTTAATTCCAGAACATTGTGAAAATACGGAAATGAACGCGAGTGCTGCGTCTCATCGCCACAAGCGTGTCGGCGTGACGCCACGAGTTGTGATTCGCGAACGGATGTCAGGATCCGCAACGCCCGCGCACGAAACAGCTTCCTACGTCTGATTACTTTGCAGACGAGTTTACGTGTGTAACATCTGACGTTAAGCATGTAAGCGAGATAAAAGTTTACAAACGGTTTGAAATTGTTCTTAATGTGTGTTCGAAAGCAAGTGCTCATTCCGAAATACTGGGTAAACGCAGTCTGCTTAATTTGCGCTGCTTTTTAAAGAAAATCCCGTTTATCGCGCGTCTAAATTTTTGACACGTCATGTCTACTGAAGTGTGGGCCGTACGACGATGCAGATACCCTTAGTCACGTTACCTCGCGACGCGCCATGTTTCCAACTGCGGTACTTCTCTTACTGTGTGAGAACCGCAATTTAAGATTATACCTCTGAATGAGTACATCTTGACAACATGTTAGATGTCTGAATTCGGCCACATTACGCGAAACATTAAAAAATAAATTTCTGCCACGCCTGCAAGCCGCTACACGACTTGTCGCACTAAAAACTCGCTTACTCGAAAGTTCTGCGTTTGATGGTTTTCGTAAACTTGCGTCCTACGAACATAAGAACGCGAGGTTTTCATTTTAAATGCCTGTTGTACGTGAATTCCGTGGAAATCTACACTGGCACATCGAAACACTAGCCGATTGAATGTGGCGTTATTTTCCATTCGTTCCACGTTATTCTCGCTCAAGTTTTCATAGGCTGGAGCAAGGCCATAAGTAACGACCAATAAATCACTGAACACTTAAACGGTAATTTAACACTCTGTTAGCCACCTCCTTTGTTCGTAGCGGTCGTAATTTTTCAAAGTGAGACAAAGTATTAGACAAGAGCAGTGAGTTACGCGACGAAAACCACACAAAAGCGTGCAGAACATCCGCCGCTCCCATAAATTCCTGCCTTACCTTTCTGAGGTATTCCCGTGCAGACACAAGATACACAAGCTCTGTCTGGGCAGGCAGGACAACGTGGCACGCCGCTTCCCTCCAGGCTGCTGCGTCACAACTGAGCCGCACAGACAGCCGGCTGCCCCACCCAGCGCTGACGTCACGGGGCGGCGTTGCCAGCTCGCGCGGCAGGCGAGGGAACTGCCGCAGCAGGGCGTCTACGTCTGTGTCTGTGTCGGCACTGCCGGACCGCCTGCGTCCCATCCACGCCACAGTCCGTTACCTCGAACCGCGCTATACAGCTGCCAACACACACCCCCTTCGCCTGGCGCCCCAAAAACCGGATTTCGTCAACCGATTTCCCAGAACCGCTTTTGGTCAACGCAAAGTTGGAACAAAGACGCTGCATTTTGGTCACGGGATGAGGAGAGGTGTGAACACAACATCTTCCATCATCGTGCTGAGTGCCAGTGACTTACGCGCGTGCTTCGCGATTCGTATAGATCATTTGCTACTCCAGAAATGACGGACGAGTGTGACAAGTTTTCGTTAAAGAACGTTACAGGGATATCAATGCTGAGGTCATCGGTGCCTGGGCTCACGTTCTACTTACTCTAACTTAAAATAAGTTACACTGAGCACGACACACATTTACCCACAACGTGTGGACCAACTGAAATCATTCTGTGATTTCGTTGATACTGGATACGGCAAAGTTCTAGGTAGTATTAAAACTAGATGGTTGTCATTGTTGCCAGGAGTTACGAAAGTTATTGAACCTTTGAAATCTTGTTTTCTATCTCAGAATAGGTGTCCCACGTTGCTGGAACAAATTTTCGAAAACCAACAGTCACTTCTTTGGCTTCATTTCGCACAACGCCCATTGAAAATGTTTTTAAATTCAATCCAAAAGTTGGAAATAACCACGGTTTCAGCTTGCTTCAAGAAATAATCAATACCATTTTAATTAACTTGGGAAAGGAAGGTACTTTCACTCGGTCAAAATACGAGCCTTTTACCAATTCTAAGACACTTCTACACTTTTGTGACTTGTTTGGAAAAGTAGAGTTCTCCACTTCAACCTCTGATATCATTTCATTGGAGAACACAAAAAAAATACTGTTTCTTGGGCTGAACTTTTAAATTTTCTGATAATTCTTAAGGCAGTAGACTCATGTGCAACATTTCAGACGAGATAGGATGCGTGAACAACATTGTATCCCAGAAACTTGAGGAATTGAAAAAAGCTAATTTGGAAACAGTTAAGAGACTGTGTGATACATTCCACACAAAAGTACAGGTACTTCAAGTAAAAATATAGACACGCTTGTAAGTTTTGCTCCTGCTGTACTATTCACAAATATTGTTGTGGAAAGAATATTTTCAACTGTGAAGTCCCTTTGGAGGGTGGAATGTGTAGCGCCAAAACCACTTCATTCCCCCACAGGTGTTGTGTGTCTCATATTAGAGGCCAAAAACGAACATAAAATTCTTTGTCAAGTACAGAGTAGAGTTGCTCTTATTCAGTAATTGTACTGTCTAATTATTGGATTTATAGTGAATTCTTGCAACGGGCCTTTGTCCTCAGAAGTTGACTGCCGAAAGTAGTTGCTCTCTGTCCCAGTGTACTTAAAAGCAGAATAAGCAAGCATTCTTCAAAACTATATAATGTATGCATGGTCAGTGTCTGCATCAAGTAAATCCTACCCCATATTTAGCAGATTGGGTTCCGCATTTGGAGGCTGCATTCGAGAGAGACGTACCATATGTCGAAGTTTAAGCACCATTTAATATTTTCGTGTGTTTTAATGCAGACATAAATGTCTAGTGGCTCTTTACATACCACCTCATAGAGCCACTCTGCTTCCTAGTCAAGCTCCCTCAAATCATTCAGTTCTTATCTTCCCTTAATAGCGATCAATCAATAAAATTGTAATATGTTGTCTTGTGTATCCACTACGAGGATGTTCATTCCTTAGCTCATACAACAGCCTGACAGGTGGTGGTTTTCTCGGCTATTTTTCCAGTACTTGAACGAATTTCAGCCACAATCTAAGTTTGTGTGTCTGGTGCGTGCTCAATGAAACGAAAATAACCTCTCTTTGCCTGGTGGCTGTTGGTATTTGAATTCAGGAACAGGTTTCATTCAGAACACCGACTTTGCCGTTAAATCTGAATTTTGCGGAGAACAGGTAGCCTTCATAATGGCGAGACCCTTTTGCACAGGGTTTCGGTCACCCCAGGGATCTTATGTTGATGCTGTGACTTTGTTAGGGTGTACTAACATGTAAATATTTTCTACAGATCTCTCACAATTTCTTCATTGTGGTTGATCCGCGTTGTTGCTTACTTTATGAAACAGTGTCGTCTTTGTTGTCTGTTTTGAATTTTGTGTGAAGTGTGTTTATGGTACCTTGGGAGCTTTTCGTTGTAATCCTTTTGATTGGGGAGTTTTTTAAATGTAATTAATGCTCGCGTGACGATTTTCCGCTGGGAATTGCGTGTGAAGCTCATTTTCATTCTACTAGGTTGCTTGTGATGAATACTCTTGTTTAGCCAGTGTGATGAACTTAGTAAAAATTTAGCATTTTATTTAAGTGTGTTTCAGGTAGTGTTTTTTCTGTATAAAATTTTCATTTGCGTTATTCGAAAATAGTTACGTGTAGTCGCTCCAAAAGCAGTACGAGGAGAAAAGAAAAAAAGGTGGTGAGGAGTCAGCAGACGAAATGCCCAGAAAAGAGACTTCGAAGGCACAGAGACGTGTAGGAGATAGATTCTCCCCACTTTTAGCCACGAAAATGTGCAAAATGAAACAGTAGGTTCCTCCGATGCGAGACAAATGAGTGAGCCAGACTTCAGGGGTGCAGCGGAGATGTTTAGATTTAGGGTATGCACAGCCTGTTCCACTCACAGCTAGCAGTGTTTCGGGTCGAGTGCACAATTTACTAAGTGTGAGTGCGGGCGAGGCTGAAGCAACGATAAGTGAACAGAGGGCAGCAGAGCACGTAGCTCTGAGCAGAACATGATTGGCCAATTTGGCCACGCTGGTAAAAAGAATAAGCACACAGCGAAGAGTTAAAGGCAGACTGCAGACTTGCTGGCGTCAAAGGAGGAGCTGAACTGAGATTTAGTTGCCGAATATGGCACCCTAACGACTAGAGTAGAATCACTGAGCTCAGAAATTGATGATATGGAAGAAACGTTCAGAACTTAGCAATCAAAATGAAGGACGATACTGCGCAATTTGTAGAAGCTAAGGTCATCAGTCTCTAGACTTACACACTACTTAAACTAATGTAAACTAACTTATGCTAAGAACAACAGACACGCACCCATGCCCGTGGGAGGATTCGAACCTCCGGCGGGTGGAGCCGCGCAATCCGTGACACGGCGCCTCAAACCTCGCGGCACTTGGAGTGGCAGGAAACAGGTTAAGTGGGATAGAAGGAGAACAGGAAGGAGTGAGCGGGAAAGGCTGGTTGCCAGTTGGCTAGAACAGGAGAATGGGGGATGTGACTGATGGTGATCATAGGGAATTCTTTAATCTACTAAAACAAATGCCCATGTTCACTGGCAACATATGTACACCAAGTACGGACATTATCGAGACACTTGGGAGCGAATAAATAGCAGGAGTTTTGGAACTGGAAAGTACAGGTGAGGAAACGCTCGATGTTGCAGAGATACAGTACATGCACAGAAGCCTTAGGAAATCATAACAAATACCTACAGGCAGTCCACTTACACTGGAATCATTAAAATTTTATAGGAATCCACAGTATTTGCGAGCTGAAATGAGAAACATTAGGTAATTTTGAAAGAGAAAATGGGAGCTCAACTTGGAATCGACCGAAGTACAAGTAGGAACAACTGTGGATGAATAGGCTGACTCGAGAAAGTGCAGAAGAAATTGAGAGCAGAATTCCTGCGTCTGTGATGAAACGAAAATTAAGATGCACTGCGATGAAAAAAGAAAAGAAAATGAGAACGAGAACTGCCCGAAACTACGCAAGACGCTGTGATAATTCGATGCTAAACAGCACCTTCTACATTTGCATCTGCATCTACATCTACATGCTCTGCAAACGACCGTGGCAGAGAGTGCGTCCCACAGTACAGTTGTCAGGGTTTCTTCCTGTTCCAGTCACGTATGGAGCGCGGGAAGAATGAATGAGAATGCCTCTGTACGCTTAGTACTTATTGTAATCTTATCCTCACGATCCCTATGTGAGCGCTACGTAGAGGGTTGTAAGTATATTCCTAGCATTACCATCTAAAGGCGGTTCTTGAAACTCTTAATAGACTTCCTCGGGATAGTTTGGGTGTGTCTTTAGAGTGTCTGGATGTTCAGTTCCTTGCGTACTGCGGTTACAATCCCACGGATGAAACAAATCTATGACAATTCGTGCTGCCCTTCTCTGTATACGTTCAGTATCCCTTGTTAGTACGAGTGGTTCGTAAGCAAAGTCCTTTGTAGGCCGACTGATCTCCGCCAGTATTCTTCCAGTAAACGGAAGTCAGTCACCAGAAATACCCACAACTAAGCGTATGTCGTCATCCATTTCATACCAGGTACTTTTTATGTGTCGGCCGATTCCAACAGTGACTCGTTGATATTATGGTCATAGAACACCATTTTTTTCGTTTTGTGGAGGCACAGTCTTACATTTATGAACATTTAAATCAAGTTGCCGTTTTTCCACCGCTTTGAATTCTTATCAAGATCTGACCCAATATTTATGCAGCTTCTTGCACACAATACATTACAGATAACTGGATCATCTGAAAAACTCTGAGGTTACTATTATTATTAATACACTACTGGCCATTAAAATTGCTACACCACGAAGATGACGTGCTACAGATGGGAAATTTAACCAACAGGAAGATGCTGTGATATGCAAACACTTAGCTTTTCAGAGCATTCACACAAGGTTGGCGACACCTACAACGTGCTGACATTAGGAAAGTTTCCAACAGATTTCTCATACAAAAACAGCAGTTGACCGGCGTTGCCTGGTGAAACGTTGTTGTGATGCCTCGTGTAAGGAGGAGAAATGCGTACCATCACGTTTCCGACTTTGATAAAGGTCAGATTGTAGCCTATCGCGATTGCGGTTTATTCTATCGCGACATTGCTGCTCGCGTTGGTCGAGATCCAATGACTGTTAGCAGAAAATGGAATCTGTGGGTTCAGGAGGGTAATACGGAACGCCGTGCTGGATCCCAACGGCCTCTTATCCGCATGGCTGTAACGGATCGTGCAGCCACGTCTCGATCCCTGAGTCAACAGATGGGGACGTCTGCAAGACAACAACCATCTGCAGAACAGTTCGACGACGTTTGCAGCAGCATGGACTATCAGCTCGAAGACAATGGCTGCGGTTACCCTTGATGCTGCATCACAGACAGGAGCGCCTGCGATGGTGTACTCCACGACGAATCTGGATGCACAAATGGCAAAACATTTTTTCGGATGAATCCAGGTTGTGTTTACAGCATCCGTGTTTGGCGACATAGCGGTGAACGCACATTGGAAGCGTGTATTCGTCATCACCATACTGCCGTATCACCCGGCGTGATGGTATGGGGTGCCATCGGTTACACGTCTGTCACCCCGTGTTCGCATTGACGGCACTTTGAACAGTGGACGTTACATTTCAGATGTTTTATGACCCGTGGCTCTACCCTTCATTCGATCCCTGTGAAACCCTACATTTCAGCATGATACTGCACGACCGCATGTTGCACGTCCTGTACGGGCCTTTCTGCATACAGAAAATGTTCGACTGCTGTCCTGGCCAGCACATTCTCCAGATCTGTCACCAATTGAAAACGTCTGGTCAACGATGGCCGAGCAACTGGCTCGTCACAATACGCCAGTCACTACTCTTGATGAACTGTGGTATCGTGTTGAAGCTGCATGGACAGCTGTACCTGTACACGCCATCCGAGCTCTGTTTGATGCAATGCCCAGGCGTATCAACGCCGTTATTACGGCCAGTGGTGGTTGTTCTGGGTACTGATTTCTCAGGATCTATGCACCCAAATTGCGTGAAAATATAAGCACATAGCAGTTCTAGTATAATAAATTTGTCCAATGATTAACCGTTTATCATCTGAATTTCTTCTTGGTGTAGCAATTTTAATGGCCAGTAGTGTATTTCGTCTTCCGTAGAGTGTGACCTTGCAGCTGTGTTGAGGGCAACCTACAGTTCACAGGAGTTTCTGCAAACGTGACGTTATTTTGACGCCGTAAGTATTGCATTCATGTGGACCGGGCTGTGGATAAGGGAGAGATTATAATGTTGGCAAGAATTAGCTCAGAAACTTACTGAAAAAGATGTGCCAACAGCTTTTGCTAATACGCCTTTATCAACACCAAAAGTGAGACCAATAACTGATTTACAAGCAAAAAGAATCTTAAGCCAGCCTGCACAGATTCCAATATTCTGCTCATTCAAGTTTTTCAAGAAAATAAAATTTTTAAAACATCTGAAAACTGATGTGTGGAGTTGGTCCGTAGTCAGAAAAAAAGGGGGGGGGGGGGGGCAGCCATTCTAACAAGTGAGGTAAACCATCAGCTCACTTACCTTGTGTCCAGTAAGTAAAGCCGTTTCGAAACAACACAGCTAGCATCTCTGGAAAACACGTCACTATCTGTAGCATTTGGTGTAATAAAATCAAGAAAAGCGTAATGTAAGCGGTTGAAGAGGTACTTTAATGGGAGATTTTTGTCTGGGAAAGAAGTGGCCTAGAAAAACTAGCCCGTAAATTGTATTTTGTACACTTCACATATGGCTAAATTTTATGTATAGCTGAGACTACGCCACCTTTTTATTTTGTTGCAAATGTGTCAGTCTATGCTTTTTATTTTGAATGGTAATTAGCTTTGCCAGATGATCAACGTGTGAATATTTATTCGCATTTGCGACTTTCACAATATGTAGATTTGTAAATTATTGACAATGACAACGCAGACCTGATACGCACACGCCCGGAGAGAGAGGGGAATGATTCAAATGGCTCTGAGCACTATGGGACTTAACTGCTGAGGTCATCAGTTCCCTATAACTTAGAACTACTTAAACCTAACTAACCTAAGGACATCACAGACACCCACGCCCGAGGCAGGATTCGAACATGCGGTCACGCGGTTCCAGACTGAAGCGCCTAAAACCGCACGGCCACTACGGCCGGCAGAGAAAGGGAACTACTATATGTACACAATATCGAATATTTAAGAACTAACTGCAATTAACTTAATAAAGAAGTCCCGGAACCTCTGCAAACGTGAAGGTGAGATGGCAGGACGCGAGTCACCTCCGCAGCTACCCTCTGCTCTGTGACTCAACGCTTACAACCGCTGCCTCACAGTCAACCGCTGGAAGATCAGCCCCCGCACCGTAAACTGAATGTAATGAAGGCCTTAGCAGCCGATACTTCCTTACATGACGTCTGATTATAAAACATCACAAAGAAAGTGTCGTGTTTCAAAAAATCTTCCATGTACAGTTGCCCTGAAACGGTGCTGTTTCATAATATGGAATTTAGGACCTCATATCCAGTAGCAGCCATGACAAATGACAACTTTTTTCATGCGTAAATAATTATAACAGTCACGTGCAAATGTCATCAACTCACGGAGTAACAGTGTGATAAGTCTTTTTTTAACCATTCTTGACGGCCCACATCAAGTCTGGTCTTCCGCCATTTCCTTTGTTTGTCTCCACAGGAACACAGCCGACCAAGCGAGCAGAACCGTTGTTCCAGCTCCAGGTACTGGAGACGCTGTCCAATGCTCCGTACTGCATGCCTGCACTGCACACTTGCGAAGGGCGTTTCACTTTTCCAATACCTATGTACCCTAAAATGTATCACAGAGTTTCGTGGTGTACAATTTAATAAATAATGACTCCGAAATGCACCACTTTCGCGGAAACTGAATATAACCTGGCGTCTACTACGACTGCTGTTTCCCACCAAACAAAACGATAAAACTGAAGTCATGAGAAAAGTTACTGACGTCTAACCTTAAATGACGGGAAAATTCTCCGTACAACTTCGTATGCATTACGCAGCTAAAAATGAAATTTCCATTCCGATGACAAATTTATTACTGTAACTCTTCAGGCTTTACCGGCGATCTAATGACATCTTGGGTTGTCGGGTGTTCTGCCGGATATCAGCGTCGTACTTGCACGATATTTCGGTCACGTAGCTCGAGTCCTTCATCAGGTGCGACCTGAGACTCGTCTCAGTCTCAGGTCGCACCTGATGAAGGTCTCGAGCTACGTGACCGAAATATCGTGCAAGTACGACGCTCGTCTCAGTCTCAGGTCGCACCTGATGAAGGTCTCGAGCTACGTGACCGAAATATCGTGCAAGTACGACGCTCGTCTCAGGTCGCACCTGATGAAGGTCTCGAGCTACGTGACCGAAATATCGTGCAAGAACGACGCTGATATCCGGCAGAACACCCGACAACCCAAGATGTCAAATTTATTACTGCCTGTTCATTTGCATACTGATGAGTGAACCATCATTTGAATTCTGGGTTCCATATAACACTTTACAGCTTTGCATCAGAAGATCACATGATCAGAGACACCTAAAGAGTGAATAGTAAAGATATTGTTTTCCGACGCAGACTGAATGCACATTTAACAGCACATGACGATTCTTGCTGCACGAATTTGCCGGCCGGAGTGGCCGTTCGGTTCTAGGCGCTACAGTCTGGAACCGAGCGACCGCTACGGTGGCAGGTTCGAATCCTGCCTCGGGCATGGATGTGTGTGATGTTCTTAGGTTAGTTAGGTTTAATTAGTTCTAAGTTCTAGGCGACTGATGACCTCAGTAGTTGAGTCGCATAGTGCTCAGAGCCATTTGAACCATTTTGCACGAATTTCGTGAAAGGAATTACGGACCAGTACTCTACGAGATGTGTCCACACTAGGAATAAGAAAATACCACACCTGTTGCTACCGCTGCCCATCATCTTTGACCGACGAAGAAAATGCCGGATAAACCACTCACGAAAACGCAGTATGCGCAAAATACGTGTAGTAACAAGGACTATTTAGTTTTGTTTCCATCACAGCATATTCATACACTTCACCAAATCACAAACTGCCCTTTCAGTCTCAGCTGCAGAATACTGTCAGCACACCCTGCCTTCCAAGCAACAATGTGGGAGGGACACAAACGTCAGTGTTGTGTTCTGCCTCTGTCCTGACACAGGTCAAAGCCAGTGGTTGGCATAGCTAGGTCACTCGGTGGGGAGTCTTGTTTTACGGTAAGTGGTTGTGCCCTAGCAGTGTTAGATTTTAAATTGGAAGGCATGATATATACGGCAAAGTGCGTTGAATGTATTGCAAATGTGGACATCGGACTATAGTCCGTTCATCACAATAAACTTCATGTAAACATTACACTATGTACTCTTCCGCGTTTGCTGGAACCTCATTAGATTTAGTTTCAGGTGGAGCGGAAACCAAGCGGTCAGAAGTGCAATCAAGTACGATGATGAGGGTTCGTTTTATGCTGTGCGTATCGACTTGTGCTGTAATACGGGGCAACAGCTTTACCGGCGCGTTTGGCTCTGACAGCGCTGGCCGGGCAAGTGGCAAGTGGCTCTGGTGTGAGCAGTGGCGGTTCAGGCGTAGAAAGAGACGAGCAGAGGACAACACAGCTTTGGATGTGAATTTTTAAACAGAAGGAAGTAATATATGGTAAAACTCGGGTGATTTTCTCCTCAGCTGACCGGACGGAAAGTATAACATGCCATCGATATCAGCGAACATAGTATTTTAATTAAAAGGAGGAGTGATGAAAATTCGTGACTAACGAGGGTTATTTTTGTACATGAGCTGTGTGTGGCGTAAAAGCGCAATGTAGTAAAATACTAAGCCACTGAAGGTATCTGAGTCAGTTGTCTGGTAATCTCTGAACTCCTTCCACATCAGACACCGCTGAACACACTTCAGTACAGCTAGGTTGATAACGAGTCTATCAGAGACAGAACCCCGAGCCACAAAAATGTCCACATTTCCTCCTCCTCTTTCGTGACGTGCTGTTCTGCAGTTCGCATCGTTTGGCAGCGACGTGTCACAAAGCTTCGCGCATTAGTTGCAGTACGTTTGACAGCGTAATGTCTTATTTCTCGCGACAAATCCCTTAACTTGGCTCCATATCAATTCTGTCGGGTTGAGACTGCAGTGTTACGACCACAACTCTAAAAATAATCATTTGTACAGTGTGCTCGACGCCATCAAAATTGTCTTCCATGTTTCTGCGACATTTATCACTCTGGCTTATGTGAGACCACACCTGTCGTACAAAACAATGGGTATATTCGAACAGAGTACTTTTTAATTTTTCTCCAAAACGTTTAATCACGTAATGTTTTATCTTCAACCATCTTTCGCAATCTTTTATAATATATCTCTAATTAAGAATGTATACTTGCAATGAAAACCACAAATTTTCGTGTGATATGTAATTGAAAACTACAAGATGTGCATTTTTCTTAAAATTGGTGATGCACAAGTTAATTGCCATATATGGCTCAAAACCGTATCAACCAAAACCACTAAAAATAAACGCAAAATATATTTAAAACAGCAGATAAAAATTCGCTTGATGCCTTCCTAAGAGAGAGTCTCCATTCCTCCCAAGCTAATTATGTAAGTGTAGACCAGATATGGCTCAAATTCAAAGATACAGTATCGACAGCAATAGATTCATACCGTCTAAGTTAATAAGAGACGGGACTGATCCATCACGGTACACAAAACACATCAGAACACTGCTGCAGAAGCAACAAAAAAAGCATGCCAAATTCAGAAGAACGCAAAATCCCCAAGAGTGGCTAACTTTCACGGAAGCTCGAAATTTAGTGCGGACGTCTAAGCGAGATGCTATTAATAGTTTCCACAATGAAATATTGTCTCAAAATATGGTAGAAAACCCAAAGAGATTCTGGTCGTATGTAAAGTACACCAGTGGTAAAAAACAGTCAAACCGTCACTGCGCGTTAGCGATGGAAAAGTTACCGATGATGGTGCCTCTGAAAAACCACAGCAGCTGTTACCATGCGTGACAAAAGTAGGTAGCTTAGGTGTGGCGAAACAACTCGAATCACTTAAGGAAGGCAATTCTTCCGGTCCAGATGGTATACCAATCAGATTCCTTTCAGAGTATGCAGATACAATACCGCCTTTCTTGGCAATCACATACAACTGCTCACTTGACGAAAGGTCTGTTCCTAAAGACTGGAAACTAGCACAGGTCACACAAATATTCAAGAAAAGAAATAGGAGTAATCCATTTAATCACAAACCCGTATAACTGACCTCAATTTGCAGGAGGATTCTGGAGCACATACTGTACTTTAACATTATGACTCACCTTGAAGAAAATGACTTTTTGATACATAACCAACACGGATTCAGAAAATATAGTTCTTGTGCAACACAGCTAGCTCTTTATTCCGATGAAGTAATGAGTGCTGTCGACAAGGGATCAGATCGATTCCATATTCCTAGATTTCCAGAAGGCTTTTGATACCGTTCCTCACAAGCGAGTATTAATCAAATTGCGTGCCTATGGAGTATCGTCTCCGTTGTGTGACTGGATTCGTGATTTCCTCTCCGAGAGAGGTCACAGTTCGTGGCGATGGACGGTGAATCATCGAGTGGAACAGAAGTGATATCAGGCGTTCCGCAAGGTAGTGTCATAGGCCCTCTGCTGTTCCTGATTTACATACATGATGTAGGAGATATCTGAGCAGCCCCCTTAGATTGTCTGCAGATGACGCTGTAATTTACAGTCTAGTAAAGGCATTACACGATCAATTCCAACTACAAAATGACCTAGAGAGAATTTCTGTACGGTGCGAAAAGTGGCAATTGGCACTAAGCAAAGAAAAGTGCGAGGTCATCCACATGGGTACTAAAAGATATCCGAGTAATTTTGGGTATACGATAAATCGCACAAATCTTAGGGCTGTCAATTCGACTAAATACCTAGGAATTACAATTACGAGCAACTTAAATTGGGAAGACCACATAGATAATATTGTGGAGAAGGCGAAACAAAGACTGCGCTTTGTTGGCAGAACACTAAAGAGACAGCCTACATCACACTTGTCCATCCTCTGCTGGAATATTGCGGCGCGGTATGGGATCCTTACCGGGTAGGATTGACGGAGGACATCGAAAAAGTTCAAGGAAGGGCAGCTCATTTCGTGTTATCGCGAAATAGGGGTGAGAGTGTCACTGATATGATACGCGAGTTGGGCTGAGAGTCACTGAATCAAAGGCAGTCTTGATTGAGGAGAGATCTATTTACGAAATTTCAATCTCCAACTTTCTCTCCCCAATGTGTAAATATTTTGTCGACACCCAACTACGTAGGAAGAAATGATCATAATAAAATAAGAGAAATCAGAGCTCGAACGGAAAGATATAGGTGTTCCTTTTTCACACGCGCCATTCGAGAGTGGAATGGTAGAGGAGTAGTAGTAGTAGTAGTAGTATGAAAATGGTTCGATGAACCCTCTGCCAGGCACTTAAGTGTGAATTGCAGAGTAATCATATAGATGTATATGTAGATGTGATGAGTTTCATATTTAAATGCTTTAGGTATTGAAACCAAACAAAGAAAATTACGCACCACGTGGAGCGTAGAACCACCGCCCGCCGGTACACACGGTGGTCAGTCTACTACCCTGTCTATCACGCCACGCATACAGTTAACACCTCCAATTTCTGATAAATAGTCCTACTCGAAAAAGTCAAAAGCTGATTTGTGTCTGTAATTTCGCGAAGAACGTTAACTACTTGTTTCTCGCCATTAACGGTGTTCCACGCGCGTGTTTCACTACGAAGCAGGAAGCAGTGTCGTCCATTTTCGCGGTACGTATGAACAGCGAGACAATCAGAGCACAAGTACTCGTTACAGGCACTGTGACTGTACACAATTTTTAAGATAAAAGTTACGTAGGTAAAGTACGATTAAGATAGACGTTGATGGCTGTTAATACGTCAGAATGTCTGAAAGGTTCTTCCGCACTGACATAGTAATAAGCTACCGAACACTTAAGTTGGACCTACTTCCAAGAGCGGAGCACCAACAGTGGTAAGAGAGCTACGGCTGATGACCAGCCAGCGCGCTTGCGTTTGTTTACATCTGGTTTGCTCTTTATGATTAAGTACATGCTACATACGAACCCCGTAGCCCCACCCGTTATTTCGCATTCACGTTTATGCTCTTATCCGTCTCTCAGCCGTATCTTCTTATTCCACACCAACCTACACCTCTTGCTGTGCTACAGAGTACTGAAAGCTTGTTCCCAACAAATAAGTAGGATTCTCAGCCACATATGAATTTTTCCAGATGGACTGAAATACGCTGTTGTTCAACAACGGCATAAAGAAGGGGATAGGTCTGATGCCAACAACTACCACCCAATTAGTTCTGACATATTTATCCAAAATTCTTGAAAAAGTCATGCATTCAGGAGCAGAATCTCTTATCTGTAAAAATGGCGTACTAATTAAATGTCAATTTGGTTTTCAGAAAGACTCTTCAACAGAAAATGCTATATATGTGCTTTCACTGATCAAATATTAAATGCACTGAATAACCGAACTTCCTCCATTGGAATATTTTGTGACCTCTCGAAGGCTTCTGATGGTGTGAATAATGAATTTCTTCCCGACAAGCTTAAGTATTGTGGCATGAGTGGGACAGTGCACAAATGGTTTAATTCATATTTAACTGGAAGAAAGCAGAAGGCTGAAATTAACAGTACAAATAGTCTGCGAAAACCAGCAGAGTCCTTTAACTGGGGAGGTATCAAGAACGGTGTCCCACAGAGTTCAGTCTGTTTCCTTATTGGTCTTAATATACTTTAATGACTCGCCACTCTATATTCATGAAGATGCAAAGCTAGTTCTTTTTGCTAATGATACAAGTAGAGTAATCACACCCAAGGAAATTGTAAATGTCTTTCACAAAATTACTAAGTGGTTCTCTGCAAGTGGACACTTATTAAATTTTGAGAAAAAACAGTGAATATAATTCTGTGCCGTAAATGGCATAACACTGATAAATATAGGCTATGAACGCAAGTCTGTTGCTAAGGCAGGGTATTCAAAATTTCTGGATGTGTACACTGATGAGAAATTGAGTTTGAAGAAACATCGATGATGTGCTGAAATAGTCAGGTTGAGCTACTTGCGCTACTGGGGTTATTGCAAAATATTGGTGATGAACATCATTAAATTAGCCTACTATGCCTATTTTCATTCACTGCTTACACATGGTATCGTATTTGGGGGCAATTCGTCACTAAGAGGAAAAGTATTCATAGCACAGAAGGGTGTGATCAGGCTAACAGCAGAACAGCAGAATTAATAGGAATGTCGGCAGGACTTTAAAATAACAATATTTGTAATACGAAATTCGTTAGTATTTTGAGAGCGTAATAAACAATGCGGTTTGCTTTGTAAGGGATAGTTTCCACAGTGAACCTAAATGAGACCTTACAACTACCGTGGCTTTACAAAAACAAAGCAAAAGAAAACAAAGAAAATAATTCAACACTGCGGGAACGCATGAAAACAGTCGTCCTTACCTTATCAAGGGTGTGGGTGTAGCAGAAGAAAATTCTCGGCGCAGAAACAGCAGCACGAAATCCTAACGCAGAACTTCACACCGGACACGACTCGCTACAAATGCGACAGACGCCTGGGCTGTGGCACGCAGTCAGTGCTGCCAACGGCTGCGAGGCCGGCAGGTACCAACTGCAGCCTGCTACGGGGGCCTCGGACAGGGGGCAGCGCTTCCAGGGGCCGCGCGCAGAACATGCAAATGTAATACGAAGACTGTCGCCCATAATTTTGTTATTGCGGACAAGCTGAAAATAATAAAGTAACATGTTTCTGAAACTACTTTTAACGTAATGTAATCCAATTTTACGCTCACTGTGAAACGACTGTGGCCACTGGAGTAGGCTACCTCCCGCACCGGAGTCGAGGGAACCAGGGTTATTGTGATACCGACGCACTACAGTACTGCTTATTAACACATGACTATTGCCCATGCGTATATTCGGTTCATTGCTTCGCAGCCACTCTCCGCGCCCTTTCTACTCACTGTTGTCGCTAACAATCAAGCGTCACAGAAAGTACATTAGCGTCAGGTTCTAAAAAGCATTACACTCACCATCAGGTACCTAGTTCAACGTAATATGGCCTTAAAGGGAAGCAGCGAGAAGCTCTATCAAGAAAATAATGGTAGTTTTCTTGGTTTGATCGAGATGACAGCAGAATTTGACCCTGTTTACAGGAAGATTAGAGTAAAGACTCAAGAAAATCATGACCATTATCTTGGAAAAAACATTCAAAATGAACTCATAAATTCGCTTACCAACAAAGTAAAAAACAGCATTGTTACTTCTGTAAACGAAAGTAAATATGTTTCTGACGTACTATATTGTACTCCTGACACATGCCACAATGAACAAATGACACTGATTGTTAGGTCTGTAAGTTTATCAGAAGACGCAGCGACTGTAGAAGAACACTTCCTCGACTTCCTGAACGTCACTTCAACAACAGGAGAAAGTTTCACCGAAACCGTTTTGTCGATACTAGATGAATTAGGACTCGATATTCATCACTTCAGAGGCCAAAGTTATCGAATATGATAGGTTATCGAAGTGATGTTCAAGCCAGAATATTAAGGTGCAGCCAAGAGCATTTTATATGCCATGTGCCAGCCACAGTCTTAATCTTGTGTTATCAGATGCGGCGGAATCTACTGCACAAAAGCAATCAGATTTTCTGGTGTAATTCAAAGGATATACATTATTTTCAGTGCATCCACGCAGAGATGGGAAATCTTATTGTACAGGGGGTCAACTTTAACAGCGATGAGTCTTTCAGATACAAAGTAGGGTGTAGAGTGTCAAAGCTGTTAAAGTGCCAGGCGAGAGAAGTCAGAGGCGCCCTGCCTGAGGTCAGCGACAGCGCTGTTGAATCGAAAACAAAGAGCGGAGCTCACTCGCTTGCTGTGGACGAATTGAAAAGCTTCGAGTTTATTGTAGGCATTGTCGTATAGTATGGCCCTCTCTTTGCCATTAGCGCAGCAAGTAAGGCAGTTCAAGCAGCAGACGTTGACGTAAAAGTAGCAACTAAATCTCTCGAAAGTCTAATTACGTTTATTGGGAATTTCCGCGAAGGAGTTTTCGTTAATGTGCAGTTAACAGCGAAAGAGATAACTGAAACTTCGCAGACTTGAACAAAATTTGGAGAAAGGAGAACTGGCAAGAAGGCGAAGCAATTTGATTATGAAGGTGACGATTTGGTTTGCAGAGCTCAACCTTCAGGGGAGACATATAGGATCGATTTTTTCTACCCTGTCGTTGAGACAGTGTTAAAAAGTTTGAAAGAGAGGTTTCGCCAAATGGCTAAGTATTCCAGAGTACTCGACTTTTCGTTTTCTCTAGACAGTTTAAAATACATACAGGACGAAGAATTGAAAATGCTGTCTACAAACCTTGAGAAAGAGCTAAGTGTAAACATAAATTGTGAATGTTCGAAAGACATTGTTGCTTTAGCTCTCTTGACAGAAATTAAGCCGGCCGAAGTGGCCGTGCGGTTAAAGGCGCTGCAGTCTGGAACCGCAAGACCGCTACGGTCGCAGGTTCGAATCCTGCCTCGGGCATGGATGTTTGTGATGTCCTTAGGTTAGTTAGGTTTAACTAGTTCTAAGTTCTAAGGGACTAATGACCTCAGCAGTTGAGTCCCATAGTGCTCAGAGCCATTTGAACCATTTGAACAGAAATTAATGTGCTCAGAGAAATGGCGCCCGATGACGTGAAAACTCCTACGTTAATACTGAAATACTCGAATGATTCTGCAAACCCGTTTAACGGGATTTACATCGCCCACAGGATTTAGCCAGCCGTGCCAGGAACTGTCGCCTCCGCTGAAACAAGCTTTCCAGATCTCGTCAAGAATTATTTCCGAAGCAGCATGTCGGCCATGTTGTCAATAGAACATGGCGTGGTTCCAAAATTGAGTTCTGTAGATATTATTCATGAATTTGCTCTTTAAATAGCGAGGAAAAGATGTTTTGTGTATACCCTTTGTGTTTATAACCTACAACTCGGTTAATTTCTTGTGAGACACAGAGCACAGTCGAGTGATGAAAACATTGAAGCGTATATCCTGAACAAAATTTGTGAACCTTACCTGATTTTGAATTTCATTGAATTGGAAGCATTCCCGTAGCAGTCTTACTATTTTGTAATAACCATAACTATTAAGATTTCTTCTCCAATTAACTATTTTCCTACAATGACAGTAGGTCCCCTGCGGTAACAGTCTACTGATGCACTGGTACTGCGTTAATGACGGAAGTTAGAATTCTTTTGAACGTCACGGGGATATGTGACCTGTGTTGGAGGAGTGGCTGAGAGTTTTGAGGGGGGGGGGGGAGGGTGTGGGAGAACCCCTCGCAGAACTTGGGCACACGCCCCCACGCCGGCTGAGCCCTGCCCACCCACTGCTGGCCCTGGAATTTCCTGTAAGCAGGCTTTCACGCAAACACTACTTTGTCTACTCGCATTACCCTTCTCTGTACGCGTTCAATATTCCCTGTTAGTTCTCTTTGTAATGGATCCCATACACCCGAGCGGTAGTCTAGGATGGACCACACGAGTGTTTCGTAAGCTGTCTCCCTTGTAGACTCACCGCATTCATCCAGTGTCTCGTCCACTCTGCCATCTAGTTTACCTACAACTCAGACTATGTGATACTTCCATTTTGTATCACCTCAGTGTGCCACACCCGTGTCTTTGTATGAGTTGACTCATTCCAAAAGTGACTCATTAATATTACAACAACCTTAGAATACGACGTTTTTGCGTGTTTTTAAGAGCACAATTTTGTACGTAACTTCTCTGCAAAACAGACTGAAGTGGATGGCAGAGTGTTCGTCGAACCACTTTCACACGATTTTACATTTCTGCCCACTTAAAGCAATATGTCAAATCCTGCTTTACTTTGAAATCATGTGAAGATATGAATAAAAAAATTGTACAGATTCTTTCAGACACTCCTTCATTATAGAGAATGTATCATCTGCACGAACTGCGGCCTGACTTAACATTGCCTCCAAGGTCATTATCATACGACGTGGACAGCAGTGCATGCAACACACGTCCCTGAGACGAGTCTCAAGCTACTCCCACACCTGTTAGTAAGTCTCCTTCTGAGATACCATGCTGCGTCCTCCAGATACCTAGACAGATAGACAGGCAGATGGACAGAGACGGGGAAAGTGGGGGGAGGGAGGGAGGGAGACAGAGCTGGAGACAAGAAGCGCCTCATGCGCGTGCAGGGGGCGGCCCCCGCCTCTGCCCCCCTCGTGGTGAATGTCGCCGCAGTCCGACACACACACTGCCGACACTCCTTCCCGCTCTCTAATACACCCCTGACAGCAGCGCTCCAAGCGGACACTAAGCTATAGTTCTGAATGCGATATACGAGGAATGCGAATATCATCATTTATATTCATTTGTAACACAGTTTTTCAACAGGGAACGTCTGTAATTCTGTAAAAATCTGCAGTAACTAAAACATTTCACCTCCTTTTTTTTCAAATTCCTAAGGACCGTGGGAGGTATGAAGTGGTACATTTCGGGACGTTTTACTTACGATTCTCTTGTAAGTAACAGATGTTTAATGAAGGACGTCGTTTTCTTACAAGGGAATCAAAAAGGCTAGTAAACAGCAGAAGACTTGACCTTCAGCAGAAAGCCGTCGTATATTCATTCGACGACGTGAAGTTTTGTTCACAACACCTCCAGTCGGATCAATGAACGCGAGACATGGGAAACTTCTATGGAATGCAGTATCTGCGTTACGTAAGGTACCAAATAAGCCAACACAACTGTTGATGAAATGAAAAACACACAAATGTGGTAATAAGACATCAAAAACAAGGAAACTTTTCCAACACGGATCACATCAGTTCCACAACTGTTGCTACATCTCTGCCAAGAACGGCAAGAATATTACAACAGATTCGCTCTTGAAGCAAAAACAATTACATTGAAAGAAATATTCGTCTATTAGAACGTCGATAGAAGTGTAAGAATCTGTGAATCATTACGCTGCATACAAAATTGTTACGTGTCAAAGAGACTGTCCATCATGACAGGAACAGAGAGCAAACGAGATATATTTTCTCATGCTTCAAATATGTGTTTACGTTCTCTTCCTTTAAGAGGAGCAAGGTGCAGTTATACAAATTATTGCTTCACGAGTAAATTGTAGGTTACGTCACAGAATCACCTCGGTCGGCGCTTTGTCGCGAGATTTTCAAACTAGGCGACTGTTATTAGAAAATAGTTTCCAGCTTTCCACAATAACGATCTTTTTATAAAAATAAATATAATTCGTATTTGTTTCGATATTCTGGAGTATAATATTGGTGGAATCAGTGTATGTGCAGCTTTGTCGAACGAATTTATTACAGAGTAGATTTTGAATGATACTGTTCAAAGCATCGTGTTCCACAAACCCCAACTTCGCACTCTACACAAAACACACGTGCTTTTCTTCTCGCTTATTCCCGACTGGCAACACACACGGCATTTTCGCGTCGGCGCCTGCTTTTACGCGAAAGACTGTGTGTGTTATTCTGGAAGACGTCGTCCCACCAGACGTGTCGGCACCGACACCTGGCGAGGTTCCACGCTGAGAGGATCAGCTGACGTCGATACTGCATCTTTCTGTGAGGTTCATTTGAAACTCAACTCTTCGGAATTTTACCACCAAGTCGGTTGTACAACAGGTACGGATTCAGAGCTGCTACGTCCATGAAATGGCCAAATCGCTGCATATATATTTTCGAAGACGTTTGCTCGTGACCGAATAACTGGTCCCGTATTGGTCAGGTAATCAACGCCAGCCGTTCTGTCCCTGCACTCCAGGATCACTCCAGGTTTCCACTGTACTTTTATCTCCTCAGTCTGCCGCAGCTCGCCGCTGTAAACACAGGAAAGCGTGTACACGCCTCTGCTGTCTCGCCACCGCACTGCCATCAGCTTCCCTCCGTAAGAGGTCTTACATTTACCTCTCTCGAGTTTTGCCTCCTTCGAAGCTGTTGGCATTTCTTTCCCGTTAATACCAACAGTCCCAATACAGCCACTGCTTTTAGAAAAGATAAAATGGAACCGCTGATGAATAATATAGAACCTCTCGGTAAACAAAGTATACCCATTGTTAAAACATCCGTGAAGCAAAGACTTTAGACACTAGAGGATGTTCACTATATTGTGGCTTAAACACAATGTCTTTCCCACTGCAAGTTACAAAGTGTCACAAAGAATCGCTACCTGCTTTACACAAGCGAAACTATTTGATATCAAAGCGAGATTGATAGACGTCCCGCCCTTTCCACAATTAACAGCGATTTATGATGGCATAACTCACGTCCGGGAGTAAAAAGCCTCCTCAAATGTTTTCTATAGATTATCAATGACACATCTGTATCCACACAATTCAGCGGGAATTCAGACTCATTTTGAATAAACACTCTTGTCATTAAAATGAAGGAACCTCAAATAGTACATTTCAAAATTCAGTCTTTAAATAATCCCTGAGAGGAATAAGATATCGAATAAAGATTACAATTCCCCAATACTTTTTTCTACCCATTTGCGAACACACGATCGCTGTTTTAATGTGTCTTGCGTGTGCGTTTATGAACTGTTCAGCACATTTGTTCGTCTCGCTCGCCATCTTTGCTAGCAAGCTCCCATAAAAAAGTGATGCTATTAAATGATTGTGCAGGATCTCCAAAGAAATTTTTACATCTACATTTCCTGTCGAACGGAATTTACTCCTAGCTACACTGCAATTAGCGGACCACGAAATTACCGAACCGGAACCATTGTAATCAGTTATCACTTCTTGTCTGACGTCCCCTTCACAACTTGACGTTTCTGAGTCATTGTCATTGAGTATCATCATCGCTCTGTTCACCACTATTCGACACTCCGTACCGTTTATTTATTTACTTTTTCACTCATCACTCTTCTGACTGGTCTGACCCGGTCCGCCACGAATTCCCCCCCTGCGCCAACCTCTCCACCTCAGAGCAGCGCAGGCAGCCCAGGTCCTCAACTGTCTGCTGGCTGTACTCCAGTCTCTGTTTTCCTCTGCAGTTTCTACCCTCTACAGCTCCCCCTAGCACTGTGCGAGTTATTCCGTCATGTCTTTACAGCTGTCCTACCATCCTGTCCCTTCTTGTTGTCATTGATTTCTCCATATATTCCTTTCCTCGCCGACTCTGCTGAGAACCTCCTCATTCCTTACCTTATCAGTCCACCTAGTTATCAACATTCTCCTGTAGCACCACGTCTTACATGCTTCTATTCTCTTCTTTTCAGGGTTTCAGACAGTCCGTGTCTCACGGTCATATAAAGCTGTGCTCCAAACGTAAACCCCAAGAAATTTCGTCCTCAAATTAAGGCCTATTTTTCATACTAGTAGACAAGCCAACATCTCTTTTTCTCAACACATACTAAACGTACGAGGGTAAATGAGGTATCGTTAGAAAGTTTTTTAACCGGCTTCTGTCATTCCATATTAGTATTGCACTAAAATTTGCTACTTGCGGAAAATTTAGCATAAAGGGCACTTTCAACTGTCACACGCAAAAGGGTATGGCGGATGCCGAGCTTCACACCTATATTCTACGAAGCTAAGTTATTAAGCAGGAGTAACAGTCTCCCTCTTCATACCACCTTGTTACAAAAATAATTTTATTTGTTGTAAAGCACTTATTAACTGGACAGTTTGTATACAGCACAGTAACAGATAATGTCTGTGGCCACTGCAGTTATCCGCTATATCTGCCATTGTACAAGTTGACTTTCCTAATCGAGTATACCTTCTGAAACGACAGACATATCTGCCATTGCCACCTTCAATTCTGATTTACCTAGAGCCACCATTGTCATTGCTTACTGTAACTGAAAATGTCTCTCGAGAGGAAGTTACAGGAAACGTGGATGCTCTGACAGTCCCTGGTCTCTGCCACTCGTACAAACTGGGACAAACAGTCCGAAAGCAAAACACATTTCTGGAAACATGAACGTATCATACATAATCCACGATTATTATTTCACGTAGTTCGGTTAGTTTTTAAAAATATTTCCTCTCGTTCCCACAGCTACCCTTACACCAATGACTAAACTTATTCGAAATACTGACATTATTTAAAACTGTAACATCGAGCGTGTTTCGCACAGGTCCCGTGGTTATGTTGTGTATTCCATCGTCTTTGACATGGATAAGTCGGGGATTTTCCAGTCGATTCCATATAGGTTTCCCAAGCTTTAGGGGACCTTTATAGTAATTTCAAAGTGCTTGAGATTTTAAGGGGGCTGCATTATAAAGTTTTTGTACGAGTTACTTTCAGGTATCGTCTTAGTCACAACCCTTTTCGTTATTTGGTGTAATGTGTCTGACCTCTCTCCCGCCTTTCTTCACATCCTTTTGATGGCACTATTCTTTATCAGACGATTCAGGTACGGTTTACATTGATCAAACAGTAACGGTAAACATGTAATGTGTACTCAGGACTAACTGCCTTTTCTAATACCTAGGGTCATGGACATCTTCACTTGACAGGTACGCCTTTGGTGCATGAGAACTACCAAGTGTGGTACCGACGTAGCAAGACAGAAAAAACGAAAAATCATGACTGGCTCCTTACTGGAGCTGGAAATTTCTACGCGAAATCAGTTTAATAGTTCCCACAAGGAAAGTGTGTCTCGAAAACTGGCAGAAAATCAGATTTTGGTCGTAGTAACATTACACCAGCCGAAAGACACAGCCACCACCCGCACTCTGCGATAGGAATTCTGATGTTTCCTATGACAGTCACTGAAAGCGGTTTCCCAAATTCAGCGAAGATGATGAAGTAAGTATTCCAGAATTAGAGTCAATGACAGCTGCAGACATGAGAAACTTTGAAGTCCAGATCCTCAGAGGAGTTAAGCAGTTTAAATCACTTAATGAGGGCAGGTCCTCAGGTCCAGATTGTACACCTATTAGTTTCCAGATGTAACTGTCCCGTACTTAGCAATCGCATACAATCGCTTGCTCGACGAGAGACCCGTACCTAAAGGCCGAAAAGTGGCACACGTCACACCATTACACAAGAAGGGGAACAGCAATAATCCGCTGAATTACGGACCCACATCACTGACGTCGATTTGCTATAGGATTCTGGAACACACACTATGTTTGTAATCAAACTGCACGCCTACGGAGTACCGTCCAAGTTGAGCGACTGGATTCGTGATTTCCTGTCAGAAAGGTCACAGTTCGCAGTAAATGACGAGACGTCATCGACTAAAACAGGTGTCCTACCTGGCGTTACCCAAGAATGTGTTACAGCGCCCACTGTTGTCGTTAATCTACATCAGGGGTGTCCAACGCACAGCGCACGAGCCGCATGTAGCCCAAAGCAAGTATAAATGCTGCCCAAGAATTCAACACCTCTCACGCTATCGGTAAAAAATCCGTTTGTGTGAAGTTACGATAAACAAAAGGTTTCAATTTGAAACACTCGCCACACGAAGCTGCAAAGTACAAAATATCTGTCTGATGCGAGAAGCGGCAGTTGACACGATCCACACGAGTACTAAAAGGAATCCGGTAGTTTTCTGTTAGACGATAACTCACACAAGTCTGAATGACGTCAATTCTGCTAAATACCTAGAGATTACAATTACGAACAACTTAAACTAGAACCATCACATAGATAATGTTGCGGGGAAGGCTAACTAAAGTCGGCGTTTATTGGCAGAACGCTTACAAGATGCAGCAGGTCTTGTGAAGAGAATGCCTACACGAAACTCGTCCGTTCTCTCCTGGAGTGTTGCTGTGCAGTGTAGGGCCCTTACCAGATAGGACTGACGGAAGACACAGAAAAGTTTGAGAGAGGGGCAGCTCATTTCGTGTTATCGCCATATAGGGCCAGAGTGTCACGGATATGATAGGCGAAAATATTTTGTTGACGCCCACCTACACAGGGAGAAATGATCGCCGTGGTAAACTAAGAGACAACACACCACATTTAAGTGGTCGTTTCATCCACGTGGTGTTCGAGAAGGGCTCGGTGCAGACAGAGTGCAGACAGGCGGTCCGGCGAGTCCTCTGCCAGGCACTTAAGTGTGAACTGCAGAGCAGTCGTGTGGGCGCAGGAGTGTACGTAGGTGGGACAGGGGTAACCAGGAAATGAGAGAAAAAACAGTTAGAAGACACTGGTTAAATGCCATTAAAACAAGTTAAATTTATTTTCATGGCAACACACAAATTGTAAGTTATTTTCACTTAAATTTCGCCAAGATACGGAAGAAGTACAATGGCTTTTATACAGTGAAATAACCGGTGGATTTAATTTCAGACGTATTCGTTCAATGTTTGTGCTCATCAGGACCACACAGGTGTCCCTGATGAATTGTTTACATTGGCCGAAGACGGACAAAAGGAAATAATATCACCATAAGGACTCACCATTTCGAAACAAAGGTGTTCAATTTCTTTCCGTTTCCTCTTCCTATCCGACATCGTTGAAGCTCCAACAACAAATTAAACAACAATTTTGTTCAACAGTTCTACTTTATCCATCCTCGGCAAGACAACTATCTTGCTGACCGTGGACATAAGCACGTCCCTTCTCTTTGACGTCCCTCTATACTCGCAACAGATGCGCCAATAGAGGAAACTACACAACTCGATATTGACTCGTTAACTGCCACTGCGCTTGGATCTCTGTATGCCAGTGGCTGTATTTAAATTCAATGTTTGTCGCCATCGATTGTTCCCTCTGCATTATCCAATACTATTTAGTTATTCAGATGAGCGACATATCTCAATTAAGGAGGGTCGGGTAAGTGAAGTTCCGCTGTCTCCGCACCTGTAACCACCTGCCTCCCTTGGGATAGGAATCGTTACGTTCTTCTTGAACTCTGAGGATACGTTGCTTGCCTGATATGTCTTGCACATCAGGGGGGGAATGTTTTATCCTGGCTGGCGTAGCCAAGCATCTTAGTGACTCTGAAGGAATGTCATGTACTCCGCAGATCTTGGGTTTTTTGGTTGTCTTTTGTATCGTGAGGATTTGAAAGCAAAGTGCATAATACGTGTTAATGATATTGCAGTGGACTTTGAAGGCCGTCTATGGTTCTTTCACTTGCTCGTGTAAACTGTGATAATAATTTATTTAATGCATGTATGTTTTTTATGTTGTTACTTTCTTTTCTGTCACCGCAATTTCAACAATGTAATTAATCGCGTGAGCTGCAATGGGATGTTATTGTATGTATGTGTATTATCTTTCTTTTCTGAGATGCATTCTCTGGTTTAGGAATAAACCTCATTGCCTTCAGATGACGCCTCTAAGTAGCGTCTGTGACTCAGATATGACGTCGGTCAAAGCCACAGAGTAGAAAAATCTCTGGAGTGTGTATCGCGTGCTACGCATGTTGTCAACATTAAACTGAAATTGTCACATGATCTCAGGATGACTCTTTTTAAGACCAGTTCACCTTGGCCATGATGTCCTGTAATGTCAAGTCATAACATTCCACAATGCATTTGAAATGGCGGCTTTCAGACAAGTCATCAACAGACCGTCACGTCACGTCACGGCAGGCCAAGGTTTCCCGGGAAGGAAGTGTCGACGGTATCATCGTCTGCTGTCATCGTAAGTTTATGTATTTTGCCGCGCTCGCTCGTCTTATAGTAGTGGATCTTGTGGTTTTGCATCTTCTTAATCTTCATTGAATTATTGTACTTCGTTTTCGTGGCAAATTGTAAATGTTTAGAGTTATTTCCACTAGATGTTTTAACACAAGGAATGTGAGATATCTGGAAGCAAATTATTCAGGTATGACAATAACAGAACAGACGCCCTCTTTTCGATAACACAGAAATGTCGATGTTTTGAAATATTGCTCCACGTCTCAGCATTTCAACAAACATAACTGATCTAGAACATACATTATGAGGTTTGGTTCGGCCATTAATAGCCGTAGTTTCTCAGTTGCAATACTACACTCTGACACGGACTAAGCGAATTGATGTTACATGACGTGAGAGACAGTGTGAATACAAGCTGATGTGACGGTGCTGTGACGTGATGCCAGCTCATCTTGCTCATCAAAGCTCTGAGAATAATTTATTCTAGGTATCAAATGCAAATTGATAAGGTGTCTACAAAGAAACGATAAATTACGTCTTACAAGCGTGTGTGGTCGGTTGTGCTGGATAAAATTCAAAACAAAATTGTGATACATGTCTACTGGCAATTTATAGTTACGGCAGTTACATGAATTGGTAAGAATCGTGAATGATGTGTCGTAACACACTAATTTGTGTTAAAATGTTCAGTTTACTTGCTGTATGTGGTCATGAAGATTCAAGTGCCTCTTCTTATGTCAACAGTTCCTGTGAACACGACTGGATTCCAGGAAGTGAAGATTGGTGAACGTTAATTATTTGCCCATTTGTCGCTTCCTCGTGTTGCCGGGAAGGAAGACCCACTGGTTGATTTCGCCCCTGTTTATAAGGTGAGAACGCGTCCCTTTTCATTCATTATTTTTTTCGGGTCGACAGAAACGTCCGATCCCACGCGTCTGCTTTGACCCGGGACGTAAGGGTGTTGTCGTGTGTGACGTCATGACGGCGCGGAGTTTGGTTTGAGTGTGGCTGTCTCCAGTTCTGTTTTATCTTATTTACTTTTCTGATCTGTTCGTTCTATCTCGTGAGATTTTTTTTAAATTTAAAAACACTTATTACTTATTTTAATTATGTTTCCTCGAATTTCTGTTTTAGTTTATTATCTTTCTGATCTGTTCGTTCTATCCCGTGAGTTTTTTTTTTTAAAGACAAAAAACACTAATCAGCTACTGAAGCATCTTTATCTTCTATGGGTTGCAGGGGTTACGACCCCTGGGGAGGTGGGTGGGTATTCATGCATGGCTGTCTTCACTTACACGTTGTAGCTACGCAAGGCGTCTAAATTTGTTTATATTTAGTTTTTCCTTTTTTTTCATTGTGTCCCCTAGGTTCCATTGAAAATGAGTTCCATCAGGGATGCAGAATGGACGAGACATATGGAACAAAAGCATGAGAAAACTAGAAACTGTCTGTATACAGTATTAACAGTAAGCTGACATAATATTTGAATGCTATTCACACATACGACATCAAAACTTAGTCGAGTAAATTAGAAAGTGACTACTGCCTATATACCGGTACTGTGAGCAAATCTGAAAGTTCCTTAAGCATATCAAGTAGTTCACTGCATATTTCGTATTGCTAGTTTAATATTCGCGTGACAGCACAGGAAGAAAATCGTTGGCTTACAAATTTAGTTATCAAGTCACATTTATGCAGTACATTATTACCAACACTCCGATGAAATATGTGAGGGTCAACAGAAGCGTCCGATCTTACCCGTCGGCTTTGACCCGTGACGTAAGCGTGTTGTGGTGTGTGACGTCATTACGGCGCGGAGTTTGATTTGCGATTGTGGCGTGTTTGTAGATGTCTTGTTTTTGTTTGTCGTGCTCTCTGGTGGTGTGTTCATGGTTTTCGTTTGTTTCGTGTGGTGGGGTCAGTTTTCTGTTGCTCAGGTGTTGGATTTGAAGCGGAATTTCTATTAGTGAGTTAATGGTTAATTTAATGCTCATTGCTGTACGTCGGGTGAGTTTGTTATTGAGTGTATTTGGTTGTGGTTCGGTTGATCTGTAGCGTAGCCCTGAATACGAGGTTAGGTTGGGAGTTTTCTTTTGGAATGCGGCCGCGGCAGCGGCCGCCTATGATTCGAAAATATTGATTTGACACTAATGAACATGTATACGTAATATGAAGCAATTTGATGAACATATTGATCTGTAGCGTAGCCCACTTGAGGTTAGGTCGGGAGTTTTTTTTTTGGAATGCGGCCGCGGCAGCAGCCGCCTATGATTCGAAAATATTGATTTGACACTAATGAACATGTATACGTAATATGAAGCAATTTGATGAACATATTGATCTGTAGCGTAGCCCACTTGAGGTTAGGTTGGGAGTTTTTTTTTGGAATGCGGCCGCGGCAGCGGCCGCCTATGATTCGAAAATATTGATTTGACACTAATGAAGCCTGTGGGGGGATGGGGGGGCACTGCAGACTCCCCCCACCGCATAACGACACATGATGATCAAATTTTGAAAAAAAATGAAAAATTTTTTCCGTACCTGCTAAACTGCATAAGTGCCGATGTATGTAGGTGTAAGGGAAGCTTTCGTTTCTTAGTTTTCTATTGGGGGATGTGATCGGTAGGTTCTGTTGAGCTATATAGGTTAAGGGAAGTGTCCGATTATGGATAGGAATGTGTTTTTTGGTATTTGGTCAGTTTTGTGATGTTGATTTATTTCGTTGTTTTGCGTGGTTTTGAATGGCGGTCGGTGGCTACATTTCTGTATATTTAGTTTCTCCGCACCCAAAAACCCCTAATTTCCCACGCTTGTCCCGTTACAGTCATTAGGCTTTTTGTGAAACTTGTGTATTTCAGTGTTTACAATACGTATGCGATGTTTTTATATCCGCCATATTGGAATTGTTTATAGTCGTTTCCGCGGTATTTGTGACGTCATGGGTCAAAGCCGACGGGTAAGATCGGACGCTTCTGTATTTCCTCAATATGTGATAGCAGTAGTTGGACTTGCGTATTATATCAGGACGAGCAGTATCATCTTGGTACATTACAACTTCAAAGAGTTTGTATTTGTCAAGACATCAGTTTGACTTAAAATTAGATGAGAAATTAACAAGGATGTGTCTTAGTTATGCGAAGTTCATATACATGTCCCTGTTTCCAGTCACTTTCTGTTGCTAGAGAAAAGTGCCAAGTGTCGTGAAAACCTCAAGTTTCTGGTCATTTTGAAATATTTCAGTACCGTGGCTTTTTGTCGTTGCTAAAAGACATTCTTTGAAACGGTGTACTGTCTCAGCATTGACACTCGCCAGTAAGGTGGAGCTCTTTCTGTCACTAGTATACACAGGGGGGAGTCTGCAGCTGTACGCTACAAACCACAAGTGCATGGCAGAGGGTACCTCCTACCTTATCAGTTATCAGGCCTTCTTCCTATTCCAGTTGTGATTGTGGGAAGAATGCCTGTTTAAACACCTGTATGCACTGTAATTGATGGGCTTCTCTCTTTGCTGTCCCTAAAAAAGCTGATGCAGTTTGGGCTCTAGTACATTCCTCATATTGTGATAACTGGTTAACTAAGCCAGCATGTGCCTAATTCTTTATTTCTTCCCCAAGTCCACCTGCCTCGAGTGTATTGTGAAATGGTCCACTGTGGAAAAGGTAGCTAAAAATAACTTACATAACCCAACATTATGGTGAACATTCTTTGCTTTATTTATAGGTGGATTATTGTTGCAGGGGTGTTGTACAGCAGTAAAAGTTAAGAACACCACCATATAGGTTAGAGAGGCAGTTACATTCTTACTGGTTTAGTTTCACAAGGATGGGGCAGGTGACTGACCTTTTCCTTATAGTAGGAAACATCCTGAAATTGACTTGGAGGTAATTTAGGGAAATGACAGAAACCTAAATCTGGATGGTCAGATGGAGATGGGAACCTCCACCCACTCAAATGCAGGGTCAGTCCACTTAAAACAGCAAGACCTCATTTGGTTCACCCCTAGTGTGCAGGGGTTTGTTTGCAAAGAAGTAAAAGGCTGGTGCTTCACTGTTCAGTCATACCTCACTACCAGTCCATGTTCACATTATGCACAAGACTCAAACAAACAAGAGACAACACAAGTGTTCACATTACAAAAAAAAAATAAAGCAATTAGGACCATTTTAAGAAGAAAGACCTCTGAAACGTACGGAAACTGCTTAAAGAAGTTAGGTATCTTAACTTTTTCATCATTGTATATATACAAAACAATAATGCACATCACAAAAGGTAGTTTGACTGGATTACAAATGCTAGTTTACACACCCACAATACAAGGAAGAATGAAGTACGGAGCATACCCCACCGACTGGAAATGCTAGAAAAAGGACCCCAGTACTCTGGTATCAGACTTCTAAAAAGTCTGCCTGAAAACGTGCGACGTAGTGTACTTGACAACTTTCCAAAGAAACGTAGACTCTCTCATTGCAGAAGTGTTTGTTATTCATTATCAATTATGTAAAAAAAGCTAAAGGGGTAGAAAAATAAGTGATAATGAATGTTACTACTTTGACATGTCCTGTATTACATGTACATTTACTGTACACAATGTATTCTTACAGGATCAGATAAAATTCAGTTCAATTCAATAGTAAATTGCATAGCTTGGGAAACGAAGTGTCAAGTTCTAAATTTGAATGAATGAATGTACCCTTAAAAGAAAGGAAGGAGGAATGTGTGTGTTTTGTTTGTTGTTTTAAGAAATTTTTGTACCATTTACTTTACTGCAGTGTCGTTATAAATAAGACACTTATGTCAGGTTTGTCATTCTTTTTGCTGGGGGTAACACTAATATCCTACTTTTCAGTTGATAGGTATAGGATACCAGTGTTAAAGGTGTCATTTTCTGCCCATCAGTTAATATACATGCGACCTGAAATGAGGTACTGTGTTTGTGGTTTCCTCCACAATAGGTAATGTCAGCTGACCTACAGGATACCAATGGCAGAGTTATAGTTTCCTTCGCAATACTTAATTCGTAGATGAACTGAAGTACACGATACCAGTGTTGGGTATGTTCTTCTTTTGGCTGTTGGTAATACCAGTGTTTGATTGCTTGCTTGCTTTTTCCTTCATGGCTAACACTGGTATTTTCTTCCTCAGTTGAACAACAGGATATCAGTGTTCAGCTTGGATTAGATTAGATTGGTACTTGTTCCATAGATCATGAATACGACACTTCGTAATGATGTGGAACGTATCAGGTTAATAAAAGGTGTCTATACAAGATATTACATTACACAAAAATTACATGACACTTAATCTTTTTATTTATTTATTTATTTATTTATTTTTTGTGGCTGTTGGGGAAATTACCCACTTACTATATCCAAATTCATCTAATGAGTAGGAGTTGCCATTAAGGAATTCTTATTTCCTTTTACATGCTATATGGCTATCTGTCAGACTTATGATGCTATTAGGTAAGTGACCAAAGACTTTCGTAGCAGCATAATTTACCCCTTCTGAGCCAAAGTTAGATTTAACCTTGAGTAGTGAAGATCATGCTTTCTCCTAGTGTTGTAGCCATGTACAGTACTGTTACTTTTGAATTCGTTCGGATTGTTAATAACAAATTTCATAAGTGAATATATATATTGTGAGGCTACAGTGAAGATCCCTAGCTCTTTAAATAAGTGTATGCAGGATGATCTTGGATGAGCTCCAGCAATTATTCCGATTACACACTTCTGTGCAATGAACACTCTTTTACTCAATGATGAGTTACCCCAGAATATGACACCATACGAAAGCAGAGAATGAAAATAGGTGTGGTAAGCTAATTTACTGAGATGTATATTACCAAAATTTTCAATGACCCTAATAGCATAAGTAGTTGAATTCATACGTTTCAGCAGATCTCCCGTGTGTTTTTTCCAGTTCAACCCCTCATCAATGCATACAACTAGAAATTTTGAATATTCTGTCTTAGCTACCGATTTCTGATCGAAGTCTGTAGTTATTAATGGTGTCATTCCATTTACTGTGTGGAACTGTATGTATTGTTTTCTCAAAGTTTAATGAGAGCCCATTTGCAGAGAACCACTTAATGATTTTCTGAGAAACATCATTTACAATTTCACCAGTTAATTCTTGTCTGTAGGGTATGATAACTATAGTTTATCATCGGCAAAAAGTTCCAGCTTTGCATCTTCGTGAATATAGAATGGCAAGTCATTAATGTATATTAAGAACAGAAGAGTACCCAAGATCAAACCTTGCAGCACCTCATTCTTGATTGTTCCCCAATTTGAGAAATCGCCAGTTTTTTGCATATTATGTGAACTGCTTATTTCAACTTCCTGCACTCTTCCAGTTAGGTATGATTTAAACCATTTGAGCACTCTACCATTCATACCCACAGTACTTGAGCTCATCTAGAAGTATTCCATAATGTCATATTTTTTCATGTGGCATAGTATGGTTCCTGATAATTTGGTTTCTATTTTCTTTTGTGGTTCTGCTTTCAGGTTGTGCCCACCCAGAACCGTCTAATTCTCATGTCAGTCTTGTTAATTTCATGCTTTCTAATTTTGTTTCTTTACACAAGATTCTTTCTCATTTATGGGTCCACCTGATGTGCATGTATGATCTGTTCTGTGCTACATTACTTTTTTCTGAACATTCATTCATGCTTTCAAATGTTTGTCACCTACCATCTGTGGCTGACCTATGTCATTGGTCGAAGCTGACAAGGTGTATCCCATACTTCAGTATTCCCCGAATGTTAAGCTGAGGCTGCCCTTGAATTGACAATGTGTAACATTATAAGCTAAATTTGGTACACAATAGTGCTATACTGGACTGACCCCTGATATTTTTGGAAGTAAAGCATCTCTTTAAAAATTTCATTCCCATCTGTCAATTTTAAGGTAAGGTGTAGAAGACTGGTAATAATTGTCATGGTCCAGTCTTTCATACCACCTAACAGTGACTGGCTCCAGGGTCTTATTTATGATTTGAGTTCAAAACATGTGACCAAAGTTAATTACATTAAGAATTCCAATTGGAATTTTATGCTTGTGAATTTGGGTTCCAATGTCTGGTGTGGTCAGTAACTGTAGCACCTTCTTCCAGGAATAAGAACCAGTAGAAATTACAGGCCCAAATGAAGGGCAAAAGCTATAGAACCTGTCCAGGCAGGCAACTTAATGGCTGCCACAGCCAAACAACTTAGTGTGCCAACGGTTGGTTAACGGAAATGTCAGGTTCCACCCATCTGCTTTGACCAATGACGTCACCAATATGGCAGAAACGACCATTCACAACTCCCATATCGCGACCATGACGCCATAACGTAAACATGACAACAAACACAAAAATAGATCAAAAAACCATCAAATACATATTCCTCCAAAATATAATGAAACTAACAGGACAAGCGAGGGAACTTGGGGGTTTTTGGGTGGGGGCAAACTAAAAATAAACACACGCTGCTAAACCGAACTACAAAAACAATAAAATAAAACAACCACAACCTTCCCAAAATCAACTAAAAACACTGGAATCGAACACTTCCCTTGACCTATATAGTTCAACAGCAACTACTGACACCACATAAGTCTCAAAACTTTCACCACCACCACATATAATCATACAAAAAACAGAAAATCAAAATTAGAATCTACCAATTCTCTTGACCTGTTATCCTTAAGACATCTCCACATATAGCTGCCCCTTATCCGAGACAACAGAATTTTAGTAAGCCTGATTTCTTCACGAGACACTGAACACTTCACAACTTCAGCCAACAGGCCAAATAGCTGAAGAAGTTTTATTAGAGACAACTCACTGTTCCCCATCATTGATGACAACTGAAAACTGTTCACCTTGTCAGTCATATCCACACCTACCAAAGACATAAACAAAGCGATTTACAAAAATTCACACATGACGAACAGAACAAAACTACAATAATGTCGACATAACAAAACCAAAATCGTTAATTCACTGAAAAATATTCCGCTGAAAGCACAGTCACAACCGATACCACACATAAGCAATGCTACCATGCAAATGAACCCCATATGCCACATAACACGCTAACCGTAAACACACCACCAGAGAGAACCACCGATCACAACAATGCACTGCCTACACACACACACACGCACACACACTCACTCACTCACAACCAAAAGCATGACCTAATACACAACACATACACACCACCAGAGAGCATCACCGATCATATCAAAACGACACACATGCAAACACGCCACTCTCACAAACTCAACTCTGCGTCATCGTGACGTCTTTGTCATGTGTCAAAGCTGACAGGTGGAATCGGACGCTTCGGTTAACCCCCAAGGGTGACAGTGCATTACAAAGTGGCAAAAGTACCAAATCACGAAGCATCAGTCCTTATGTTCTACTGACTGGGGATCAAGAGAAATTGGTGTCACGTGGCTTCTGTAAACAGCAATAGTGCGCTACCTGGTAAGAAAATAAATGTTCTTTGGGCAGTTTCAGCAAATAAGTAAAGGGAACACACAAAATCTGTCATCACTGTTTGAGGTGGTTTATTTAAATCGGGACCAGTTTTGTACGTATGCTGATCTTAAATGACTACATTCAGTTTCATGTTTTGACGTTCGATTCTAGTTAACTGTTCACTGTTAGATGGAATATCTGTATCACAATTGAGCATTTCTCACCAAAGCATTCACTTGCACCGTCATATTCAGATTTCCACACATTAATGCCACTTAAAATGTTGTTACCTGCAGACGAGACATGAACTCACACATTCAAAATGTGTACTACATTTGAAAACAGAATTTATAACATATAAGGTATCATTACTTAAAGATAGGTGTAAGACTGAAAATGGCTGTGATCTAAATAACCCACCTTTGATTGTGGCTGGCAGCAGATTTTATTCAACATGAGCTGTGCCCAGCATGCGTTGCGATGGCTCTTTTTCTTTTGGGGTATGTATACACATGTGAAGCACACACATTTGCGTGTGCAAAATAATGAAAGACAAGGATTCTTTGTGCAGTAATTAAATTTGAAGTTTATTGGTATACTTTTGAACACAGAGCATTTTTGTCTTTCTGCCTTTCGCAATAACAATTTTTTTTTGGCAGACACTTTTGAGCGTGCGACGTATAATTGACTGTTCGAAAAGCCTACATGTACCTAAAACGACTGACTTGGGATTCGATGGTCATTACGAATGCAAGATGAATAGGGAGCTCCAGTCTTTTGAAATCAAATGGTGCGCTTCCTTTTTGACTTGCCATTCAGAATTGTTGCTTTGATGATGTTTGGGATTGGTATTTTGACAATGAGCCTGGTTCCACTAGACAACTGTGTCATATCTTCCCTCTCCAAAACCCTCGGTGAAGGTTTGCTAGGGGTATTGTGTTACTGCCACAATTTCTCCAGGCAGCAAGCGATAAAATTACCAATCTTGATAGATGGTCCTTCAGGTGCTAGAGATACATCAGAGGTAGGCAACAAGAACCTCGTAATTCTGTTTCATTAAATTTTACAGATGATGTGAAGAGGTTTCTTAAAAAAATAATATTAAGTGAAATCAAACAATGGAAACTCCAGGTAGGAATATAAACAGTCTCGGAAGAGATAGATTGCTACTTACCGTAAAGATAACACACTAAGTTGCAGACAGGCACAGTTAAGGGGAGGTATAATGAAAAAAAAACTGTTCCCACATTTTCAGATTTTTCTCTTTATAAAATTTACAATTTTTTGAATAAAATGATTTATGTATCACTTATAAACTCACGTCTTATTTTCTAAGTATAATGTACACTAGTTAAAATTTTTACGTGTATTACTTAAAGATGTAACAAAATCGGTAATATTTTTTTTTATATGGAATGCTATGGATTGCTGTTATAAAGGTCATGTCCAGAAGAGGATGGGCACCAAGTTGAGGAAGTTGAAACAAAGTTTGCGAGACAAGAAATTTTCAGATGGTAAAACTGGTAAAACCATAACAGGCAGGCTGACAGACAAGATGATTGATGAACTACAGCAGTATTATGGGATGACCATTACAATTTATACTGAGGATTTGTTGAAAATGAAGCCGGCAGTATGCCACTTTTGCCCTCCTGGATCCGATTCATGGTGCAATTACCTCAATGCCCAGTACACACAATTCATACAGCCATAAATATTCCATCCCAGCAGCAGTCATGGATATCATAAAACCTTTTTACAGAGACCTGGTAAATCCTGAATTACTGGTCAGACTCAAAATCCCGAGTCGTTCAATAATCTTATATGGACGCGCTAACCAAAAAGTTTTTGTTGAAATGAAGAAAGTGGGGGTCAGTGACGCTGTTGTTGCTTTTAATGATGGCAGCATTTGTGGGGTGAAAGTGCTACAGCATATGGGAATTAATCCTGGAGCAAACTGCATCAGAGACCTTGAATGGATGGACAAGGTTCACATTGATAAAGCAGAGATGCGGCACTGTTGGCCACTAAGGAGTCCAGAAAGAAGAAAAGAAGAAGAAAATTGGAAAAAGATCAAAAGGATGATATTCAGTACGGTGCAGGGTGCTTCAGAGTGACTAAAAATAAAAAGTTAAGCATATATTGAGTTAGTCTTTTGAAACTTTAGAGACCGTTCCTGAAACTTTACGTTTTCTGTTGAATTTTTCCATAAATCTCAGAAAGCACGTCAAGTAGAGGATCCAAATTTTCAGGGAGGAGAAACATAAGTATCCTGAATCTACTGAATTAAAAGGACATAATGTTACGTATAATTAAAATTATTTAGGATAACATACAAAAACAGTACACAAATTTTTAACTGCGTAATTAAAAAATTGTATTTCTGAAAGCACTGGCTGAAATGCAATTGTTGTAGTTCAGTAGTCAGAGCACACATTTTAATGTCCTGTAAAAGTTTCATGCCAATGGCTACAGTGGCTCCTGTAATACAGGGAAGCCAAGTCACTAAATTTAACACTGTCGGGATAGGGTGTTCAGACTCCCCTTAAGAAACTCACACTCGAGCTTTCGGCCGTGGCCTCCATCGGAAGAGATAAACGGAGATACGCAAAGGTCATTCTTAAAAGCAAGCACACCTTACGCACATGTGGCCACCCACTCTGGCAGCTCAGGCCACAGTGTGACTATCAAGTGGTATGGTAGCAGCAACCTGGATGAGGTGGGAAAGGGGGAGGGGGGGGAAGAGAGAAACGCCATCTGGCGGAGTACGCAGGGACCACAGTGTCAGTGGGGACAGCGTGCGGAGGCCGTGAGGTGAGGTGGTGAGGAAAACAGAGTGGAAAAGGAGGAGAGGGGGGAAAGCTAGGTGGGTTTATTGGCAGTGGGCGGCAAACAAGAATGGGGAGGAGATGATAGGACAGAGGGGGTGGGGACAGTTGTTACTGTAGGTTGAGGCCGGGAGCAGAGAATGTGTTGTGAAGGTAACTCCTGTCTGCTCAATATATTAGAGAGGTGACCCAGAAATCATTGAAAATTATAGACCAATCTTGTTACTGTCGTCCTTTTCAAACGTCATAGACTATAATGAAAAACAGGCTCATGGGGTTCAATGTCCTGAGTAAAGTGCAATTTGGTTTCCGGGCTGGCGAAAGCACAAATTCAGCTGTAGCTCATTTCTCAAATGTTGTCCTCAAAGCAGTAGACAAAGGAGGCCACAAAACAGGGATCTTCCTTGATTTGACCAAAGCATTTGACACAGTAGACCACACAATTTTCCTAAACAAACTAAATGCACTGGGAGTAAGAGGAGTAACTAACTTGTGGTTTCGTTCATACCTGCGAAACAGGGTCCAACAGGTGGAGATCACTCAAACTCCAATCATACCTTTCAAACTCAAAATACAATAATGAGTCCCCCAAGGAAGTGTGCTGGGCCCAATCCTCTTTCTAATATACATCAACGATTTTCTACAAAGTGTCAAATGTGGTGAATCAGTATTGTTTCCTGATGACAATCGCATCTTAATCGAAGCTGAGTTGCCAAGTGTACTCAGTGGAAAAGCTGAGGAAACACTTAACCATGTATTCCAGTGGATAGAGGCTAATAAATTAACCCTAAATGTGAAAAAAACAGTATTAGTTTCCACCTAAACAGAAAACCGAACAGTACCGAGCTAAAAGTTAATGAGGAGCACTTAGAATGTGTACTGTCAACAAAATTTTTAGGCACGCATGTCGACTCTCGACTAAATTGGACCCAGCACACTGCAGAACTTGGAAAGGGAATAGCTTTAGTGTGCTATGCACGTAGGATAATAAACTCCGTTTGTAGTAACTCGTGTACTAGAACTGCATATTTTGCATATGTCAACTCTGTAATTAGTTATGGCATGTCCCTCTGGGGATCAACGGAGCAGAAAGGCAAACAATATTTAAGAGGCAAGAAAGGGCTGTATGAATCGCAACCAAAAGTAGCAATAGATCCCATTGCACGGAGTTATTCAAATCTTTGGGTATATTTAAAATTCTGTGTGAGTACATTTTGCAATCAGTAATATACATAAAAAAACATGTTGACCAGTTCCCAATAAACAGTTCCATACGTGCTCATGAAACCAGACACAGACAACAGTTACATCTCTACAGGAAAAACAAATCAAAAACTCAAAATAGCATGTTATATAATGGAATTAAATTGTACAACAAACTTCCACAAGGAATCAAAGCACTCCATCTGTAGGCCACAAGTGGCACACCGGGACCGTCAGACTGCCGTGTCATCCTCAGCTGAGGATGCAGATAGGAGGGGCGTGTGGTCAGCACACCACTCTCCCGGCCGTTACGATGGTTTTCTTTGACCGGAGCCGCTACTATTCGTTCGAGTAGCTCCTCGATCGGCAGCACGAGGCTGAGTGCAGCCCGAAAAATGGCAACAGTGCGTGGCGGCCCGGGTGGTCACCCGTCAGAGTGCCGGCCACGCCCGACAGCGCAGAACTTCGGTGATCTGGCGGGGGTGTATCCGCTGCGGCGAGGCTGTTGCCTACAAGGGATCAAAGACATGAGCAAAATAGGGATTCGCTAAAAAAATATTTCTTGGAAAAACATTTTTATACTTTCAAGGATTACTTGGAATGATGTAAATATATAGTTATTTGTAAAGATTATCAACTGTGTTAAGTGGTTTAACGATGTATCTTTATGTTACAATGTTCATGAATTCAGGTTGTGATAATTATAAATTTGCCTAGCTATTGAATATACTTATGTTGACAACATCGATACAATCGTGATTGTTGGGGGCTGGAGAAATGGATAAATAAGCAGTTCAGAAAGCTCGTGATGGAGGGGAGGGGCCAGATGGCTCGGGTAGTGAAGCAGCCAATGAAATAAAGTGTGTTAAGTTCAGCTGCACGTTGTGCCACAGGGTGGTCTACTCTGCTCTCGGCCACACTTTGGCAGTGGCCATTCGTCCCGGTGGACAACTTGTCGGTAGTCGTAGCAATATAAAACACTGTGCAATGGTTGCAGCGGAGCTGGTAAATGGGACAGCTCCTTTCACAGGTGGCCCGGTCTCTGATGGGGCAGGATAAGTGTGTGGCAGGACAGGAATAGGGAGTGCAGGGTCGGTCGATTGGGCAGCTCTCACACCTGGGTCTTGCAGGTGGATATTTATTTATTTACACGTCAAGTTCTGTAGGACCAAATTGAGGAGCAAACCTCAAAGGTCATGGAATGTCACTACAGGAACTTACAACATAGCAGTAATAACAGATAAAAATAAATGTTCATGAACCTGGAAAAAGTCAGTCCGTAAGTTTAAGTAAACGCTATCAGCGATACAATGAGAATCAGCTTAATTTTTCGAGGAACTACTCGACAGAATAGGAGCGACCCATGAGGAAACCCTTCAGTTTAGATTTGAAAGTGAAAGTGCGTGGATTACTGCCAATATTTTTGAATTAGAGTGGCAGCTTATTGAAAATGGATGCAGCAGTATACTGCACACCTTTTTGCACAAGAGTGAAGGAAGTCCGATCCAAATGCCAGTTTGATTTCTGCCGAGTATTAACAGAGTGAAAGCTGCTTATTCTTGGAAATAAACTAATATTGGTAACAAGAAATGACAATAAGGAATATACGTATGAGAGGTCAATGTCAAAATACCCAGGGTCGTGAGCAGAGGTCGAAAAGAGGTTCGTGAACTCACACCACTTATTGCCCGAACCGCCCGTTTCTGAGCCAAAAATATCCTTGAAGAATGGGAAGAGTTACCCCAAAACATAATACCATATGACATAAGTGAATGAAAATAAGCAAAGTAGACTAATTTATGTTTCAAAGTATCACTCACTTTTGATACTGTTCGAATAGTGAAAATGGCAGTATTAAGTCTTTGATCGAGATCCTGAACGTGGGCTTTCCACGACAGCTTACAATCTGAACACCTAGAAATTTGAACTGTTCAGTTTCACTAATCATATGCCCGTTCTGTGAGATTAAAACGTCAGGTTTTGTTGAATTGTGTGTTAGAAACTGTAATAACTGAGTCTTACTGTCATTTAACATTAGTTTATTTTCTACAAGCCATGAACTGAGGTCAAGTACTGCACTACTTGAAACAGTCAACGTTGCACACAACATCCTTTACTACCAAGCTATTATCAGCAAACAGAAATATTTTAGTTACCGATAATACTAGAGGGCATATCATTTATATAAATAAGGAACAGGAGCAGCCCCAACACTGATCCCTGGAGCAGCCCCCCCTCCCCCCCCTTTGACAGTACCACACTCAGATCCCACATCAGTCATTATCAACATTGTGAATATGATACTTCTGGCAAGGGGTTGCGATTGGGAGTGGAATAGGGATGGAATAGGATGTTCAGGTGGGCGACAGGTCACCACTATACAAAGGCTAGGAAGGATCTCGGGTCAGATGTCACTCATTTCAGTGCCCGACTGTAGGTAATGAAAGTCCCGGCAAAGGATGCGGTCCAGTTGTTCCAGTGTGGGGTGTTACTGGGTGACGAGGGGGACACTCCTTTGTGGCTGGTTCTCGGGGGTGGTGGAAGGATTGGGGGTGTGAGGGAACACGGGCGATGTGTTTGCAGACTAGGTCTGGGAGATAGTGCCCATCTGTGAAGGCATCAGTGAGACCTCACCATACTGGGCAAAGGCGATTCGTGTCATGGCATATATGCCGTCCCCGGGTAGACGGTCTGTACGGGAGGGATTTTGTGGCTTGAAAGGGAATACAGCTGTCGAAATGCGGGTGCTTTTGGTGGTTGGTGGGTTTAATGTAGACAGAGGTGCGGATGGAGCCATCAGAGAGGAGGTGGTCAATGTCTAAGATGGCGGCATGCTGCGTTGAGGAGGACCGGGCGAAGCATATGGGAGAGAAGGTGTTGACGTGAAGCAATAAAGCTAGGGTGTCTCAGCCCCGAGTCCAGATGACGACATGCTGCTACTGTCCCGTGTGATAGCTGCGTAGTGCTCAGAGCTACTGGAGTTGGCAGTCATGTGTGCATGACGTATCCTTGTCTGTGAGAATGCCTCTACATCTATGCTCAACAGTGCAAACTGTCATGAGGTGCATGGCAGAGGGTGCGTACCATTGTATTAGTTATTAGGTTTCTTTCTGTTCCATTCCCATATCGAGTGTGGGAAGAATGATTGTTCGAATGCCTCTGTGTGTGCGGTGGTGTTCTAATCTTATCCTCGAGATCCCTGTTTGAGCAATTGTTGCACGGTGTAGTACGTCCTTAGATTAATCGTTTAATCCTTACCTACATAAATGGTTTGGGATGCAATCTGAGCAGTCGTCGTAGGTTGTTTGCAGATGACGCTGTCATTTATTGACTAATTAAATCCTTATAAGATCAAAACAAATTGCAAAAAGATTTAGAAGAGAGATGTGAATGGTGCAAAAATTGGCAGTTGACAGTAAATAATGAAAAATGTGAGGTTATCCACAAGAAATTTGTTAAGCTTTGGTTACACGATAAATCAGTGTAATCTAAAGGCCATAAATTCAACTAAATACCTAGGAATGACAATTGTGAACAACTTAATTTGGAAGGAACGTACAGAAAATTTTGTGGGAAGGCTAACCAGAGACTGCATTTTATTGGCAGGACGCCTACAGATCTACTAAGGAGACTGCCTACACGACGCTTCTCTATCCTCTTAGAATACTGCTGTGCACTGTGGGATTCTTACCAGATAGGACTGATGGAGTACATCAAAAAAGTTCAAACAAGGGCACCACATTTTGTATTATCGCGAAATATGGGAGAGTGTGTCATGGAAATGATACAGGATTTGGGCTGGACATCATTAAATGAAAGGCGTTTTTCATTGTGACGGAATCTTCTCATGAAATTCCAGTTACCAACTTTCTCCTCCGAATGTGAAAATATTCTGTTGACACCGACTTACATAGGGAGAAAAGATCACCACGATAAAATAAGGGAAAACAGAGCTCGTACGGAAAGATATCGCTATTTGTTCTTTCTGCACACTATATGAGATTGGAATCATAGAGAGTTGTGTAGGTGGTTCGATGAGCCCTCTGCCAGGCACTTAAATGTGATTTGCAGAGTACCCAGGTAGATGCAGCTGTAATGCCGGTTCTTGAAACTTAAGAGGCTTTCTTGGGATAGTTTTTCTTCAAGAGTCTGCCATTTCAGTTCCTTCAGTATATCTATGACACACTCTCACAGATTAAATAAACCTGTGACCATTTGTGCTGTCCTTTCCCGTATATGTTCAGTATCCCCTATTCGCCAGAATGAAATTTTCACTCTGCAGCAGAGTTTGTGCTGATATCAAACTTCCTGGCAGACTAAAACTGTGTGCAAGACAGAGACTCGAACTTGACACCTTTGCCTTTTGTTGCCAAGTCCTCTACCAACTGAGCTACCTGAGCACGACTCACGAACTGTCCTCACAGCCTTAATTCTGCCAGTACCTCATCTCCTGCCTTCCAAACTTCACAAAAGCTCTCCTGCGAGTCTTCCAGAACTAGCGCTCCTGGAAGAAAGGATATTTTGGAGGCAGGGCTTTGCCACAGCTTGTGGGATGTTTCCAGAATGAAAATTTTTGTAGAGCACTTGCCTGCGAAAGGCAAAGGTCCTGAGTTAGTGTTGGTCGGGCACACAGTTTTAATCTGTGAGGAAGTTTCATCCCCTGTTAGTCCTATCAGCACTATTCTAGGATGGGCTGCAAGAGTGGTCTGTAAGCAATCTCTTTTTGTTGACTGATTGCATTTCCCCAGTATTCAACCAATAAACTGAAGTCTACCACCTGCTTTACCCGCAACTCGACCTATGTGTTCTTCCATTTCATGTCCCTACAGAGTGGTACACCCAGGTATTTGTATGAGTTAGCCACTTCCAACACTGACTCATTGGTATTATAGATACATTTTTTTCATTTTCTGAAGTGCAAAATTTTAAGTTTCTCAACATTTAGAGCAAGTTGCTAATCTCTGCACAGAGTTGAAATGATGCGTGTCTTTTTTTCCACTAATGTCATGGCCAAAAGCACATGTGTAAGTGTCTTTTAATTGTGCCTGTCTACAATTCAATGTGATAACATTATAGTAAGTAGCAGTATATCTTTTCCTACATTGATAGTATAAAGTGATACAGATAAAGTTGATACATGTTTACCTATGTAGCAGAAGCTTAGTTATTGAGCAGTTAGAGAAATCCGTGTAGTTTCAGATTTCTCTGTGATTATGGATTGCTGGTTACTGGAATCAAGGTTTTCATAGACAGGTGGAGTTCAAAGGTTTTCATTGCGTATTGCCATCGCCATATGCTGATACGTCGCTGTATTTGGATCCCTGCCTCCTCCCACTCCCATGAAGCCAACTCTAGGAGTGAAACATCTTGACTGACACCAATAAGTCCCATGACTATGAAAATTATGTATTTCATATAGATGCAATCCCAAAGAAAGCAGGTGTTGACAGATGTGAAAATTACCGAACAATCAGTTTAATAAGTCACAGCTGCAAAATACTAACGCGAATTACTTACAGACGAATGGAAAAACTTGTAGAAGCCGACCTCGAGGAAGATCAGTTTGGATTCCGTAGAAATGTTGGAACATGTGAGGCAATACTGACTTTACGACTTATCTTAGAAGAAAGATTAAGGAAAGGCAAACCTACCTTTCTAGCATTTGTAGACTTGGAGAAAGCTTTTGACAATGTTGACTGGAATACTCTCTTTCAAATTCTGAAGGTGGCAGGGGTAAAATACAGGGAGCAAAAGGCTATTTACAATTTGTACAGAAACCAGATGGCAGTTATGAGAGTCGAGGGGCACGAAAGGGAAGCAGTGGTTGAGAAGGGAGTGAGACAGGGTTGTAGGCTATCGCCGATGTTGTTCAATCTGTATATTGAGCAAGCAGTACAGGAAACAAAAGAAAAATTTGGAGTAGGTATCAAAATCCATGGAGGAGTAACAAAAACTTTGCGGTTCGCCGATGACATTGTAATTCAGTCAGAGACAGCAAAGGACCTTGAAAGGTCTCTGTTGGATTCCTTTCATGTTTAATTTCTTAAATCTGTTGCCATTTATGGAATAAATTCCTCTTCTAAATGTACTGTGGCGTTTCTGACTATCTGGGAGGAGACTGAGCAGTGGAACGTGTTACTTTTACACATAAACAAGAACGATCTGTCACACTACTACACTTTAAAGCACAGTTTATATGTAATTCTTATATGTAATTCATGTCACACAGTCTCATACAGAACCTACATCCGCTTTCTTTTATATACTGTATATGATAAGATACTGTCATCCCCCTTCCCTTTTGTGTGAGAGGATGAATGAGCATATGTATTTCTAGTTGCATGCTTGAGGGTAGCAGACAAGGCTGTCTGCTAGAGAACAGTAGGACCAACGTCGGAACAGGTAGCTACGCTTCCTAAAAGCAGAGAGGTTTCTATCCTTAGTATGGTCCTGTCCGTCCCTTGTCATGTTGGTATAGGAAGCTGCCCCTCTGGCCACTTCCGTTGGTCTTTGTGAGCCACCCCTCAGGAAGCACGCTCGGAAGTGGGCAGTTGCTGTGTGGCCGTGGCGAGCGTCTGAAGTGGTAAGATCTCCGGCTAAGCGCGTGTCTGTTAAGTCCGTAGGACAATGGATTTCTTAAGTTCAGCCTAACTGAAAATTTAATCACCTTGATTTCAGGTTTAGCTCTAAAATATCTAATGCTATCTTAAAGTGCAGCGGAGTGTAATTCTCGTGTTAAATTCAGATTATTTTGCGGTAGTTGCTTTGTTACTACTTTGTGAGTAAAGTGGAACCACGTGTTGATCAGTAACTCTAACTAAGTTCATCAATCTTAAATGCGAATGTTTGTGTGATTATAACGTCTCGTCTTGACTATATTTTCAATATAGCAACTTTTCTTTATGTTCAGCTCACGTGGGGTGTACTTTGCGAGACCAGTACCACGTGCTTATATAACTGTTTGACCCATCAGGTTAATAGTAAGACGTTAGTAACCAGTTCAAGGTTTTTCTTTTGTCAAGTGCTTTTCGATCTAATGTATTTTAATTATCAAAATTATTGTGGAGTTGTACGCTTTGTGTAAACCAAGTTGACCACGTGGAGCATGTGGTGTAATCATCAAAGTAGCCCTCAGCTATTCTTTTTGCGAAGACTTCACAAAGAGTTAATATGAATTTAGTATACCAGTGTGTGGTAATTACATGACGGACAGGATTGTGGTATGAACGTAATTTCTTTGGGTAAAAACTGAATCTGTTGGTTGTGGTTAATTTCTTCTTGCTTATGTTTCAATGTTCTTCGTGTGTTATTTTATGAATGCAGTGTTGTATCTAGTCTCCCAATCTTGGCTCCATAGTTTATGTGTTCCGTAAGATTACAATCTCACATTCTTTTCAATCGTAAATAAGGCACCAGCTCAGTTATAACTCACGTATAATATGCTGAAATTCCAATGAACAATCTTAAAATAAATTTCCAAGTATAAACTGATTTCTTTCTTTTTATTTAAATTCTCCTTTTTATATATATATTTTACCGGTTTTGTATGACTATTAAAAGATTATCATTAATGTTAGTCTGCTAAATATCTGATGAAACAGTTGCCCAGTAATCCACGGTTAACGTCCCCAGACAGATCACAGCTTTTAACCCACTTTCATTGTGAATTAGCACCGATTTCAGTATACCAAAATTAAAGTTACAACCTTACACAATTCAGCATAGCAAATTAAGAGTAACAATATTACACATGGCGACCCTGTTCTGTGATTCCGCTAGACTCTGGAATCTCTGAAACGTTAGATTGCGAGCGTGTTATAATCTTAATTTTTTTTCCCTACAGCGCTCAAACAACTTCTGCGTTGTTTCCGAGCAGTCTTTCAAAAGGTTCACGGCGTTGTTGATCGGCGTTGCGTTGTTTGTCTTGTTTTGTTTTTTATATTTGTGTGTTTTATATGTCTGTGTGTTTTTTTATTCTCGCTTGGAAATTCCACTGTTTCGATCAAAGATAAAAATTTGTTTTGCGTGTGAAAAAGTGTGTACTAGGTTGGGTATCTTTCGTGTGACTGTCGTAATTTTTGTGGGACACATTTATTTTGATTAGTGTGTCGCATACCGGTTATAAATTGCACTAATGCAGACATGTAACCAAACTAAAAGTAAGCGGTCCGACAACTTAAGCAACATGGACCAAGGGGATAATTTGATTTCCAATATTAACGCGTCAGGCGGTTCCGAAAATGCAATGGGGAATACTTCAGACGAAATGCAAATCAGCACGAACGGGCTCACATCAGAGCCAGAAATTAATTTGCCTCTAACTAACCAAATTGAATTGGCAGAACTCATGAAAGCCTTATTGAAACAAGACAAAGAAAACACAGAAAAATCGATCCGCGAGCTAGGGGAACAAATGATGCAGAAATCAGAAAAATTGTTCCGAGAACAAACAGAATCATTTGAAAAATCGATCCGCGAGCTAGGGGAACAAATGACGCAGAGCTTTGAAAAATCGATCCGCGAGCTAGGGGAACAAATGACCCAGAAACCTGAAAAATCGATCCGAGAGCTAGGCGATCAAATGACGCAGAAATCTGAAAAATCGTTCCGAGAACAAAAAGAATCATCCGAAAAATCGATCCGAGAGCTAGGCGAACAAATGACGCAGAAATCTGAAAAATCGATCCGCGAGCTAGGCGAGCAAATAGACGAAAAACTAATACTGCAGACAAATAAGGTTGGCGGGTCGATGCAGAGAGTGTCCGATGGTGTCGCACAAAGAATGAGCGGTCTGGCAAGTGAAGTGAAGGGTGATATTATGAAGGAGTTGGGCCGTGCATTTGAACAAATCGATGACAGTCTGCAAGCCTTGGAACGGGCCAGGCGTAGTGGCGATGCCCAGTCTGAAGAAAGCGAAGAACGGCTACTTAGGAGTTTCCAAGAGCTGAGGGAAGAATGCCAAAGGGAACACCAGCAGGTACTTTCGAGGGTCCAAGAAGCGGAAACGCATTGTCCCACGTCCGTTAGCAACACAATAGCGGACAACAGTCTAGCGATTCATGCGCTGGAACAGCAAGTAGAACGATTGAAGCAGACTGGGGCGGAGGACAAGAGACAAATACATGTTAAGATGAAACTCAGGGGAATATCCGATCTGTGGGTATTATGGGTCTGGCAAACCCAGGTCCCCAGCTGTTAGTAGCCTTGTTTCCAATTTTCTGCTTTCAGTGCTACTATCTATCTATTACTATTCTATATCTGTCAGTATAAATGAGGATCTCTTACTATAGTATGCGTGCTGTATGAATATTTTAAGATAGGAAAACTCAGGGGAATATCCGATCTGTGGGTATTATGGGTCTGGCAAACCCAGGTCCCCAGCTGTTAGTAGCCTTGTTTCCGATTTTCTGCTTTCAGTGCTACTATCTATCTATTACTATTCTATATCTGTCAGTATAAATGAGGATCTCTTACTATAGTATGCGTGCTGTATGAATATTTTAAGATAGGAGAACTCTGAGAAAGGAATGAGTAAGTTTGGAATCTTGAAAACAGGATGCGATAATACGATTGTTGAACCATTGGCTTCCAATATGCGATGATATGTTAATATTGATGATATATGTTTTTTTTTTGTTCTTTATAGCTGAGTACGTAAAGTGCTGTCTGTGGATTTCGTAAGTATATTGATACCCTTCAAGGTGAAAGAAGAATTGTGGTTTGTGTAATTTACGTGGCTCTGAAATATTATTGTGGTAGTCAAATACGAGCAGCTTTTCAGCAAATGGAGAATGGAACGGAAATATGGATCCTTTTTGTAGTCTTGATTGATGTTGAGCCAAAGCCTAAAAAATTATTCTGCGTTAATACTGGTCCTAGAAAAGCGACGTTTATGTGTTTTGCTGATGCTGTGAGCATTACAGCTTACTGTTTTCGCTGGTGCGGGATGCACTGCAGCCTATATGATTTGTACTGAGGAAATTTCCCTCTTGAAGGTAGAGGATGATTAAATAATTTTGATTATGGGAACGAAGGAAAGCTTGGTTTAAGGTAATAAGGATAAAGCAAAACATTTGTCATTTAAACTACAGGAGGATTCGGATCTTTTGTGTCTGTTGTAAGTTCAATATGTTAAGATGATACTGTTTTACAGAATAGAGGTGACTACAATTTTGCCATTCATGAGAAATGAATCCAGAATAACCACCACAGGCGAAATAACTGATTTGGAAGCGAAAGGTAACGTAAAGAAGGAACGAAATCGCAGCAAAATGGGTAAGAAAATGTAATATAACCTGTATAATGCAAATATTTTTAACCTTCTCAGAGTCATCTGCGTGATTAATTGTTGTGATAACGTAATTTTAGGTGAAATTTTCTTACTGTTTTATGTGTGAATATATGAGTATGATAAATGTATAATTGCGAGTCTCTTTTCAGGTGTGCGAACTGGTATAAATGTTTTGGCGTGTAAATAACCATTGTTCTTTTTAATGTGTATGTTTAAGGAAAGTTCTCCATATTTATCATGTGACAAGACGTATGGCGCGAGCGTCAAGAAGAGGACGAATTAGAACAATGTTGTAGTGGTATATACACGGTGTTGAAATAGCATTGAAGTAGCTTATGGGCTTAACTAGTAGTGGATAGAAGTAGAATATTGAGTAATGCATGTTTATGGGTAGTTAGTTTGTAGAATAGACAACATGTGTGCATGTATGTGTGTGTAAATAACATGTGAACCCTATGCTGTCCTGACCTATACTTGCGCAAGGCATAATCCTATTCATTTTAGTGAATTAATAAATAGCATTTGATTTATTAAAACGTAAGTGAACCACATTAGTGATGTGGATTTAAATATTATATTGTCAGTTTATTTAAATTTTTATTTTTATACTGTCAAGTCATTTCACTTTTATTTTTTTTACATTGTCAAGTCATTTAAATTTTATTTTATATTGTCGATTCATCTAATTTTTTTATTTAAAAAAAATATTAAGTCTCACTTTGTTCTTAAAAATTGTGAAAGACAATACTAAGTGGTATTATGTATGACATTGTGTAATCACATAAGGATGATGAAAAATTTCTGTGAATGCAGTTGAGAACCTGAAAGCGAACCGGCAAAACTCTTTAAGAGACAGCGGGAGCAGCCGGACTAGTTGTAAACTGGCGGGTTTCCCAGCGGGACACGCTGTCATCCGGGCCACTTTGGGAGCGCGGCCGACAACAAAAGGAGAGTAAGCGGCAAACACTTTCCCTTGTACCTGGAGCTAATGGGCGGCCGCCCCGGGCGACCCTTCCTCGAGGCGATGACCTGAGATGGGCGAGCGGTCCACCGCGCGGAAATCCATCTGCTGGCAACGCACCACACGCACGCGACCGTGACGAGACGGCCGCGGTGAAACAACACAAGGGGCGTGGAGCCTTTTGACAGGTACTGCCCAGAGAAACTTGCAGACGTCAACGACGCCTATCGACATTTCCTGATGGATGCCTACTGTCAAGCGACAGTAAATCTTGGTTCGATGTTCTCTGGTCGCTAAGGGTGGCACAAAAGAAGAGCCATTAAGTGTCATCCTTGCCCGAGAATATCAACCTGGCGTGTCAAACGAGGATACCGCACGAATTTGACAATACAAACATGGAACCAAATCGAGATGTACGTGACACGAGAGAAACTTCATGAGAGGGCAGAGACGGCGGGATCGCACGCAACAGATGGACAAAAATCCCTACTGACAGCTGCGGCGACGAACCCCCCCTCTTTCCCCTATATTGTGCCTCGGAACAGTGGAAGTACTGAGTGTGTCAGTGAACAGTGATTATACGGTTCTTAGTCCAGTGCATATACGTGTGTTTCTGTCAGAGAAACTCTGACTCGTGTGTTTTGCAGGAGTTCGATTTATTGGTGTTTATTAGACTGACTCTTGTATTTTGCAGGTGTTTTATTTATCTTTTTTAGACTTTGACTCTTGTATTTTGCAGGTGTTTTATTTATAGGTGTTTTTTTTGTTTTAGATGTTGACTATTGTACTGTTTTATTTATCAATGTTTGTTTTTGTGTGATGTATTAGATTTGTGATATTTTGTTTCGTAAGTTCATTGCTGTGGCATTGCTTCGTTTATCAGTCAGATAGCTTTTTATTCTCATTGAACTGTGATCGATTAGCCTTTGTATGGGGCATATTTACTGTGAGGAACCCCTTAAGGGTAACAATCACATAATTATTGTAGTTTCAGTATAATGACACAGTGTTCATTGTTTGCTAACTAATTGAAATAGAGTGATTAAATGAGTGCCACATAGTTATTTTAATTCTACAAATTATTAGTTTTATACGATATAGAATTTTTTTTGCGATAACCACTTTGTAAAACATTTTTTTTCTCTTATCATTTTGTTGTTTTTGCAGATTGTGCATTGTTATGTTCTGCTTTTTAATACCGATGTTATTTGATGTTCTTTTTTTAATTGCTGTGGCACCTTTGCTATTTTCATAAATTCTGCTTGTTAATAAACAGTCATAAATTTTCCTGTGATCAGTTGGCTCTTGCAATGAGCAAATACTGGTGAACTCCATAAGGGTAACAACCAGAAATTGTTTTCATATTAATGACACAGGAACCATTGTTTTTACTTGCTGACCGAATTAGGTCTACACTACCTTTTAAATAGGTGTCACAGATTGTGTTCTTTTTTTTCTGTTTGAAATTGGTAGATTCTAAAGATGTGTTGAAATTATTGTGTTTTAGCAAGTAGCTGGTGTCCTTTTGACTTTTCTTTTACACTTTTGGTTTAAGTAGGGTGTGAGAAGCCTGCTTGGGAATGTCCTAGCATGGCCAGAAAATTCCCTGCACAGTCTTTTCCCGGAGCGTTGGGGTTATGAAAGGTCTCTGTTGGATTCCTTTCATGTTTAATTTCTTAAATCTGTTGCCATTTATGGAATAAATTCCTCTTCTAAATGTACTGTGGCGTTTCTGACTATCTGGGAGGAGACTGAGCAGTGGAACGTGTTACTTTTACACATAAACAAGAACGATCTGTCACACTACTACACTTTAAAGCACAGTTTATATGTAATTCTTATATGTAATTCATGTCACACAGTCTCATACAGAACCTACATCCGCTTTCTTTTATATACTGTATATGATAAGATACTGTCATCCCCCTTCCCTTTTGTGTGAGAGGATGAATGAGCATATGTATTTCTAGTTGCATGCTTGAGGGTAGCAGACAAGGCTGTCTGCTAGAGAACAGTAGGACCAACGTCGGAACAGGTAGCTACGCTTCCTAAAAGCAAAGAGGTTTCTATTCTTAGTATGGTCCTGTCCGTCCGTTGTCATGTTGGTATAGGAAGCTGCCCCTCTGGCCACTTCCGTTGGTCTTTGTGAGCCACCCCTCAGGAAGCACGCTCGGAAGTGGGCAGTTGCTGTGTGGCCGTGGCGAGCGTCTGAAGTGGTAAGATCTCCGGCTAAGCGCGTGTCTGTTAAGTCCGTAGGACAATGGATTTCTTAAGTTCAGCCTAACTGAAAATTTAATCACCTTGATTTCAGGTTTAGCTCTAAAATATCTAATGCTATCTTAAAGTGCAGCGGAGTGTAATTCTCGTGTTAAATTCAGATTATTTTGCGGTAGTTGCTTTGTTACTACTTTGTGAGTAAAGTGGAACCACGTGTTGATCAGTAACTCTAACTAAGTTCATCAATCTTAAATGCGAATGTTTGTGTGATTATAACGTCTCGTCTTGACTATATTTTCAATATAGCAACTTTTCTTTATGTTCAGCTCACGTGGGGTGTACTTTGCGAGACCAGTACCACGTGCTTATATAACTGTTTGACCCATCAGGTTAATAGTAAGACGTTAGTAACCAGTTCAAGGTTTTTCTTTTGTCAAGTGCTTTTCGATCTAATGTATTTTAATTATCAAAATTATTGTGGAGTTGTACGCTTTGTGTAAACCAAGTTGACCACGTGGAGCATGTGGTGTAATCATCAAAGTAGCCCTCAGCTATTCTTTTTGCGAAGACTTCACAAAGAGTTAATATGAATTTAGTATACCAGTGTGTGGTAATTACATGACGGACAGGATTGTGGTATGAACGTAATTTCTTTGGGTAAAAACTGAATCTGTTGGTTGTGGTTAATTTCTTCTTGCTTATGTTTCAATGTTCTTCGTGTGTTATTTTATGAATGCAGTGTTGTATCTAGTCTCCCAATCTTGGCTCCATAGTTTATGTGTTCCGTAAGATTACAATCTCACATTCTTTTCAATCGTAAATAAGGCACCAGCTCAGTTATAACTCACGTATAATATGCTGAAATTCCAATGAACAATCTTAAAATAAATTTCCAAGTATAAACTGATTTCTTTCTTTTTATTTAAATTCTCCTTTTTATATATATATTTTACCGGTTTTGTATGACTATTAAAAGATTATCATTAATGTTAGTCTGCTAAATATCTGATGAAACAGTTGCCCAGTAATCCACGGTTAACGTCCCCAGACAGATCACAGCTTTTAACCCAGCTTTTATTGTCTATTAGCACCGATCTCAGTATACCAAAATTAAAGTAACAATATTACAGATTTCAGCATACCAAATTAAAGTAACAACGTTACAACCTGGAAGAGCAGTTGAACGGAATGGACAATGTCTTGAAAGGAGGATATAAGATGAACATCAACAAAAGCAAAACGAGGATAATGGAATGTAGTCGAACTAAGTTGGGTGATGCTGAGGGAATTAGATTAGGAAGTGAGAGGCTTAAAGTAGTAAATGAGTTTTGCTATTTGGGGAGGAAAATAACTGATGATGGTCAAAGTAGAGAGGATATAAAATGTAGACTGGCAATGGCAAGGAAAGCGTTTCTGAAGAAGAGAAATTTGTTAACATCGAGTATAGATTTAAGTGTCAGAAAGTCATTTCTGAAAGTATTTGTATGGAGTGTAGCCATGTATGGAAGTGAAACGTGGACGATGAATAGTTTGGACAAGAAGAGAATAGAAGCTTTTGAAATGTGGTGCTACAGAAGAATGCTGAAGATTAGATGGGTAGATCACATAACTAACGAATAGGTATTGGATAGAATTTTGGAGAAGAGGAGTTTGTGGCAGAATTTGACAAGAAGGGACCGGTTGGTAGGACATGTTCTGAGACATCAGGGGACCACAAATTTAGTACTGGAGGGCAGAGTGGAGGGTAAAAATTGCAGAGGGAGACAAAGAGATGAATAAACTAAGCAGATTCAGGACGATGTAGGCTGCAGTAGGTACTGGGAGATGAGGAAGCTTGCACAGGATAGAGTAGCACGGAGAGCTGCATCAAACCAGTCTCTGGACTGAAGACGACAACAACATGGATATGAGCATTGGAACACTTGAGACTGAACAAGGAAGAAGGGATAGATAACATTCCATCAGAACTTCTAAAATCATCGGGAGAAGTGGCAAAAAAATGACTCGATGTCTGTGCGTCGAGTTAAGAGTATAGTGATATACCATCTGACTTTCGGAGGAGCATAATCCACACAATTCTGAAGATGGCAAGAGCAGATGAGTGCAAGAACTATCACTGAATCAGCTTAACGGCTCACGTGTCAATGTTGCGTACAGTAATTCTATACAAAAGAATGGAAAACCAAATCAAAGTTGTCAGATGGTAAGTTTGGTTTTAGGAAGGGGAAAGACACAGGATTTTTGACCTGGAAAAAGCTTTAGACAATGTCAAATGGTGCAAGAAGTTCAAAATGCTGAGGAAAATGGGGTAAGTGATAGGGAGAGGCAGGTAATATACACTCCTGGAAATGGAAAAAAGAACACATTGACACCGGTGTGTCAGACCCACCATACTTGCTCCGGACACTGCGAGAGGGCTGTACAAGCAACGATCACACGCACAGCACAGCGGACACACCAGGAACCGCGGTGTTGGCCGTCGAATGGCGCTAGCTGCGCAGCATTTGTGCACCGCCGCCGTCAGTGTCAGCCAGTTTGCCGTGGCATACGGAGCTCCATCGCAGTCTTTAACACTGGTAACATGCCGCGACAGCGTGGACGTGAACCGTATGTGCAGTTGACGGACTTTGAGCGAGGGCGTATAGTGGGCATGCGGGAGGCCGGGTGGACGTACTGCCGAATTGCTCAACACGTGGTGCGTGAGGTCTCCACAGTACATTGATGTTGTCGCCAGTGGTCGGCGGAAGGTGCACGTGCCCGTCGACCTGGGACCGGACCGCAGCGACGCACGGATGCACGCCAAGACCGTAGGATCCTACGCAGTGCCGTAGGGGACCGCACCGCCACTTCCCAGCAAATTAGGGACACTGTTGCTCCTGGGGTATTGGCGAGGACCATTCGCAACCGCCTCCATGAAGCTGGGCTACGGTCCTGCACACCGTTAGGCAGTCTTCCGCTCACGCCCCAACATCGTGCAGCCCGCCTCCAGTGGTGTCGCGACAGGTGTGAATGGAGGGACGAATGGAGACGTGTCGTCTTCAGCGATGAGTCGCTTCTGCCTTGGTGCCAATGATGGTCGTATGCGTGTTTGACGCCGTGCAGGTGAGCGCCACAATCAGGACTGCATACGACCGAGGCACACAAGGCCAACACCCGGCATCATGGTGTGGGGAGCGATCTCCTACACTGGCCGTACACCACTGGTGATCGTCGAGGGGACACTGAATAGTGCACGGTACATCCAAACCGTCATCGAACCCATCGTTCTACCATTCCTAGACCGGCAAGGGAACTTGCTGTTCCAACAGGACAATGCACGTCCGCATGTATCCCGTGCCACCCAACGTGCTCTAGAAGGTGTAAGTCAACTACCCTGGCCAGCAAGATCTCCGGATCTGTCCCCCATTGAGCATGTTTGGGACTGGATGAAGCGTCGTCTCACGCGGTCTGCACGTCCAGCACGAACGCTGGTCCAACTGAGGCGCCAGGTGGAAATGACATGGGAAGCCGTTCCACAGGACTACATCGAGCATCTCTATGATCGTCTCCATGGGAGAATAGCAGCCTGCATTGCTGCGAAAGGTGGATATACACTGTACTAGTGCCGACATTGTGCATGCTCTGTTGCCTGTGTCTATGTGCCTGTGGTTCTGTCAGTGTGATCATGTGATGTATCTGACCCCAGGAATGTGTCAATAAAGTTTCCCCTTCCTGGGAGAATGAATTCACGGTGTTCTTATTTCAATTTCCAGGAGTGTACAACGTGAAGAAGAACCGAGAGGGAACGATAAGAGTGGAAGAGAAAGAACAGAGTGCTTGAATTAAAAAGGGTGCGAGGCAGGGATAAAGTCTGCTGCCTCTACTGTTCGTATAAAAGGAAGATTGAAGAGTGAAATTAAAATTCGAGGTGAGAGGACATCAGTAAGGTTCACTGATGACATTGCTATCCTCAGTGAAAGTGAAGCAGATTTACAAGATCTGCTGAGTGGAATGAACAATCTAACAAGTGCAGAATATGGACCGAGAATAAATCAGAGACGGATAATGAGAAGTAGCAGAAATTAGAAGAAGAAATTTCAGGTTTGATGAGCACGTAGTAGATGACTTTCAGGAATTTAGCTACCTAGGGAGTAAAATAACCTGTGACAGATGGAGCAGGGAGGTCATAGAAGCAGATTAGCACTGGCAAAAGAGCGTTACTGATCAAGAGAAGTCTGCTAGTATGAGACATAGCCCTTAATTTGAGAAAGAAATTTCTGAGACTAAGTTTGGAGCACAGCATTGTATGGAAGTGCAACATGGACTGTGGGAAAGCCAGGGAAGAAGAGAATTGAAGTATTTGAGATGCGGTGCTGTGGATGAATGTTGAAAATTAGGTGGACTGATAAAGTAAGGACTGAGGAGGTTCTGCAGAGAATTGGAAAGGAATATGTGGAAAACACTGACAAGAAGAAGGGACAAGATTATAGGACATCTGTTAAGGCATCAGGGAATAACTTCCATGGTAATAGAGGGAGCTGTAGAGGGCAAAAACTGTAGAGGGGGACAGATATTGCAATACATTCGGCAAATAATTCAGGATTTAGATTGCAAGTGGTACTCTGAGATGAAAACATTGGCACAGGAGAGAAATTTGTGGCGGGTGCATCAAACTAGTCATAAGACTGATGACTCAAAAAGTCATTATTGAATATTTTTTTGTGTGGCACATTCTCCCCCACTCTCCCTGCCTAGGGGTAGCTGTTTCATTTTACTCCTTACTATTTTTGTGGAAATAATTATACAAATAACAAATCATGTGCATACAGAATGGTCTCGAAATGGCTCCAGGTATTGCTGATACAGGCTATGTCGTCGTCTTTTGACCCTGACAGTGGGGTTGGTACCCCCACAAGAGCCTTTGCGAGCATGCACACAACTACTAGCCAAGGATTCATTGCCGTTGGATAAACGGTATGGGAGTGCACAGAAGACAATCAAATAATCATTTTTATAAATTGGAGTATCCTGTAAAGGAATGGCCGTGGAGTTCAGGAGCACAAATTATGGAAAAATGCAAATAATAAGTAAAATGAAATTACAAAACCCATTTACTAGTGTAAGACCAGACAGAAAATGTTTCTCATCTTTCTTGAGAAGACAGCTTGTTCTGAGTGAGAGAAGACTGTCAAAATGTCACTGACCAACGAATTTGTATCTGGTTTACAGAAATAGGAAGAGTGTTTCAGAGGAATCATTTTTGAATTAGCAAATGACCCAAGCAGAGTTTTCTGTTCAGATGAAAGTGGTCTCCCTTCTTAATTTGTAGACTAAAAGGAAAAAGACACATGTGAGTACTGTTGTCCAGATCATTCAGTTCTGTTTATCAAATGGTAATTACATAGGAATATTAGATCGGCTTATAGGTGTTAGTTTACACAGGGATGGGGGGGAGAGAAACGAAGAAAAGGGTCAGCACAACACATTTGAGCTAGAGTATGATAGTGGAACCCACATCCCCATAGGTTTAACTGTAGCACTCAGTCCACATTAGTTTAAAAAGTGATAATTTTGTTGTCAGTTGCGGAACTTGGCAAATGCAAAATAAAGATTGCGGTAACACTGTCGTGTGGCATAGCCTAATATTTACATTTGTACACACGTGCGCACACACACGCTCTCTCTCTCTCTCTCTCTCTCTCTCTCTCTCTCTCTCTCTCTCTCTCTCTTCCACTCTGTGATCAAAAATATCCGGACACCCAAAAAAATATAAATTTTTCATATTAGGTGCATTGTGCTGCCACCTACTCCCGGTACTCCATATTAGCAACCTCAGTAGTCATTAGACATCGAGAGAGAGCAGAATGGGGCGCTCTGCGGAACTCACGGACTTCGAACGTGGTCAGGTGATTGGGTGTCACTTGTCACACGTCTGTACACGAGATTTCCACACTCCTAAACATCCCTAGGTCCACTGTTTCCAGTGTGATAGTTAAGTGGAAACGTGAAGGGACACGTACAGCACAAAGGCGTACAGGCCGACCTCGTCTGTTGACTGACAGAGACCACAGACAGTTGAAGAGTGTCGTGATGTATAATAGGTGGATATCTATCCAGACCACCACACAGGAATTCCAAACTGCATCAGGATCCACTGCAAGTACTATGACAGTTAGGCGGGAGGTGAGAAAACTTGGATTTCCCGATTGATCGGGTGCTTATAAGCCGCACATCATGCTGGCAAACGCGAAATGACACCTCGCTTTGTGTAAGGAGCGTAAACACTGGACGGTTGAACAGTGGAAGAACGTTGTGTGGAGCGTCGAATGACGGAAGGCGATCCGATGGCAGGGTGCGGGTACAGCAAGTGCCCATTGAACGTCATGTGCCAGCATGTGTAGTGCCAACAGTAAAATTTGGAGGTGGTGTGGTGTGGTTGTTTTTTTCATGGAGGGATCTTGCACTCCTTGTTTGTCATGGCAATATCACAGCACAAACCTACATTGATGCTTTAAGGGGAGATGGAAGGCAGTTTTTATCTCTGTTCTGCCAATGCTATTTTACCCTTTGAATAGGTAGAGTTTTCAAAAGAACGATAAGTGATAAAACAATGAAATTGTTACTGTGTGTGTGTGTGTGTGTGTGTGTGTGTGTGTGTTTATATATCTCAATGTACAAGTAAAATGAACAGAATACCTCATATGGTTTCGAAGAAAAAAATTATTCTTTTACTAGTAAAATTTAACTTTTTTGTACATTATTATAAAACAGTTTGTTTGGTGGTTCTCAATTTACTTGTTATAACTTATTACCATCTGCAGTGCAAATTGACCAAATTTCATGTTTCTAACCCCATTAGTTTATCAAATAATGGTACCTGAAAGTAAATTCAATAGTGCAATTCTGGTATAGTTATTGGTGAGAATTACTTACCACTAATAAATATTTTCCCGCACCATACTGAGCATCATCTGAATCGTACTGGTCTTCTTTTCTTCTCTTGGTCCCTCTTCTTTTCTGTCTGGCTTCTTTTGTGCATTTTAAATTAGCAATATGTTTTGCGGATTCTCTTTATCAATTTGCACCGCGGATTTTGCAGTATTTCAACTAGATTTTATGACCAAAAATTCCAAAACATTCAGTTTCTAATTATACCATCATTGAAGCGTAAAATAGCATCATAAACACCAATTTTGAGGGTTGTAAGCTGAACAAATACAGTTTTCAGTAACCGGTTCCAAATGACAGAACTCACACATTCATTTAAATTTTGGGTTTTCCCGTGAAGACATTTCTTCAACAAGGCATCTTTACAAAATAAATATGGGTTTAATTTAATTTCATTTAATTAAATGCTGTGCATTATCTCTGCGTGGCGCTAAAAGGAAGGTGTGGCATTTCAGCGCCGGATTGCACAGAGCGTCAGGAAAACTGTCATATCTCTCGAAAAATTGTCGTATTTATATAAAATAAAAACTGTTTCACGCAGGGAAGACCGGGCATTTCAAATATGCTAAAATCTAAAAAGCAAACTTTTGAAGCCCACTTGCCTTCCGTTTCCCCTCAAGCACCTTCTTACTTCCCACTGTCTAAGAGCAATTCGGGGATGGCAGTTGCATCTTTCAGCACGATCGAGCACCTGTTCGTAAGGCACGGCCTGTGGCGGAGTGGTTACACGACAATAACATCCCTGTAATGGACTGGCCTGCACAGTCCCGACCTGAATTCTGTAGGACACCTTCGGGATGGTTTGGAACGCTAAATTCGTGCCAGCCCTCACCTATCGACATAGGTACCTCTCCTTAGTGCAGCACTCTGAAGGACGGGCTGTCATTCCCCAAGAAATTTGCCAGCACCTGATTGAATTTATGCCTGTGACAGTGGAAAGTATCGAGGCTGAGACTGGGTTAACACCATACTGAATTCCAGCTTTACCGATTGAGGGTGCCGCGAACTTGTAAGTCATCTGATGTAGATGTAATTTAGGTGTGCTCCAGGGAAATGTTGGGACCACTGCTGTTCATGTTGTGTATTAATAACCGTACAGACAATGTTAATAGTAAAATCAGACTTTCTGCAGCTGATGCAGTTATCTACAATTAAGTACTATCTAAGAGAAGCTGCATATTTATTTATTCAGTCAGATCCTGAGAAGATTTCAAAGTGGTGCCAAAATTGTAAACTTGCTTTAAATGCTCAGAAATGTAAAATTTTGCAGTTCACATAACGAATAAAATGTAGTACCCTATGACTATAATATCAGAGTATCACTGCTGGAATCGGCCTACTTATACAAATACCTAGGTTTAACACTTTGTATGGATATGAACCATGGACCTTGCCGTTGGTGGGGAGGCTTGCGTGCCTCAGCGATACAGATGGCCGTACCGTAGGTGCAACCACAACGGAGGGGTATCTGTTGAGAGGCCAGACAAATGTGTGGTTCCTGAAGAGGGGCAGCAGCCTTTTCAGTAGTTGCAGGGGCAACAGTCTGGATGATTGACTGATCTGGCCTTGTAAAATTAACCAAAACGGCCTTGCTGTGGTGGTACTGCGAACGGCTGAAAGCAAGGGGAAACTACAGCCGTAATTTTTCCCGAGGACATGCAGCTCTACTGTACGATTAAATGATGATGGCGTCCTCTTGGGTAAAATATTCCGGAGGTAAAATAGTCCCCCATTCGGATCTCCGAGCGGGGACTACTCAGGAGGACGTCGTTATCAGGAGAAAGAAAACTGGCATTCTACGGATCGGAGCGTGGAATGTCAGATCCCTTAATCGGGCAGGTAGGTTAGAAAATTTAAAAAGGGAAATGGATAGGTTAAAGTTAGATATTGTGGGAATTAGTGAAGTTCTGTGGCAGGAGGAACCTGACTTTTGGTCAGGTGATTACAGGGTTATAAATACAAAATCAAATAGGGGTAATGCAGGAGTAGGTTTAATAATGAATATAAAAATAGGAGTGCGGGTTAGCTACTACAAACAGCATAGTGAACGCATTATTGTGGCCAAGATAGACACAAAGCCCATGCCTACTACAGTAGTACAAGTTTATATGCCAACTACCTCTGCAGATGATGAAGAAATAGATGAAATCTATGACGAGATAAAAGAAATTATTCAGGTAGTGAAGGGAGACGAAAATTTAATAGTCATGGGTGACTGGAATTCGTCAGTAGGAAAAGGGAGAGAAGGAAACATAGTAGGTGAATATGGATTGGGGGGAAGGAATGAAAGAGGAAGCTGCCTTGTACAATTTTGCACAGAGCATAACTTAATCTTAGCCAACACTTGGTTCAAGAATCATAAAAGAAGGTTGTATACCTGGAAGAATCCTGGAGATACTAAAAGGTATCAGATAGATTATATAATGGTAAGACAGAGATTTAGGAACCAGGTTTTAAATTGTAAGACATTTCCTGGGGCAGATGTGGATTCTGACCACAATCTATTGGTTATGACCTGTAGATTGAAACTGAAGAAACTGCAAAAAGGTGGGAATTTAAGGAGATGGGACCTGGATAAACTGAAAGAACCAGAGGTTGTAGAGAGTATCAGGGAGAGCATAAGGGAACAATTGACAGGAATGGGGGAAAGAAATACAGTAGAAGAAGAATGGGTAGTTCTGAGGGATGAAGTAGTGAAGGCAGCAGAGGATCAAGTAGGTAAAAAGACGAGGGCTAATAGAAATCCTTGGGTAACAGAAGAAATATTGAATTTAATTGATGAAAGGAGAAAATATAAAAATACAGTAAATGAAGCAGGCAAAAAGGAATACAAACGTCTCAAAAATGAGATCGACCGGAAGTGCAAAATGGCTAAGCAGGGATGGCTAGAGGACAAATGTAAGGATGTAGAGGCTTGTCTCACTAGGGGTAAGATAGATACTGCCTACAGGAAAATTAAAGAGACCTTTGGAGAGAAGAGAACCACTTGTATGAATATCAAGAGCTCAGATGGAAACCCAGTTCTAAGCAAAGAAGGGAAAGCAGAAAGGTGGAAGGAGTATATAGAGGGTCTATACAAGGGCGATGTACTTGAGGACAATATTATGGAAACGGAAGAGGATGTAGATTAAGACGAAATGGGAGATAAGATACTGCGTGAAGAGTTTGACAGAGCACTGAAAGACCTGAGTCGAAACAAGGCCCCGGGAGTAGACAACATTCCATTTGAACTACTGATGGCCTCGGGAGAGCCAGTCATGACAAAACTCTACCACCTGGTGAGCATGATGTATGAGACAGGCGAAATACCCTCAGACTTCAAGAAGAATATAATCATTCCAATCCCAAAGAAAGCAGGTGTTGACAGATGTGAAAATTACCGAACTATCAGTTTAATAAGTCACAGTTGCAAAATACTAACGCGAATTCTTTACAGACGAATGGAAAAACTGGTAGAAGCCGACCTCGGGGAAGATCAGTTTGGATTCCGTAGAAATGTTGGAACACGTGAGGCAATACTGACCTTACGACTTATCTTAGAAGAAAGATTAAGGAAAGGCAAACCTACGTTTCTAGCATTTGTAGACTTAGAGAAAGCTTTTGACAATGTCAACTGGAATACTCTCTTTCAAATTCTGAAGGTGGCAGGGGTAAAATACAGGGAGCAAAAGGCTATTTACAGTTTGTACAGAAACCAGACGGCAATTATAAGAGTCGAGGGGCATGAAAGGGAAGCAGTGGTTGGGAAAGGAGTAAGACAGGGTTGTAGCCTCTTCCCGATGTTATTCAATCTGTATATTGAGCAAGCAGTAAAGGAAACAAAAGAAAAATTCGGAGTAGGTATTAAAATTCGTGGAGAAGAAGTAAAAACTTTGAGGTTCGCCGATGACATTGTAATTCTGTCAGAGACAGAAAAGGACTTGGAAGAGCAGTTGAACGGAATGGACAGTGTCTTGAAAGGAGGATATAAGATGAACATCAACAAAAGCAAAACGAGGATAATGGAATGTAGTCAAATTAAATCTGGTGATGCTGAGGGAATTAGATTAGGAAATGAGACATTTAAAGTAGTAAAGGAGTTTTGCTATTTAGGGAGGAAAATAACCGATGATGGTCGAAGTAGAGAGGATATAAAATGTAGACTGGCAATGGCAAGGAAAGCGTTTCTCAAGAAGAGGAATTTGTTAACATCGAGTATAGATTTAAGTGTCAGGAAGTCGTTTCTGAAAGTATTTGTATGGAGTGTAGCCATGTATGGAAGTGAAACATGGACGATAACTAGTTTGGACAAGAAGAGAATAGAAGCTTTTGAAATGTGGTGCTACAGAAGAATGCTGAAGATAAGGTGGGTAGATCACGTAACTAATGAGGAGGTATTGAATAGGATTGGGGAGAAGAGAAGTTTGTGGCACAACTTGACTAGAAGAAGGGATCGGTTGGTAGGACATGTTTTGAGGCATCAAGGGATCACAAATTTAGCATTGGAGGGCAGTGTGGAGGGTAAAAATCGTAGAGGGAGACCAAGAGATGAATACACTAAGCAGATTCAGAAGGATGTAGGTTGCAGTAGATACTGGGAGATGAAGAAGCTTGCACAGGATAGAGTAGCATGGAGAGCTGCATCAAACCAGTCTCAGGACTGAAGACCACAACAACAACAAATGGATATGAAATGGAAAGATCACATAGGATCAGTTGTAGGCAAAGCAGGTGGTGGACTTCAGTTTATTGGTAGAGTACTGGGGAAGTGCAGTTGGTCTACAGGCAAGACTGCTTACAAACCAGTCGTCGAACTGGTTCTACAATATTGGAGTGTAGGACCCATACCAAATAGGACTAGCAGGGTATGTTGAACGTGTACAGGCCAGCACGAATGGTTTCAGGTTTGTCTGATTCGTGGTAGTGTGTCGCAGAGACTGAAGGAACCGAACTGGGAGACTCTGGAAGACCGATGTGAAATATCCCGAGAAAGTCTACGAACAAAGTTTCGATAACTCGCTTTAAATGATGACCCTAGGAATATACGACAACCCCCTACGTATCGCTCAAATAGGGGTCGTGAGGATAAGATTAAAATAATTACTGTAGGTACAGAGGCATTCGGTCGTCTCGCACTCTGTACGTGAATGAAGTGGGAAGAAACCCTAGTACTGGTACAGTGGGACGTACACTCTGCCGTGCACCTCACAGTGGTTTGCAGATGCAATGCCTGAAGGTTTCAGTCCATTTCTTCATCGAACATTATAAATGCCTGACCACTTCCAGATATATTCCACTTAATACCGGTAATCAGGTTTTAACCATAGTATCTCTTCCACTTCAAGTTGCAGACATACTGCCATCCATTTCGTTGTAAAATATTAAATAATGTAGCAGTATGTATAGAAGTCCACTTTAGAAATGTAGTATAGAGCAAGTAATGAAGTACACTCGCGTTCTAAAATTCATAAGCTGCCTCACTGCTTCAGTTAAACTCTTGTCATTCATTATAGAATTAAACATTTTAACAAAATAAATAACAGTGGTACAAATTATAGCAAATAACAAAAATAACTAATAGCAATAACACACAAAGTGTGACAAAACAAAGTTAGCAGATCCATATGTCACTGTATATCGGAAGGAAATGCGTTTCGGGATCATGTGATAAATGCGTGATGTCAGCCATCAAAACTTTCTTCCTGAGAAACCTCGACGGTGATATGATGGCCGGTGTGGACGCCGCCATTTGAAATGCATTGTGGAGTGTTTAGACGCGACATGACAGGAGGTGACGTGATGGGCAGTGAAAACTGACCTTCATCAGAGCATAGACTACACACGTTATCAATACTTTATTTTTTTCCGAAGCATCTGACTCATTTTGTACAGAGTGGACGCTACAAGCACACAAATTTGTAAGTCCGACTGCGGACCTCGTTTAGCTTTGCTGCCCTAGGCCTGCGGTAGTTTAACTTGCCACTGCATCTCAAAAAAACCTTGAACTAATGGCAGTTTCCATACCAAGTGTTGATGGAAAAGCACGTCAGACTCACATTGTCAAAATTAACAGATCCAGTGATGTTTCTAGAGATTATTGAACACTTCTTGTCATTTCAGATTTTGGTGGTGCCTGGTTTGGACCAGACTTCCAAGCAGAGAATAGTTGAATGTAGTGTGGCACTGTAAAATATTGACTTTTGTTCATCCCTTGTGTAGCTGCCTCATTATCATATGTATGCGATTGGACTGTGTGTGGATTTAAATACATATTACTAGAATGTATTCAGTGTTGAACTGCCGTTAGTGTGACACAGTGGATGCAGATGCGTAGAAAATGCTGTGCGTGTACTTGGCTTGACAATATTTTATATCTTAGAAGCATGTCCAGTTTGTGCTCAATAAACAGAAAAAAAGTGATAACTATGAATTGTCAATAAACATGTATTTTTAGACAGCTACTTAAATTATTGTGAATCTGTGTGTGAATTATTATTTCACTTTAATTAATCTGTGTTAAAATGTTCCATTTGCGGTTAAGGTGTTAATGATTCAAATATCTGTTTATGAACAGTTCCCTGCAGCACAAACCAAATCAGAAGTTGACTCCTGTGAACATCAATCGTCAGCCTATTTGTTGCCACAATGGAAGAATCGTTGGAGGCTTGCTTGCCGGTTGACACGGTAAGATTGGATCCCTTTTCTTTTCGTTCTTTATTTCATTCATTTGTCCATTGTGATCTGTAGATTTCCTCGAGGCCAAATTCCAGGTCGCTGTATACAGCAACAAACTCAATTGGTACCCTGATGCATTTTTCGTAATTTATGTGAAACATATGTGAGTAATACAAGGTGTAAAACTTTGCTTCTCCCGTTTTTTCCCCAACATTTGAGGCTTTAATGAAACAAATTGGTTACACACGTATCATTCAAAGTATTTTCCATCACTGGCGACTACTTTCTCCCATCTTTCAGGCAGTGTACGAATCCCGCGTCGGAAAAATGGTTCATCTTTTGAAGTGACCCACGAATTGATACAATTTGTGACTTCTTCGTGAGATCGGAAGTGTCGGTCAGTCAGGCCGTGCGCCATTGATCTAAACAGGTGATAGTCAGAGGGAGCAATGTCTGGAGAATACAGCGGGTAGGGTAGGACTTCCCATTTTAACGTTTCAAAGTACGTTTTGACCCTTTTGCAATGTGGGGGCGAGCGTTGCCATACTGGAAAATCACTTTATCCTACCTCTCACTGTGTTGTGGCCGTTTGTCTTTGAACGCTCTGCTCAAACATATTGTGTTCGATAACGAGCACCTGTGATTGTTCAACTTGGTTTTAAAACCTCATAGTACACGACACCGAGCTGGTCCCACCAAATGCAGAACACGATCTTGGAGCTGTGAATATTCGGTTAGTCCCCAGTCACAATGCGATGCAGAAATCCCTTCCGTTTTTTCCTCTGAAGCAACTGTTCACAAATGCCATTCAGTCTCTCTCGGTTTCAGTTCACACAGGATCCCAAGTTCCTTCTTTCTGAATCGTGCCCACAGCCTTGAGACGTTTTGAAATGGCTCGCTGTGTCACTCCCACTAACCGTGCCAATTCTTCCCGACTTTGACGCGAGTGTTCACTCGGCAGTGTCTCCAATTCTGCATCTTCGAAAGCATTCTCTCTTCCACCACTGTGCTGGTCTGCGAAGTTAAAATCACTCGAGACACGTTCTTTCACTAATACCGTACGTAATTGAGAGCATTCGATGAGACTAAGCTGCAGTTTTCTTCGTATTGAAACTAAACAGTAACACCTCCTGCAAATGACTACAATTAGGCTTGTAAACTGACATTTTCAACAGAGAACAACTTTACAATGCAGACACAAATCGACTAATGTTCGAACGAGGTTACGTTGACAGAGGTCCGAGCTAACGGTCTGACATCTGCGATCTGTTTCTTTCGACCGCTACTTACCGCTGTCGCCACCTGTCGGCAAACTGCGGAACCAAAGTTGTACACCTAGTACGTACTGGAATACGTGTCGCAGACGTGTCTGTTATGATACAGCTTTCCTGAATTTACTTTGCAGTTTCAGTTTTTATGATGAAAAGTTTATTTAATATGATTGTGTGTGTGTGTGTGTGTGTGTGTAAAAGTTAGGTTATGCTACAGATCACTCCTGTTACCACCCACTATATCCCGCATTCACGTTCATTGGCTTCATTAACTTTACAGTCAGATTATCAGTCTTTTTCCTAACCTAGACCTCGTGCTATGCAACAGACCAGTCTGTGCACACCACCGAGAAACACCTAAAGGTTCAACTGTTAATGACTGATATTCGAGAGGTGTGAACACAAACTTCTGTTCGGAAAGCCCAAGAGATTTGTGAACAAAGTCAAAGGCAGTAGTTAAGGAAGTCTCACGTGTGGAAGGAAGACAGTATGAGGAGGAGAAAGGGTAGGTGTGGAAGGGGGGGAAGAGGAGTGGATACATATTTCAGTAATTTGCTGGCACTTGATGTGTGGCATACAAGTCCTTTATTTGTTTTACTTACAGCATCGTATAACAGACCTGCGTTACATGACGTGAATCCCCCTCGGAGTGTCAATTACTACCTTCCTGTTGTAGGCTATGGCGAGGTCGAGAGGTCTTCAGCAGCAGCAGTCACTGGCAGCCGTGGACTCGACCACTCCCACCCGCAGCGTCACTCCCACCACGTGCCACAGCGGTCTGCAGAACTGCCTGCCTCTCGCTGTCCGTCACATCTCTGTCCACTCTGGGGACCGGCAGGAGCTTTGCGGCGCCCTGCCTGCTGTATCCTGCCGCTATGTGGAGGCCGCCCTGCTGCCATTTGTTCTGTATGTTGACGTCGGCCCCTGACTGCGGCAGAATTCCGCTGTACAGTGCAGTGGAGTGTAGCCGCGTTCGCGCCGGTTGTTCGCGTCTGTTCCCCTGGCAGAGACCTCGAGGACTTTGGCCGCATCTACGTTCTCTGTGCATTTTGAATCTGCTTCTCGATGCCTTGCTCCTTTGCAGTATTATTTTGCACGGAAATGTATTGCCGCAATGGAAAATCTGAAAACCTTTAACTGTGCCAATTACGTGCTAAAAACCCAGTTGTGTGAGCAGTGTGTAAGACTTGAAAACTTGGTCCCGTGTGGGGAAGGAGATATTGAGGTTACACAGAATTACTTGCAGGCATTTTTAGACCTGAAAGTAATGCTTCACATTAAATCTGATTTGGGAAGCACCCTGCAAAATCCCCTGTTCAGAGTTACTTTTGCTAACCCAGAAAACTAATTTTTTGGCGAGCCACGTATTTGCGGCATATCCTGTAATTTTAATGTGCGGAATTTAAAATTGAACTGTGGCCTCAGGTGTAGGTCCTTAAGCCGGGATTTGCATATGATTTAATGTGATTGAAGATATCTGAGTAAAACAAATTTACGTTTCAACACGTAAAAGTATTCACTAAAACCATCTATTAAATCCACATACAAATATTGACTGTCAAAACTGTTAACAACTCTGTTGGTGTTAAAATTCTGTTTAACGACTGAATGTATAGCAGTGTTACTGGTTCACCTGTGAATTTACACACTGATAAACCACAATGAAAACTGAAACTTTGAGATGGGATCAAAAACTACCTGGAATCGTGCAGTTGGATGTGCACACTTTGTTGTTACGTGTTGTGGTACTAGGTGGTGTTGCTTAGGGGTATTCCACGTGGCTCAGTAAGCTGGCATCAGTAGGAGTTTAGTGGCTTGTTTGTTGTGCTTTGTTTGCGTTCCTGTTCCCACCCTTCGGCATTTAATGACGTGGTTGACAACGAGCAAAGAGTCTGCGTGAAATGTTCTTTCCTGTCGTGGAAAACTGCAGCAGAGACTATTGGGATGCTTCGGCAAGCCTTTAGTGACGATGCTTTGGAGAAATCGCAGGGCTAAGACTGGTTCTCATATTTCAGATCTGGCAAAACATCAACTGAAAACGTACCACACCGTGGTTGTACTTACACATCAAGAAATGATGAAAACATTGCTACAATAAATCAAACGAGCGATTCTCAGAGGACCGTTGACCAAATTTCTCAGGAAAGAAAAGTGTCACAGAGCACAGTCCAGCACATCTTAACTGAAGATTTGCACACGAGACGGAGGCTGCAAAATTTGTTCCTCGCTCACTCGCAGGTGACCGAAGAGAAAACAACGTTAATGTTTGCCACGGCTCGAAGAGTGAAATGCAAAACTATCCAACTGCCGGATGAGAGTCGGTACTACAGGTACAATCTGGAGCCGGGGAGTAAAAGCGAGTGCAGAGCCAGTGGAAAACTCGAACATCGCCACGACCCGAGAAAGCACGTCGAGTGCCGTCCGATGTGGAAACAGTGTTTGTCTGTGTGTTTGATGTGAATGGAATTGTTCACAAGGAGTGTGTTGTTCCAGACAGTTTTTGAACCAATATTTTTATGTGGATGTGTTAGGAAGATATGAAGGTGTGTGCAGTGAATATGGCCAGAACTGGGGAAAAATGGGAACTGGTTGCTCCACCGAGACAATGCTCCAGCCGACACAGCTCCGACAGGCCGACAGTCTGTGGCAAAACGTGACACGGTGCTTGTCCCTCGTCCAACCTCTCACCCAGTCTCACTCTGTCCGACTTTTTTTTTTTATTTTCACGGATGGAGCAAAGTCCAAAAGGAAAGTGATTTGGTGATGTCGACGACGTCAAAGAAAACGCACCGACGGCTTCGAACAGTATCCTGCCACGAGAGTTCCAGAACTGTTTCCGGCAGTGTCAAAAGCATTGCGCCGAGTGCACTGTTGCACACGAACAATAGTTTGAAGGGGACTAAAATACTGTAAATGTAGGGTTCAATAAAATGCAAAATAAAAATTCCAGTTACTGTGCCCCCTAGTAAACTCACAACTGCAGACAGAAAGTAGTAATCGAAAGCTCGGTGAGTAACCTCAGAAATTTGCATACGACACGTGACTGTCGATCTCGAGACGGGCAGTAGCGTGTAATTCCACAGTGCCGCTTAAAACGATCGCCGCATTTGTAACTGGTGTTCCGTGCCGTCCTCTGCTGACGTGACGTGCGGTCCCTCTGCGGACGGCACTCGGCCGAAACTCTGAGGTGCCGCAGTCTACGTCCCGACAAGAACTGACGGGTCCCACGTGGAATCGACCGTGACCCAATTTAGAGACAGTGCGTGCTCTGCCACTACTCGATGCCTAGTCCCCGACGTGGCCACCGCCGGTACGGAATGGCTAGTCTTCGAAATTTTGGTGGTCTGTTATACCCTGTGATGCTCCCTTTCTCCTTAAAGGCGAGACGAGGGGACCATTTTCTGCCCGTTTCCCGGACGTAGGGATTCGAGGAATCGAACTCACTGCTGCAGCTGCCGACGAGGCTCGCTCCCTTCTCATTCTTGCTCAGTCGCCCCCCCCCCATCCCCCCCCCCACCCACACACACACACACACACACACACACCTGTGTACGCCGTGCCCTCATTTCTGACTGGGAAGGCCACGTATCGGCAGGATTTTCAGTTGCCGAAAGTGAGGACAGGGTGTATACGACCCGGGACAACCGGGAAATCCGGGAAAAACCCGGGAATATTTTCATCTGGGAGAAAACCGGGAAAAACCCCGGAATTTTTCAGAATTCCGGGAATTTTTCATTGTTTTAGCTTTCAGTTAAATTTTCGTAATTTTGACTGCAGAATAGATTCTCTAGCAAAGAATGTTGTTATATCCTGCTACTGGAGAATGATACTGCAACAATAAAATATAAACGAGAAGGAAAAAATACAACTTTAGTGGCAAAGGAAATGTGCAATTTACAACAACAAAAAACCGTGCACGCACAAGCGTCTGCAAATAGCAAAAATATGTCAAAGGCCATAGGGCGCAGACTGTAATTCTTCGTAACAATAAACTGCTTGCTATGAGCATGACGTCACAACTGTTCACATAAGGTTCGTTTGACCAATTGCCAGTGGTCTGTTGGGCTTGCGCATTTGACTCGCGTATTAAGCAGTACCTTCTCCCGCTACTTGAAATTTGGCTGTTAGCTGTATCGGTAGTAGCAGCAAGCAGCCAGATGCAAACGAGAAAAATTTTTCTCGCGCGCCCTAGCTGCCAGATTCACGCTTGCACAGAGTGGTCTGAGTTGTAGTGGGGAGGGGGTTAACCTCCACGTTAGCCGTGTTAACGTCAGGTGATTTCGCTGCTTCTCTTCGTGTACAGCTCACATGTCAAATGAAAACAAAACGGATTTCTGTGGCCGGGAGCTATCGAGCGAATTAAAATATATTCACATAATTACGGAGGGCAAAAATATATTATTAATTTCAGTTTTCGGATTTTATTTTGTTTCCAAGTTAGTAGCAGTCAAGTATTTGACGAACAGTGAAGTTATTTTTGCAAGTTTGCTAAAGAAATTTGGCTTTATGAATCTTTCCGCCGAGGGAATCATTTCATTTGAAACGAAGTGTTTCATTCTACAGTATTGGCTAGTTCCAACTGTTCGCTGAATTTCAAGTGCACGTTATCATCTTTTCCCATATATGGCATTATGCCGTAATAAAGAACCAAAAATGAGATCGTAGAAGATGTACATCCCAAGAAGCACACTGAAAAGCTTAATCAGATGGGACCTACTTCATTGTGAATCTGGAAAAAGCCAATTTGCACTTCAAGCCGAATTACGCATATTAGTATGGTTTACGAAATTCCGATGCTCTTTGGAGTATCCTCTGATGCACTGTTTCTTTTACGGTGTAATGTAAGCTTTCTTAGTGCTTTATACACACGAACATATGGGCTTCCTACACCACTGCACTGCAGTTGCACACACACAATAATGCCTGTTTTCTGGCACTCTCTGGCAACTGGTAAATCGAACCTATTTCTAACAGTCTCCGGATAGTATTACGAACGGTGGTTAGAAAAGCTTTACTTTCAAAGTAAATTTCTTTTTACGCAAGATGAATTGTGTTACGTGTGAGAAAGTGGGATGGATATCTAAATCACAGAGCGTTCGAAACTGAACAGTTTGAGGACCAGCCACTTTCATGAATTTGGAGCCGAGACATTTATGTCATAATTTTAAATTTTTCTGGCACATTTGTGTGATGTGTCTTAAAGTATAACACACGCAAAAAAAGATAAATATTACATGTGAAAGCTTAGGTTCCGTTGTAGCGTATTAATCTTAGAGACTAACGTTATATGTGAAACCTTAGCTTTCCTTGTAGATATATGGTACTGTGTACATTAATGTAAACTGTTAACTTTTCCTCTTGCGTGTTCGCGCTATGTAACCAGTGATCTTGCTATTGGCTGACTATAACACGTGTCATATGCTCTGAATAGCTGCTGCCATCGGCTGACGAGATCTCGTGGCTTGAGATATGACTCGCTTACAAAAGAACATCGCAACCTCGGTTTCAACGCCCCGGAAACTAACGCCCTGTGTTTGATGCAATTCGCATTTATACTTTCGTAATACGAAAATATGCGACGTATATTTTGCTGCAAATCAAAGGTCTTTCCAAAACTTCTCTCTTTTTTTTTTTTTTTTATTAAAAGTCTCTCCAAAACTACTTTGCCCCGTCTTTTATTTTTTTTTTCCGGGAAGTTCTATGCGATTGTATAAAACGTTAACCATTCAAAGGATTGATAAGTTTTACAGTTCTGAGGGAAAATTTACGGAAAACCTACCGTCACTTAGAACAGAAAAAGTGTATTTTCGCCCGGGAAAAAGCATATTTTTTAAGCGGGATATCCGGGAGAAATCCGGGAATTTTTTCCTTCTCCCCGTATACACCCTGTGAGGAGTAATGAACTACATTCTGTAAAATGTTCAGTGTGTCCATGGGTTACTTCCTTCCACCTGGGAGGGTCTGAAGGAGTAACTGTTATACAGCTCGTAGTGGAACATTCTACATTGACACGTGGCTTCTTTTTAAGATGCAAGACTGCCCCCAGCTTGTCACAAAAAAAAAATGGCTCTGAGCACTATGGGACTCAACTGCTGTGGTCATAAGTCCCCTAGAACTTAGAACTACTTAAACCTAACTAACCTAAGGACATCACACACATCCATGCCCGAGGCAGGATTCGAACCTGCGACCGTAGCGGTAGTGCGGTTCCAGACTGTAGCGCCTTTAACCGCTCGGCCACTCCGGCCGGCCAGCTTGTCACAGATGTGGGACACAGACATCAGTATGAGGTATTTTGATGTGTTATGTCGATATGAGTGTCGATCTGGCTCTCCCGTAGGACTTGCCCTCTATTGTAACTGATAATGAGGCGAGTAGTGTTTGTGTTTTAAGATTTTTGTCTGGTTTCCGGAAATTTTTCCCAAATATTGAATGTGAGATTTTAACGTGTCACCGAGTGGCTCGGTCACTGATTATTTATAAGTAGTCACCTAGCCACACACATCTGACTCCTTGTTAATGATGTCTTTACTGGTGTTTCATCCACTATTTCGTCTAGTTGTCGTGCAGCATCTCGTCGGGCTTTTATTACGGGCTTTCCTGGAGCTCACATTATTGTGGTTGCCTTACAGTTCTCGAAGGGGAATGAGACTCGGTTTTCCATTTTGTCATTTTTTGAAATAAGATTGTTCTCCGTGCTCATCTGTACATCATTAACACGTGAGCGCTGACGACCTTGCTGTTCGGTGCCTTTAGTCGTAAACCGTCATCTCCTTCCCACCTAACAGTGCGTTACCAAATTAAAGAACACTGTAGCCCAACAGCAAATCCCCCCCCCCCCCTCTGCCACCCCCAACTGGAGAATCTCGTTTAAAATACCGCATCACGTGTGATGTCAATCGCAAAATAACTCGCCCTTACTGCTAAAAACACTCTCTTCAGCTTTGTGAGTGATGTTCACACTCTGATATGCCAATCACGCGTTTTCTGGTCTATGTTGCTGGCCTAGCACCAGAGGGGCTCAAAAATTTTAATAATATATTGACATTTATTTCTTATTATACCAGGGTTTTATCTGCTTCATATGCAGCATCGTATGACGGAACTGTTGGACGGGACAAGTCACCATCACTGTACCGGGCTCCACTGTTCAGTTGCAGACCAGGGAAAGCTGTTCTTTATGCTGGCCACAATCGCAGAGGTGGGTAACACTTTGGTGCACTCCCCGGCGTCACACCCCCCCTCCCCCCTCCATCCCCCAGCGCGCTCCCCCATGCAGTTCTGGTCCCAGTTCTATGAACTGAATGTATTTAGTATGCCATTATTCAGTATGTCTTTACAATCAAAATGTCCAAAAGTGTCTCTTTACTTTTTAAAAATGACATTGGAAAGATGTGCTCCCATTCGGTGTTCACACTCTAACAGCCTGTTATGAAAACTCTGGAATGTGCGGTGTAGCAAATCTCGGGGAATGGCAGTGATTTAGTTTTCAGTGTCGCCGTCGAGCCAATCTCCCGGGGCCTCCCCGGACGTCTGGAGAACGGAAGACTGACGAGACGGGGCGGCCAGCTGCCCACAGCCGACAGCACTAGTTTCGGAGTCGGTCGAAGAAAAAGAATTTCACGTAACGGTGACATTGCATGGCCTGCGAGATCCCTTCTTCCTGTCAATTCCGCAACAGAGTATTCCGGCGCTACAGAAGAAATCTTCGGAGTACGTACATCAGCTCCCCAGCTGGCATTGGCGAGCTTTTGAATGTTATTATTTCTTGTACGTATCTTAGCAGCAGTATCTGCTAGGTGTGGTTTGAATGTAAGCGATCTATCCAACTTAAAACCAAGATATTTTGGGTTTGGGTTATGCTTTAACTTTCTACCGGCAAAGGTAAAGTCAAGGGATCGGGTTGCCTGTTGATTGTTTAAATGAAACACTGTAACTTCTGACTTTATTGGGTTAGGAATTTGATGGCGGTGTCTGCCTGGACCGATTAGTCTCGATGAGCCTCCTCAAGGAGAGGGAGCTCACAATTGTCTGCAGCTGGCAGTAGTTTTGCCCACTCCCCTTCCCCTTCCCCTTCCCCTGTGGCAGCTCGCCCGTGTACACTTCACGGAGGAGATGGTGCCTGACGACAACCTCAGTGTCCAGTATGTGGTCACAGTTTCTGGCAAATTGTGATGCACCGGTCTGCAGCCGCACGAGTGCGAAGGCGGGGCTGTTAATGACACGCGGTGCTCCTATCTTGCCGTACCTGGTAATCCTTTTATGGAATGTAACATAAAACCACTGAATTTCGGGTGGAATTTTATTAAATTAAATCAGATACACAGTAAGGAAATAAAAATTTGAATTTATTACAATCTTATACTTTCGAATGAATGTTGGAGGGTGCCTTCGTGTGAAACCCCTGTGGCAAATCTTAGAGATACACACAGCGAATAGAAAAACATAAGTCACAGCCTGGATAGACTCAAAATAACTAATTATGGAAAGGAATGAAACCGGTGTTGTCAGGTGACAAGCATAAGTATACATCGTGTTCTAAGTGTTTTTTCGTACCACAGTTTGCACGACATTTTAGAGGCCCCTGCTGCAGTGTGTGTGTCACTTTTGACTTTTTCTTTTCTGTAGGCACCTGTCGTTTGAATCTCTTGGGGTGTGGCGTATTACGTGGTAAACCTGTCACATTTCTAGTACGTAATTAACCAGTTAATGTTTTAACTCTAAATTCCTAGTTGTAATCTCCTACCGGTATATAACGCAACTGATAAATGGACAAAATACAGAAACAAATCTTAACCGCGGCCTTCACGATTTTCTGTCAGTTGTATAGAACGGTGTCTGCTTTCAGTGCATCCCGTATTTGCACGATATGTGTTGGCTGTGTTAGGATAAGAAATTTGCTTCATGCTGCCGTTAGCCTCGTTTCTGTTCACGAGAGAAACGTCATCTGGAGAATTGATCGTAGTTAAAAAATTGTCCGTCCATTGTTTTACAGGATATTCCGTCATTCCTTACTGGCCAATTAGATTCCGTTCTACTGAGTTCTTCGTGCTTCATTTGTGCCAGACCTTTGTGGTCACACATGAAGGTACCACAACTGTGTACCCCATGTTTTTAGCTTTCTGCTAGTGGCGAACTTTTAAGGCAGTTGTCAGAAGTCGTGTGGTAACCTTCCCCTTCCAGACCCTAGCACAAGTCAGGTACAGCTCTTTGCCCTAAATTATCCTCAGCTGTATCTATTTTTGCAGTGTACACTTAAAAATCACTAAAACTATTCATCGGCCTGAAGCCTTACTGTAAGTGCGCTTCTGGTGGGTTTTTTGCGCACGTATTATTTATAAATAATACTACCTTCGAATGTCTCCTTTCATTCGTCAACTGCTTGATGTGGTCAAACGTAGCAATTATTTTATAAAAGTATACCATAATTTGGAGAATCTCTTCGTGGCGTCATGTTGTTATTCAAATGGATGTGTGTTAGTAGCCCTCCAAAACTTTTTAGGGGCATGAGTGAACTTGTACAGTTGTCCTTCAACTCTTGACAGCAAGACCAAGTGTCACAGTAACTAAGGGGGCATTTTATTCCCACGACAATATTATTTGCTAGAAAAACACTTTGTTTTTGGTTACACGTGTGGCTTTTTAGGTGGCATACAAGTTAGTTTGAAGTGTTAGATGTTCAATCACATCATCACCGAAAAACAGAAAGCAAATTATGCTGTGCCATGTTGGTAACGTCATCTTCCAATTTGCCGTTTATGCCAACATAAACATAAAAGTTGGGACACTTTGTACTACAATAAATTTTACTCCATGTATTAGTGGCAAGACAAGACAAAGGCAAGCCATCATCACTGCTAAAACTGTTGTTGTTGTGGTCTTCAGTCCTGAGACTGGTTTGATGCAGCTCTCCGTGCTACTCTATCCTGTGCAAGCTTCTTCATCTCCCAGTACCTACTGCAACCTACATCCTTCTGAATCTGCTTAGTGTATTCATCTCTTGGTCTCCCCCTACGATTTTTACCCTCCACGCTGCCTTCCAATACTAAATTGGTGATCCCTTGATGCCTCAGAACATGTCCTACCAACCGATCCCTTCTTCTGGTCAAGTTGTGCCACAAACTTCTCTTCTCCCCAATCCTATTCAATACTTCCTCATTAGTTATGTGATCTACCCATCTAATCTTCAGCATTCTTCTGTAGCACCACATTTCAAAAGCTTCTATTCTCTTCTTGTCCAAACTATTTACCGTCCATGTTTCACTTCCATACATGGCTACACTCCATACAAATACTTTCAGAAATGACTTCCTGACACTTAAATCTATACTCGATGTTAACAAATTTCTCTTCTTCAAAAACGCTTTCCTTGCCATTGCCAGTCTACATTTTATATCCTCTCTACTTCGACCATCGTCAGTTATTTTGCTCCCCAAATAGCAAAACTCCTTTACTACGTTAAGTGTCTCATTTCCTAATCTAATACCCTCAGCATCACCCGACTTAATTCGACTACATTCCATTATCCTTGTTTTGCTTTTGTTGATGTTCATCTTATATCCTCCTTTCAAGACACCATCCATTCCGTTCAACTGCTCTTCCAAGTCCTTTGCTGTCTCTGACAGAATTACAATGTCATCAGCGAACCTCAAAGTTTTTATTTCTTCTCCATGGATTTTAATACCTACTCCAAATTTTTCTTTTGTTTCGTTTACTGCTTGCTCAATATACAGATTGAATAACATTGGGGAGAGGCTACAACCCTGTCTCACTCCCTTCCCAACCGCTGCTTCCCTCTCATGCCCCTCGACTCTTATAACTGCCATCTGGTTTCTGTACAAATTGTAAATAGCCTTTCGCTCCCTGTATTTTACCCCTGCCACCTTTAGAATTTGAAAGAGAGTATTCCAGTCAACATTGTCAAAAGCTTTCTCTAAGTCTACAAATGCTAGAAACGTAGGTTTGCCTTTCCTTAATCTTTCTTCTAAGATAAGTCGTAAGGTCAGTATTGCCTCACGTGTTCCCGTATTTCTACGGAATCCAAACTGATCTTCCCCGAGGTCGGCTTCTACTAGTTTTTCCATTCGTCTGTAAAGAATTCGCGTTAGTATTTTGCAGCTGTGGCTTATTAAACTGATTGTTCGGTAATTTTCACATCTGTCAACACCTGCTTTCTTTGGGATTGGAATGATTATATTCTTCTTGAAGTCTGAGGGTATTTCGCCTGTTTCATACATCTTGCTCACCAGATGGTGGAGTTTTGTCAGGACTGGCTCTCCCGAGGCCGTCAGTAGTTCTACTGGAATGTTGTCTACTCCGGGGGCCTTGTTTCGACTCAGGTCTTTCAATGCTCTGTCACACTCTTCACGCAGTACCGTATCTCCCATTTCATCTTCATCTACATCCTCTTCCATTTCCATAATATTGTCCTCGAGTACATCGCCCTTGTATAGACCCTCTATATACTCCTTCCACCTTTCTGCTTTCCCTTCTTTGTTTAGAACTGGGTTTCCATCTGAGCTCTTGATGTTCATACAAGTGGTTCTCTTATCTCCAAAGGTCTCTTTAATTTTCCTGTAGGCAGTATCCATCTTACCCCTAGTGAGATAAGCCTCTACATCCTTACATTTGTCCTCTAGCCATCCCTGCTTAGCCATTCTGCACTTCCTGTCGATCTCATTTTTGAGACGTTTGTATTCCTTTTTGCCTGCTTCATTTACTGCATTTTTATATTTTCTCCTTTCATCAATTAAATTCAATATTTCTTCTGTTACCCAAGGATTTCTACTAGCCCTCGTCTTTTTACCTACTTGATCCTTTGCTGCCTTCACTACTTCATCCCTCAAAGCTACCCACTCTTCTTCTACTGTATTTCTTTCCCCCATTCCTGTCAATTGTTCCCTTATGCTCTGCTAAAACTATGATGACCATAATCACTCACTCTCAGAAATGATTAGGTCTTCCATTTTTTATATTTTTCTGATCAGTTTTACAATGATTTTAGGTGTGTGATGTTGCAAATTTATACCGAAAGAAACAAATTTCTTGGAAATGTGTCGTTTGATACATGAAATAATTCTGTAGTAATGTTTACTGATAATATTTTTATTTAGTGATATATGATAGCCTGTGTTCATTTATGCCGCAGTCTAGCACACATAGGGAAAGTCTACAATCTAATTGTTGTTGTTTTCTGACATACTGCTGATAATAATAATAATAATAATAATAATAATAATAATAATAATACGTGTAGAAGAACTGAAGACTTTTAGTTCATCTATGTTAAACTCGCTACATAGAAAAATTAGGACATTTATACATTTTTGCAATTCTGCATCTTAGTCTACATGTTTTCTTCTGTATTTTCAGCACTACACTTAGTTTTCTTTTCCCTTCTTTCAGGAAAATTAGACATTCCAACAAGTCTTGCGCATAACAGTTCGTGACTGGGAATGTTCAGTTTAGTTCACGGTTCTGTTGCGAACTAGGTCGCTCTTTTAGTTCGTTAGCTCCCATCTCGATTTCCGGAAAGACAGTTAGCTTGCTTTGCTACCACTACTGCACACGCTCTTTTATTCGTTATGCTAGTCTTTTAAATAATGACCAGTGTTGCCAATGCCTGTATTATTACAGTTTTATGTTGAGTAATTAGACTTCGAAAGGGCGAATAAACCAGTTATTTATAAAATGGGTAAAATGGGGTAGTAAACTACTTTATTTTACATACAGTGTACTTGTAGTATTTTAATTTTAAAAAATATTTATTTATTTATTAGTTCAGTGTAGGAATATTACTCACAGAATATGCTAAATGCTTTTTTTTTTTTTTCTTCTTCTTCGCGGATGGATCACTTAGGACCACGCGTAATCAACATTTGTTGGCCTTCCTTTTCACCAGTATTCCTTCATAAACAACGAATGGGCTAGCTTTCGTTGCGTAGACCATGTATGTCGGTTAGTTTTTCTCTCTTCTTCCTCAAAACCCCGTGTGTTTGTGATTTTTCTGATTTCATTTCTGTCATGTAGTTTTGGAGACCCTAATTCTCTCAGGTCTTTTTCCGTCTGTTTGTACCAGCTCGGTCTTGTAGTTTTGTTCTTTAAAAATTTATGGATTTTGTGCGTTAACCTGTCTGAGTCCATTCTTTCTAAGTGCCCCATGAATTGGATTCTTCTCATGCGCATTGTGTCTGTTATTTTGGAGATATTTTTATATATTTCTGCATTGGGTTTTGGATAATGTACCCCATCTTTAGTTCTTGGTCCTAGGATTTTCCTCATCGTCTTACGTTCTTTCACTTCTAATTCCTCTTTTAGTGTTCTGTGTTGAAGGTTTAGTGTCTCGGATGCGTAGAGAGCTTCGGGTCTAATTACTGTTGTATAGTGTCGTATTTTGCAGTTCCACGAGAGACTCTTTTTGTTGTAGATGTTTTTCGTTAAATAAAACGCCGTCTCCATTTTCTGGACTCTTGATCTGACAGATTTCTTTTCATTACAATTTTCTGCACTCCATTCACTTAAATATTTAAATTCTTTTACTAGAGAGTGTAGTTATTACCAATTTTGAGATCAGAAGGTGCATCTTTGACGTCAGTCAGAAAATTTGTTTTTTCAAATGAAATTTGTAATCCTATTTTAGCTGCCTGTTCTTGTAATAATTCTAGCTGTTTCTGTGCATCGGTAATGTCTTGTGTGATCAGTGCCATGTCATCAGCAAATGCTAAACAGTCTAATTCTATGCCCTTATGTCTTGGTCCCAGTCTGTGTGCTGGTGCACCTGCTTTTTTCCATTCTCTAACAACTTTTTCAAGAGCACAATTGAAGAGCACTGGGGACAGTACATCCCCTTGTGGTACTCCTGTGTCTATTTCAAATTCTGTGCTTTTTTTAATAAAAATACACTTTCATAAATAATAGACTTTTTTAAAGTTTTGGAAATACCAACAAATATTTTTGCTTTAGGAACAGGCTAAGTACTATATGGCACAAGCAATAATACCTTTATCATTAACAGAAGAAACACTAACACTTATAATTTGTTACCGAACAATTAGACATAGAAAAAATAACTATGACCCCTGAGTGAGATCGTATTCTAAAGCATACATCTTCTGCTTTGCATTATCATTCTTTAAATAATCAGTCTTCTAATTTTCAAGTGAAATATTACAAAAATTTACATACTATTATGTAAAAACATTAATTTGGAAACTTTGTTCATTGATAATGTTATTCGTTCATTAAGGATTTGTCCCGTCGCTGAAAAAACGCGTTCGTAGGGCACTGATGTTGCTATTATGCAAAGTCTCTTTAACACACATGCGTACACATGACGATGTAACTGAAGACGCTCGTGCCAGCACTCGAGCGGATCTTTTTTTCGATCCAAATACTCTTCGTTGAGGTATTTATAGAGTTTGCGAATACCAGCAGCAAGTTGGTTATCTGGTCTAGTGATTTTTCTTATTTCTTGGTCATACTCATCCCATGTAGTCTTTTTGTTTTCATTACTGCTGCTACTAGAACAAGACGCCGAAGTGTCACTAGCAGTAGGATCAGCCACTAAAATATCTCGATTCTCCCTCTGAAGTAACTGCACTCTTCCAACTTTATTCTTAATTTCCAAGCATGTGATTTTTTTTTAAAGCCAACTGCGGGCTCACTCTCCGTCTCGCTGTTGTCCGTCGGTCTTCGTAAAAGAGCGAATGAACTAAGGAGCTAGGTTATCCATGAACTGTTTCGTGTACTTCACCTGTGGAAATGCTCTCCCGAACTAGTTCGTTCGCGAACTACACGAGACTAATTTCAAATAACATTTGTCCTATTGATTTGTCAGCAAGTACTGTTTCACCTTATACCAGCATCCAGATATGAGGTGTCCCTTGAGTTTTCTTTTGTACATGCTTAGTTCCTTGATGCTCTTGATACAAGATGGTAGTCTCTCTGTTTAGAGGTGCTGTACACTTTACCATTAGGAGAAGTATTCTCTCATATGTACAGACTTGGTACAGTTAATATTTTAAATTCCTCGAATTGTTTTTGCAGGATTCTCGAGGCATTAATTTAGCTGTGCATGAAATGGCTTTCTTTTGAAGCTTTAGGATTTTTTTATTCGTGGACATCTGCTGCACCACCCCATGTTGGGTACAGTAAAATACATGTGGGAAGGAAAGTCCATAGTACATATTAAGCAAGGTTTCTGTGTCCACTGTATAGCACTTCTTTTTTTCATTACAAATATATTTGTACTTATTTTGGAACAGATCCTGTCAGTGTGGTTTCCACATGAGACATTTGTCCACATCTATACCCAGAAAACTGTTACAGTCCACTGATTCTAAGTGTACACCCCAATACACACTGTAAATCCCTCTGATCTGTTGGTTTTGTTTGTTTCAAAATTTGTAAACAGTTTTCTTCCTGTTGACCAATAAGTCAGTATCTGTAAAATACCTTTCTGCCATTTGTAAGTTTTTACTGGCCTTTTTTTCCAAATCCTTCACTGAGTCACTACATACTAGTGAAGTTGTCATTGGTATGCATGATCATTTATTTGCAGCAGTGGGCATATCATTTATGTAAAGATAAAGAGCAGAGATTGTAGTACTGAATCCTGACCTACTGCACAATTTACCTGTAGAAAATCAGAGTAAACATTTCTATCTGTATTTCCAGATTTTTATTTTATTTCGGTACACTGTTGTCTGTTTTCAGCAGCTTTCTCTCTTGTGCCATAGCAGTCCAATTTCTGTAAGAGTTTTATGGCAGACACAATCAAAAGCTTTTGAAAGGTCTAAATAGACACTAGATACTTTCTTTTGATGATCCATTGCCTCACTGATGTGTGTTACGAAGTTTGTCATCTATAGTCACTGCTTTTACCATTTAGACAAAACAGGTGTGATGGTTATGGGCCCATAGTTTCCGCGGTCTCTTATATCCCCTCCTTCGAACACTGGCACAACTTTACTTCAAACATTTTGGGAATACTCATTGCTTCATTACTAAATGTATCAGGAATGCTATAGGTTTAGCAAGATATCTAGCACAGTGTTTGACTGTTTTTTCTGAAATGTCATCCACAAGTTCTGTATCTTTATTTTTTAGTGCTCCAATTTTTTTCAAGGTTCATCTGTAGGGAGGGCATATCAACTCTGAGCCACATTTTTAGGCCTTCCCAATCTTTTTGGTGCTGATATGTTTTGTTTTAGAAGTTTCTCCAGTATAGCTATATAGTGCTGGTTGAAAATATTGCACACTTTTTGTGGATCGGTCACTTCTTTCCCTTCTCTTGTCAACTATATTTGTATTTTTCAAGGCATGTGATTCTTTCCTGTTTTCATTTATACAGTTGCAGACTGTTTTAAAGTTGTTAGATTGTATTTTAGATATTTGGTGGCTTGCCTTTGCTTCTTATCATCCCAGTGTATGCTTCCTTCTTATACTTGTAAGCCTCAAGACTGACCTGACCTTTTCCTTTGATATATTTCAAAGAGTTAAATCAGTTCATCTCTTGCTTTTTAATTTTTGTAGTGAACATTTTTTGTGTGGTCTAACCCCAGTAGTTCTGTATATTTTAGGACAATCTGTCCCTATGTGGTGTCTTAATTCCAGATTCCCAGCTCTTTTTTGCACTGTGTTCTATGTACACATCGTACCACGCTATTCTTCTAGCAAAAATTCTAGCCTGCTCAGATTTCTAAGGTTATTTTGTCTAAATTCAGCCACTTCCTTTTTCCTCGGTTTTTATGTAATCTCACAGTTAAATTGTTTGTCCAAAACGGTCTGCAACAACAGTAGTAATAACCTGTCTGTAGGTATATTTGACAGATCATGGTCTATTAATGTGCCAGATGTGTCTGTAAGCCTTGATGGATTTGTCACATGAAACTGGAGGGTGTCCTTGTGATGCCTTGTAAACTCCTTGTGTAGCCACTGACTTTAAGGATATCTACAGGGTGAGTCACTAACTGTTGCCACAAGAATAACTCAAAGTACGATAGGAGCTGAAAAGTTTGTGGGACAAAAGTTGCCTGGGACAATGGGGGGCCATAATATGACATTGGTTTTTTGTTGCTAGGTGAAGTTGTCAGAGATATGAAGGTCAACTTTGCCATTTTAAATGGGATGCTATAGTTTGGTACTTATTTTCTGATAGCGGCTTTCGAGACAAATTCAATAATGTGGAACAGTAAGGTCTTTGGAAATCAATGAAGGTCACAATGTTGGTACGAACGTCCATTTACAGAAGGTGTTCAAAGTGATGACTGTCGGTATCAGTGCAATGCTACAATCTCCGTATCGTGGACTGAGCGGTATTCCTTATCACACAGTCACAGGGGTTCGAGCACATTGTCGGCCGCTGTCGAGCACTCGGAACGCGTGGAAAGTTCTTACTCGACGTAAAACGTTTGAATTCAAAGTTTTGTGTGTGAAAAACATTGTGTTGTTACGGAACACTGGCACACGACTGCTGAATCACATAAGATAACGGTAAGTTATTGTTCGTACCTGATGCCGGCATTTGTGGCTGTGTGAATGCAGAAGTGCTCTCCTGTCGAGTACTGCTAGTAGGTGTGTTCAGGAACTGCGTCGAACTATTGCGAACACGAGGTGGATAATTGGAAAACTGTGCTGACGCATCCGTTGGCCAACTTAGTTGGCACGTGTGCGGTGTAGTGGGCGGCAAGCGATCCACTGTGTACTGCTCGACGGTACAAAAGTTTGTTGTAGCACTCGCAGACAAAATTCGGGGTTTTAGCGTTGTAAGACTGCTGAATCCAATGGTGCACACTGTACCACACGTAATAAACACTATTTTATTACTCAGAAGCACACATATACAGTAGATACATTCGTGATTCTCTGTCCACGTGTGTAAACTTTCACACCTGGCAACAGACTGCCGCAAAGAGCTTGGCAAAACAAAGGTATTACACGCGACTCAGTCGATAGTCGCCACACGTTTCTCTCCGTAACAGTCAGAGATAATGAACTAGCGACAGGGTAACCAACTTATGGGAACACGATGGCCACAAATGTAACCACTGGTCATTACAGGACCCCATTTTCTTCAATATATTCAGCATAAGGTTAATGGCCTCATTTGTGCAAATATCCCTGAAGAGGTGAAAAAAACAGTGTACCTTCATATCTCTGATGTGATCCCACCTAGCAACAAAAAACCGACATGATATAACTGCCCCCGTTGACCCGTGAAACATTTGTCACACCAACTTTCCGGCTACTATCATCTTTCAGGAGTTATCCTAGGTGGCAATACTTAGTGACTCACCCTGTGTATTTGTCACCAGCTGGTATTACATAAGTGTATTGATTCGTGACTTTAAGCAGTAGCATATCAATTTCCAGTGAAAATCTTTCAATGCATGAAGTAGGTGGTGGATATATTCCTATTACAAGGCATCTTTCCCCGAGATCTTTACTCAAAGCAAAACTCCGTGCAGTTTATCCTCCAGGGAGTGCAATTCCTCTACTTTGCTGTCTACATATATTGCTACTCCCACACTTCTGTGTGCAGTTCTGCAGTAATATGCTACATTTTTATATCCCGGTAGACTGAAGACCTTTAGTTCATTCTCCTTCAAACCGTGCGCAGTCATTATGAAAATGTTGGGCACTTCAGCGGGTAATAACACTTCCAATTTTCTGATTTGTTGGATGCACATTAAACATTTTGATGCAGTAATTTTAAATTGAATTTCTTTGAATCTATTGTTCTACTTGTTACACTGGTGTTTCCCTACCTTTGGGGATAAAGTTTTGGGCCTTTCGTGAGGGCTTCCTGTTCTCTGTGGTTCTTAACATGGATCCAGGTGCTACTGCTGCTGTCAGAAGATCTGCAGCTGATGTTTGCGCTGCTTTTGCTGTTGATTTTGGAAATACTACTTCCCTGGACACTGGTGTGATGGCTGTGTAGTATATAATGTGTGTAAATGCAAAGAGGTTGGGCAGAGATGCCAGTCTGCTTTGTGTGTGTGTGTGTGTGTGTGTGTGTGTGTGTGTGTGTGTGTGTGTGTGCGTGTGCGTGTGCGTGTGCGTGTGCATGTGCGTGTGCGTGTGCGTGTGCGTGCGCGCGAGTCTATACCTGTCCTTCTTTCTCCCTAAGGTAAGTCTTTCCACTCCCGGGATTGGAATGACTCCTTACCCTCTCCCTTAAAACCCACTGCAAACATCAGCTGCAGATCTTCTGACAAATCTTGCTTGTAATCTAGGACAACAGCATCCTTTTCTTTGCTACATTTGTAGAACAGTTCACTTAACTGTGAAAGTAGCTTAACCTTCCTTTTCTGTTTAGGTGCAGGCCACGGCTTGTGTAATTACCACAGTTCATTTCCCTAAAGTCTACCGATTGTACGTAGTTAAATTTGTCGCACAATTTTTTAGCTCAGGATTGTACAATTTCACTTCATTTACACAGGACCATATTGGCAGATCATGTCGCACTGGAACAGTTGTGATGATGACATTTGTATTAAACAATTTTGGCAATATGTTACGGAAAAATTGCAAGGCAGTCTTGCTTTCATTTGTATATACATCGTTTCCGCCACCAATAATTAAGAAGTGATAACGTTTTTTGTTGGCTTGCATCTGTTCCAATATTTTTGACCATTACATTTAACTTGGCACCAGGCTTTACTGTCACTGAATGTTTTGAATGTGTTACTCACGCATAAGCATGTGGAGAGGTCTTTTGTGCGACTATTAGTGTACATTACGAGACCTTTTGCACATTTTTGCATCGAGAAGTTCATTTTTGAATTTGTTTCGGAGTATTTTAGCTTTTTTTCTGATTTTCTACACCAGTTTTATCATCGTAGTCAACGTCAAGTGCTGAAAATTTGTTTTTCAGTGCTATCACTGGAACTGTACTTATGTGCTGAAATTCTTTTCAAATTTTGCTGAGCACATGCCACTTTTTCTGTGTAGAATAATCGGAAACAGTAACATTTTCTTGTGACAAGTGGTGTTTCTTAGAGTGTGCCTAATATTTCATGTCCAGCTCTTGACACTTCGTCTGAAGTCTGTGTCCAGATCTAGTGTTAACACACTTTCAAATTTTTGTTTTGAGATTAGTGCATCCATTGCTTCATTTTTTATGAGACTTACTAGGCATTGGCAGAATGTGCACTCGTGTTCGTCTTGTATATATTTCAGGTCCAGGTGCACACATGTCCTGATACCAGCCCTTGCAGTCAACACACAGTGTACCTCTTTTCACTTTCTCGACACAGGTTTTACACACATTACTATCGCATTTTGAAGTTGCTGAGACATCACTACATGAATGACTTTCACTTGGCCATCTTGCTCACACACTCAGTGCTGCCATGTCAATGTCTCTTTCTTCAGCAGTAATACCCAGAACAGGACCAGGATTGGCATTGAGGCTACTTTCATCACTTCTTAATCGGGTTCAGATGTACTGTCATCCAAAATACTGAAATTACTTCCACAGATAGCGATTTCCTAGTCACTTTGTTCTGGGGAGGAAAAGACCCAGCAACACAACACTAAAACCAATGACACCAAGCTTTGTCAGCCATTTTGCCTGGGACATTATCAGTAACCTTACACGATTTCAGTACATTCATTTCCTGTACGTTGAATCGGAAGGCACTCCTTAGCTCACCAGAAAGCATTAGTCAAGGTATGGATGCCTCTAACTTGTTCACAAATACAATACCAGAACAAATTTTTACATTCAGCGTTGTCAGATGGGTTGACATTCATTGTCAGCAACTGGTTCTGAGCCTTAGATTCTTTAAATATGGTTTCAATTAGACCACCTGTAAATCAGACAGCTGTGAAAGTTCATTTTTTGATCAGTTTGGAACCTGACAAAAGGAGATCCTAAATTGAAATCTAGTTACAGTAATATAGGAGTACATAGTTTCATGGCAATTTGTAGTAATGGAAGTTCCTCAGGCTTGCAGGCGCATCAAGTGGTTTAAAATCCACGAGCTTTTGGCAGAGTTCTCCTCAGCCATTGTCAAGTGGTGACTGTCTTTCGGTTGCTGCTGCCGTCCTTAAATAGCCGCACTGCCTTCTGTGACGTCACTGCTACCCACTCCGGTACCGTATACGGTACGTGCTTAGCTGCAGGATGCCGCCTCTATTGAGCGTGTTTTTAATTTGATCGCTTCTTTCATTATGCTATCCCAAAAACTTCTAGTCCGTGTGGTAATTGATGCCTTGTCGAATGTAATACGATGACCGTTTTATAGTGCGTGCTCTGCTACCGCTGATTTGTCTGGGTACCGTCGACGTAAACAACTTTGGTGTTCTACACAGTGCCGTTCAGTGGTACGCAGCGTCTGTCCGTTACAGAACTGTCCACAACCACGCGGTATTTTATATGCTCCTGTCATTCTGAGGCCTACGTCATCTTTCACAGGCCTCAAGATTTGTCGGATTTTTGCTGCAGCCCTGAAGACCGAATCGATTTTATGCCTCTTTAGGAGTTGGCTCGTCTCTCCTGTTATTGAGTCACAGAATGGCAAGAACGCGACCTTCTCTGAGTCCTCCTCGGAGTCTTTCTGCTTACATATTTTCAGAAAGGTAGCTTGCGCAATCTGGCGGTTGTTGCAGCTGTTTTCCTCGAATACTTCTCACAAGTGGCTCGGTTCCTTCAGCAAGACTTTCAGAATCAGAGACAGCCACCACTTGACAATGGCAGAGGAGTATTCGGCCGAAAGCTCGTGGCTTTTGGGCAGGTGGAAGCCCGAAAAACTTTTATTACTATTTCCAGTAGTCACCCTTCACATCAGACACTATATGTGTGGCAACAGTTGTTTTTCTCTTTGTGAGAAATCTAAAACCAATAATTTTTCCAATTGTTTTGTTCCGTGGTGCACGATGTGAAAATTTATTTAAGATTGCTAAACTACTTAGAGAGCTCAAAAGGAAGCTTTTGCTCTCACCAAGAACATCTGTCACTGCTTTCTCTGCAAGACCCAGACTTGTTAGTACCTTCTCACAGATTTAGCGAAGAACATTTCTCCTTACAAGAAATCAGTTAACATTGCACAAGTTGCCTCCCACTCTGGTGTGTGCTGATCGGCAACAGTAACAAGACACCTGAGAATAGGGACGTCTGTGCCGATATGAAAGTGCACACACCAATTTCAAAGTGCTGGCCAGTCCTGGGAAGAGAATGTGGTGTAGGAGTCTTGAAAATGGCTTTAAAGTATACCAGACGGGAAGTTTATTGAAAAAGATCGTGTCTATTTGGAATGAAGTGAAGTTTAAACGTTAACGATTGCTACTCCGGAGCAGTTTCGACAGAGCTCGGCACTCCTGTGCCAGTCAAACATTTGATCTACTACCGGCAGACCGAGTGTAAGAAACTACCGTTTCGAAAGCTCGAGGCAGTTGACGGTAGTAGTTAAGAAAGTCTCACCCGTGGAAGGAAGATCAGTATGAGGAGAAGAAAGAAGGGGAGGAAGATTTGAATAATTGGACGACACGTATTTCACAGTGTCTCGGAGTTCCACTTGCTTTGTCTCCAAATGGTAGGACAGGTCCGTGTTACACCGGACGAATCTCGCTCGGTATATCTACGACTGCCTCCCCGTAGTACGCCGGGGCCAGCTCGAGAGGCTTCCTACCGTATCGGGTAAAGACCGCTCCGCCACTGACCGCAACGGCAGGTTTGCGACGGCCGTTCCGCCACGTGCGGCGACTCGGCAGAGCCGTCTGCCCCCTGCCGTCCCGCGCGTCCTCGTCTGCACCGTAGAACAGCGGGACAGTCGCGGCGCCCTGTCTGCTGTATCCTGCCGCTGTCAGGAGGGGTGTCTGTTACCGGTTGTTCTGCACACTGACTACGTCACCCGACTCCGGCAGGCAGTTTTCGACGACGTTGTCGCCGTCCTGTAAAATGCGGTGTAGCTGTTTTCACACTGGCTGTTAGTGTCCACTCCCTGTGCCAGGATGTCGACCAGTTCGGCCACGTTTCCGTATTCTGCAACTTCGTGCATCCACTTCTCGGTGGTGTGCTCCTTTGCGGCACTGTGGCAAGTGTGGAGATTTATTACTTTCCACAGAAAGCTATTTCCACAGTGAAAAGTGGCAAAAATCATTAACTACACTAATTGAGTACTATAAACCCAATTGATCAGTGAGCAGTGTGTAAGGCTTGACAACTTGTTCCAGCGTGAGCAAGGAGGTTGAGGTTACACAGAATTACTTGACAATTTCTTTAGGACTGAAAGTAATGTCAGAGGATGGTGTTCCACATCAGATCTGACTTGGGAAGCACACACCCTTCAAAATCTCGTTCGGGGTTACTTTCCCTTAGCCATAAGCCAATTTTTGGCAAGCAAAGTCTTTAGAACCCCTTCTTTAACTTAAATGTGCAGAATTTAAAGTTGAACTATGGCCTCTGGCATAGATTCTTAAGTGGGGATTTGCATACGACTTAATGTGATTGAAGGTATGTGAGTAAAACAGTTTCATTTAAATACTTAATTTTATTCACTAAAACCATCTATTAAATCGGAATATGAATATTGGCTGCCAAAACCATTAACAATCCTGTTGGTGGTGAAATTCTATTTAATGAGTAAATGTACCTTCAGTATTAGAGGCTCACTTATGAATTTACACACTGATAAAGCACCGTGACAACTGAAACTTTATTTCACAAGAGGAGACCCAAAAATGACCAGAATCAAACCGTTGTGTGCGCACGCTTTGTAATTACACATTGTGCCGCTAGGTAGTGTCGGGTCGGGATCTCCTGTGTGGCTCAGTTAGCTGTCGGCAGTCGTAGTTGAGAGGTTTGTTTCTGGTGCTCTGTTTGCGTTCCTGTTCCCACCCTTTGGTGTTTAATGATGTGGTTGACAAGGTGCAGAGTGTCTGTGTGAAATTCTGTTTCCTCTCGGGCAAAACCACAGCCGAGACTATGGGGATGCTTCGGCAAGCCTGTAACGGTGACGCTTTGCGGAAGTAGCAGGTTTGAGGGTGTTTTGTTCATTTCAAATCTGATAGCGTGTCAACTGAAGATATTCCGTACTGTGGTCATTATTTTGACAGGAAGAAATGACAAAAACATTGGCACAATCAAATGTGCAATTGATGAAGACTGTGGAAAAACCGTTGACCATATTTCTGAGGAAACAAAAGTGTCACACAGCACGTCCAGCAAATTTTAACTATATATATCCACGTGAGCTGGGTATCTGCAAAATTTGATCCTCACTCGCTCACAAATGACGAAGAGAAAACAGTATGAATATTTGCCACAGCTTGAAGAGCGAACTGCAAAACAATCCAAATTTTCTTAAATTAATTGTGACTGGGAATGAGAGCTGGTGCTACAGGTACGATCTGGAGCCAAAGCGAGTGTGCAGCCAGTGGAAAACTCGAATGTTGCCGTGACCTAAAAGGCACGTAGTGTGGTCCGATGTGAAAATAAAGTTGCTCCATTTTTCGATGTCGAGGCTTACCCACAAGGATTTCATTTGTGCACAGTAAATGGGGAACTAACATTTTTATCTGGATGCGTTACAAAGATAGTGAGAGAATGTGCAATGAAAATGGACAGAATTGTGCGGAAATCTGAACTGCTTGCTACACCACAATAATGCTCCAGCCAACACACCTGACGGTCTGACAGTCCGTGGCAGAAAAAGACACGGTGGTTGTGCCTGGTCCGTCTACGCACCTCAACTTGCCCTGTGTAACTTCTTTTGTTTCCTCAGATACAGAACACTGAAACGAAAGCAGTTCACTAATGTGGGTGACTCCAAAGAAAACCTGCTAACTACTTTGAACCCGACGAGAGCACTGTAACGAGTGCATTGATGCAAAATAAAAATACTGGTTATTTTTGAGACCCCCTCGTAAACTTGTAATTCGTACCAGAAGGCAGTGACCGAAAGCTCGGCGACTGTCCTCAGAAACTGAAATACGAGACAAGAGCGTCGTTCCCGAGACGTGCGATCGCGTGCGATTCTAAAAGTTTGGAACGGTCGACGTAATTCGCCGGTGCTTCTGAGAATGCTCACTGTATTTAGAGCAGTGGTGTGCCGTTGCAGTGTTACGTGGCTTTATGCTTAATTACAGACTTCATGTTTCATCCGTCGATTCGTTTTCACCACGTAGCGCCTGTGGTTTACGTCCTCCTTCGTTGCTGAGCGATGTATCACTTTTCGTTCTGACGCCACAACTCTTCCTTTCCTATATCTTTACTACTTTTTACCTATATAAATGATGAACTATGAACCTTTGCCATTTAACAACTTTTTAATAACTGTGGAAGTGTTACAGGCATTGGATCCCAACTAATGTGTCACCCGCCTATACGTTTTACAAGAACCTTTCCGAGACCCGATCGATCTGTTTACAAAGAGAAAGCAGAATATCTCTTCCTCTGACGTCGTCAGACGACGACCTAGGAAGCTCGACGCCCTCGCAGCCCGGGCTTTTCCACGGCTCGCAGTAGTTTGCGGCATTCGTTTCATTCCGCGCCCACTTGCCTTTACATCGAACTTCCGTGGTGATCGTCGAGCGACGCCTTCCACATTATCTATCTGCAACGTAAATAAACTTTCTTCCCACAGTATTTCTGAAAACCCAAAAACAAACTTGAAGAACATAATAATAATAAGTGTTCTTACAATTATTTGTCGATTTAATGAGGGGTGGGACGGGCCTAAGCCTTGCGACACCACACTGTCCTCTGCTAATATGCGGGCTCTCTCGGAGCTGACGCTGACGGCACTCCGTCACAACTCGGAGGTGTCGCAGTCTACACTTAGATTCGAACCGGAGGCCCCGAACGCGGACTCCACCGCGACGCAGTGCCGAGACGGTACGCGTTCTAGCGCGACTCGACATAGAGTCCCCGGTGCGGTCTCCACTGAGACCGAACGGCTAGTCTTCAAAATTTTGGTTGTCACTTACGTCCTGCGAGAAGTCCGGAAACCCCCCCCCCCCTCCTTCTCCTGTAAACGCGAGACGAGGTAGTCGTTTTCTGCCCATTGTAGTGGTTAATAAAAAAGAAAAAAAGAGAAGAAAAGGTTGAAAATGTGGTGAATAAATGGGGGTTTTAAAATCGTTAATGACCTTGAAAAAGGGAAAGAATGAAATGCAAATCGGACTTGGTATTACAGAAAAGCTATCGGACTTCGTGATTCGGAAAAGCTATTGTCGAGGTGGTCCCTGTGGCGTTTCTGAGCAAAAATCAAACCAATTGCCACTACAAAAATTATTTGAAAGAGAACAGAGAATAACAAAATGTGATTAACAGGGGGAAATGGCGTAGATAAGAGTTCATCCTTTACCGTGTTAACACGTCTTCTCTCATGCGGTGTCCAGGTCTTGTTCTCCCAAAAATCTCCTGCTTCATTTCTGCGTGAGAAGTCGTAGCTGCTGCGAAATCTTGCAGTTGTGCGGGAATTACTAATGTATACAAATCAAAACTGTCTTGGTATTGAATGCAATGTATTTCATGTTGCTGCTTCCATCCTTCAAATTTTATACAAACTTCCACAACACGTCTGCACATAAATAAGTTTTTTCGTCTTAATCCGACCGAGGCTAGCTAATTAGTGGGTTGAGCTTCCGCTCTCAAGATACAAAAGCGGGTAGAAAACAAAGTTAAAGTTTCAGTACCTTCATTTTCTTATATATTTTCTGTGCCGTCGAGCACTCGTACAGCTTCTACGGTATAATTTATATCTGAGGGAACGAGTGTAGCGCGGCGAAATTCAAAGTCCCGCTACATCGCCCCTTGACTGTCCCGCTAAAATATTTAGTGTGGCAGGCTAACAAACAATATAATAGATATACCTAAATGCCAATATATACACATTTTCATAGGAAAGGCCACGTGCATTCATACGGGATAATCTTTGTCAATACGTACTTTCTAAGCCTATACACTAAATACAATTGTCACAGTTTTGGTCCTTTTTACAAAATTAATATACAGGGTGAGGCAGTGAAACGGCACGATTTTGTAAAATCACCAAAGATTTATTTACAAGTAAAGTCATAATAGTTGAACATGGATCTCAAGTAAAAGAGTGGAAATTAAAGATTTAACTTAAAAACAACCATTTTTTAAATATGGTGTCAGTGAGGTGTCGTCCTTGGTTTTGCACACATTGTCTAAGCCTGAGATGAAATTGTCCCATGACGTTTCGTAGCATCTGTACTGGAATGTTGTTAATTTCCTGTCGAATTCGCTCCTTCAGGTCTTCTTTTGTTCTTGGTGGATTTTCCTGGAAGACTTTGCACTTGAGGTAGCCCCAAAGAAAAAAGTCTGGTGCCGTCAGATCTGGTGAACGGGCAGGCCAGGGGAAATCGCCATTCCTGCTGATTAGACGTCGTGGAAATGCAAGTCTGAGCAATTCCATTGAGACATTAGCAGTATGGCTTGTTGCACCATCTTGCTGGAAGAGTGTTTCAGCATCTGGATCATGTCGATCAATTCCAGGCAGACCATAAATGGTCAACATGTCAGCATAACGTCCAGAGTTTAGCGTCACTGTGTTGCCATCTTCAAAAAAATAGGGCCCCACGATTCCACGAGATGACATTGCGCACCAGACTGTTACTTTTTCAGAATGGAGAGGTTTTTCATGAAGTTCGTGCGGGTTATCTGAGGACCAATATCTGAAGTTTTGCTTATTTACGTACCCACTAAGATGAAAGTGGGCTTCATCACTCATCCATAAGTTATGCACTCTTTCTTCATTTCGTTCAATAACGTTAAGCATTGACTGGCAAAAGCGTATACGGTTATTGTAGTCATTACGTTTAAGGGCTTGCACTACCTGAATTTTGTATGGATGATAGTGAAGGTCACTCTTCAAAATCCGTCTTACTGAGACTACTGAGACCAAGTTCTGCACTGTGCCGTCTCGCGGATTTTCGCGGACTTCGTCCCAACGCTTCGCGCACACGATTAATGTTCTCGGGTGTCCGGATTGTTTTTGTGCTGCCGCCTCTTTTCTTTGTTGTGCTAGCAGTAGCTTCAAAGGTTTTAACCCAAAGGAGAATGGCTTTCCTTGATGGCACGGGAGCCCGTGGCGGCAGGTTGAATTCACGACGAAAGGCGCGTTGAGCACCAACCACACTATCCGCGTTTTTGTAATATGCCTTTACGGCATATGCACGTTGCGCACTCGACCAACGCTCCATGGCTACTGAAACTTCCACCACTCTAGACGCCCAAGGTCACTTCCCCCACTCTCGCAACCCCCCTCCGCGCCCGACAACCACTATCGAAATCGTGCCGTTTCACTGCCTCACCCTGTACATACATTTACATAGTTTCTTTGAGGAAGCTGCCGCCTCCTGCTCACTGTAGAGTCCCCTCCCCTCCCCCCCTCTGTAGTGTTCCCTTTTATCCTCGGGGCTCTGCCATAAAAAAATATAAAATAGAAAATCTGATTGATATCTTGAATATCGGTGGTTTCAGTTACGGATAAGGCGGACTTATTATTGATTGAGATAGTGCTGTAATTTGACCGTGCATGGTAGACCGGGTTGGCAACAGTGCAAAAAGCGACTGTACGGAAATAGCTACAGAAACTAATTGAAATTTACCTTATAATCTTGTTAGATACGCAGTATTAATTACAATATAGTCTTCATGGCTGTCCTCCTAATTTCTCTTGTAGGACGACCCGTCTTTCACTTCTATCTGTCTGTTGAAAACTTCAAGTTGTCACTGTCATGATCAATTTACAAATTTGGCGATAACCACCTCGAATCACTATTGAAACAACCTCGCTTTGTAATGTAATTTTAATTTCCACCCAAAAGCACATTCAACACATCGCCGAAAAATACACGTCTTTCATATGAACACAAGAGAGAGGGAGTGTCTAATCAATTAGTTGGTAAAAAACAAAAACCTACGCAAAAGTAAAAAGACGAACAAAATTATTTATGAAAATCGGTCGCTGGCGCAGCGCTGTTCTGCGTGCGCGATCGTAAATTATATCTTTGTATTGGCGGAGGCACGGAAGTCAAAGTACCGTTACACCCTGCAGGCTGTCCCCTCGTTTGTGATTGGTAAGGCCACGTGTTGGTGAACGGCTCGGTTGCCGAAAGTGAGGAATAGTGAACTACGTTCTGTGAAATCATCAGTGTCACCGTGGTTCACCTCCTTCCACCTGTGACGCGGCTGGTAGTGGGACATTGTCCACTGACACGTGGCTTCCTCTTACGGTGTGAGGGAGCCCTCAGTATACCGCAGATGGGGGTCACAGCTATCAGCAAGACATATCTTAATTGTGTTCTACACTATGACCTGAGTGTCGATCAGGGTCCCCCACAGGCGTGCCCTCTATTAAAACTGATGATGAGGTGAGAGTTGTTTGTGTCTTAAGGTTTTCGCCTGGTGTCCAGAATTCATCCCCAGATATTTGAGATTTTTGTGTGTCACAGAGGGGCTTGTCACTCACTATTTATAAGTAGTCACCCAGCCACAACCATCTGCCTCCTTTTTAACAGTGTCTTTACTGATATCTTATCCCCCGTGTCAACTAGTTGCCCGCTGTCACTTGTCGCGATTTTATTAAAAGGTTTTCCGAATCGCGCCGTATCGTCATTGCCTATCGGTAGTTGTAGTGGAACGCAACTTGCCATTTCTTACGTAGATTTTCACCGTGCTCATCAGTGTATCATTAAAACGAGGGTGCTGGTGACCTTGCGGTTCGGCGTCCCCAGTCGTAATGCGACATCCCCTTCTTGCCAGACGGTGGTGCTCACCAGTTGCCACATTAGAAAAGACAGCGTCCCAATAGTGAGGGTCCACGCACCGTTATTGTTTCTGTGACTTTGAAAATCTCTCTAGTTGGCATCTTCGTCCAAATTCCTTCACGAAACACTGGTCCGTATATTTTCCTCGGAATTTTTCTTTCCTGCTTTTCAATCTCTCCGATCTTCGTATGACCACAAATCACTGTAGTTTCTGCAGCATAAAGTGCTTCTGGTAGGACTACTCTGTTGTAATGCCTTAGTTTCGCATCGACAGGAATAGATTTCTTATTATAGTGATTCTGAGTGAGCTTATACGCTTTTTGAAGTCTGGAGATTCTATCTTTATTGGCTATTGAGTTCAGTCCTGACGGTTGGATTCTATCTCCCAGATATCTGAAGTGGGCAACTTGTGCCACTTTCCTGTATTGGGTAGTAATGGAGATTATCTACAGGTTTGTTTTCCATATACTGTGATTTCTCATAGGAAATTTGTAGCCGAGTTTTCTGAGAGATTTCTTGTAGTTTTTCAATGCGAGTTTGGCTTCCTGTCTATTCATTAGAATGGCGAGATCGTCTGCGAAAGCCGGACACTTCGCCCTGATTCTCTGCTCTTGTGTAATCCCGAGCTGACTTCCCTTTATTTCCTTTTTCCCGTGTCCTCGCAATTTTTTTCCAGAACCGTATTCAATAGAAGAGGGAACATCCCATCTCCTTGGTGAACACCAGTATGGATATGAAATGCTTCTGATGTTTCTCCCGTGAATTAAACTTTGGAGGTTGTATCTGTTAATGCCTGTTTAATTGACCCTGTTTCCCTGTCAATCATGAACTCCTCTTAAGTGTAGAATAATGTTTGCCTGTCTATTGAATCGTAAGCCTTTTTGAAATCGACAAAAGTTACCACAGTATCTCTACATCTTCTCATTTGCAACATTGTTCGTAAGTTCCGTATCTGTTAGATGCGAGATCGACCTTAGTGAAACTCTGCCCGATACTCCCCCTATTAACTGGTCCGCTTGTTCTTCCAGTCTGACAGGGCCTTTGAAAGAATTTTGTACATTACAGGGAGCAGTGAAATTCCCCTGTAATTATTTGGATCGGTTTTTGCACTTATTTTGTGGAGAGGGTGAATTAATGCACATTTCCACTCTGCAGGTATGTGTTCAGTTTCCCAAATATTTGATATAATTCTCTGGGTTGCTTGTGTGAGATTGTCATTTAATTGCCATACTTCTGCTACGATTCCATCTTCCCCTGGAGACTTGTCGTTCTTAAAAGAATTATTTCCTTTACCTCTTCAAGTGATTCTGTCGGATGCTCGCAGTTGAGAAGTGAGTGAAAATATTTAGCTAAAATTTGACAGTTGTTTTTAGGGATGTTTTGCAGTGATCCATTGGGCCGGCAAAAGCAGATTGGGTGGTTGATACCCTGTTAGGTTTCCTTTGAAATTTTGTAAAAATTTCTGGTGGTCTTCTTGATAAATTCGTGTTTAATTTCTGTAAGTTGGCTTATATCTTATCTACATTTTTCTCTTCGTATTGCCTCAGATGAACTCTTCTGCATTCTCAAATATTCCTGTCATTTTTCTGTAGTTTTGTTGCTACTGAAAGTTTTCGAAGCTTGTATTCTTTCTTCTATTGCTTGATCCCATGCCCTGTTTCACCATGCGTTTTTTCTATTTCTTGGGGGTGTGCCAAATTTCATAGTGCTTAGGGCGGTCTTGTGATTTACAATCCACGGTGATGATCATTAAAGCAGATTATATGCCCATATCGATAAGCGGTGTTCGACGAATCGTAGCCGACTATGGGGCACATACGTTGGTACGTGCACAATAATCACAACATTTATATTGACCAAGATAATGAGGCAAGTACATGTTTTTTAATTGGGACGCTATACATTTTCTTTTCAATCATTCGAACGCTCTGGAAAAGACGCTTATAGTGATGTAACGCACGTTGCTATTGTGATTCAAACGTTGCTTACAAGACGCTGGGAAATATTGTACGATCGAAGGTCGAGGTGGTCAGAAGCGGCCGCAGACTGTAAACACGCCTCGCGCGGGCAGAGTTGTCGTGCTCTATGCAGTATGTACGGCCTACGCTACGTAGGTAAAGCCTCATCTGCCCTCTTCACGATACACCATAGGTACAAGGGTGGCAAGTCGCGTTTTGTATTTAACTGTGACACGTGCTAGTTAATTGCATATCAAAAGGGGATTATAGGAACTATGCCAAATGCATGGACATTCCCTGGCTGAAATGAAATGAATAGTTATTGTGTGAACATAGCAACCGCTTTGTCACGCAGTTTCTCATCCAAGCTTTGCCCCCCTTCCTGCTTACATGTCACACCTGACACAAAGTATGCCGCTGATCGTGTTATTGACGGATGTGTCACGGGAAACTCTTCACCGGGTGACGCTTCAGTGTGGTGTAACAAACCGTCTGCTGTGAAACTACTGTTTCCACATAGTATTGGACATTATAATTAGAGAGAATGCACATTTGATAAGATAATCATTTTATTCACATTCATATGCTGACCACCTCCCACCAAACAATACGACAGAAGGACTACCTATGTGGTACACACATTGTCCACACACGTTACATTTCTACTTCAAGGATGTTACTGGTCATTGACGTATATTGTTCAGTAATACATTGGTATATACTGATAATCTTAACAATTCATAGTGTTCTTAACAAAACATGGCGTTGTACTTCACTTAAGGGGACACAGTAGCGAGGGAACTCCCATAAGGAATCAATGCTAAAACGAGCAAACGTCAGGTACACTTTCTGAAGTAACTAATGGAGAGAAAGACCTGAAACTTTTACAGTGTACAACTGAAACACCATTCTCAAATCACATAAAAAATAGTTAATGTGTTTTCTATATGTCATGAGTAATCATTCTTTTGTTCTATAAAACCAAAAAATTAAAACTTTTCTAAACACCTTGGAGCTTGTAACACTGTTCTTTTTATCACTACTGCTCTTTTTTTTATCTAATTAATCATCTTCGTATTAACAAGAGATACTATAAGTCTGATGTCTGTAGCAGTGATAGTTTTTGAGAAAAGTGTACCAGAAGGTCAAAAAATGTAGTTTTGAGAAAAATGGTATTAAAGTTTTACATGAAAGAAAGTAATGTACATTGTCATACAGACACACTTTTAAAACATTCCAGGGCTATACTGTGGCTCAGCTTCTTGATCTTTATCTTCTTTTCTTCTTTTCTTTGATCTTCTGGCTTTCCTGGCCTCCTTGGTAACATTTCCTGCCAAAATATCAGCATAACGGATACGGTCCATGTCAATCTTTTTCAGTCCCCTTTCAGTATTGATACCATCCTTTGTTCCCAAGAGTCTTAATACATCAGTCTTCTTTGACACACCAGCATTGAAGCACATCACTGCATCATGAACACAAAACTTTAGTATTTCTTTTCTGGCAAAAACACTGTTTGGTAGCCTTGTCCAAATGACAGAATTCAAACTTTCATTTGGGTTTTGAGTTTTTCCATGGAGACTCTTTCAAGAGCTCTTGTTGGCTAAGGTCTCTGAAAATGGGTTTCACAGCTAGCAGGATTTTTTCTGGAATTGAATGTTTGTGCTTATAGCTGGAAGATGTAGCTGGGTTGTCGAATTTGCACCAGCTGTCAGGTCCCCGTGGGCAAAGGTTATGTTGTGCTTCCTCATCTGTTGAAATTTTATGAAAGAATATAGCCCAGATGGCTCTCCTCATTGCTTCTACATTGTTGCAGTTATTTCTAATGGCCATACCATAATAAGTCTGGATCCTGTCTATTTCAGTGTTTGTCAGGCCCCCTTTACCACCTAACTTTTTTCCCTTACATATCTTTAGAAGTCGTGACCTCATTCTTTTCTGTACATGTCCTATACATTCCAGTTTATTAATTTTGACTCTAGGCCCATACGGTTTATCTTCTACCACTTTCTGATAAGCCTTACTGTCCCTGTCCCCAAGATAGTGTAACATTACGAGTCAAGATAGCTGTAACGGAAATTGAATAGCGTAAAGTTATCATTAAAAGCGCACGCCGCGCGATTTGTGACGATTTGGTTGGTCATAATAGTAGTAACATGCTTTTGAATACAATTAAAATATAACAGCGATACCTGTTTAGTGTTACTGGAAATAATATGTAGTAAATTAATGAGTAAGGTAGCCGATCCTATAAGAAGAGGTGAAATTGGGCATATTAAGGTGTTTTGCTTTATGTCGACTAAGCCGATGATACGGCATCTTTTTTTTCCGTTTACTCTTACAAAAAAAACAAACAAGTGACGAAGTGCTAATTGTGCGTTGTGAAAAATATAGGGGCGAATTTTAAATAGCTACAGTGTATAATCAGACTAACAAATGGACATTCAGTTACGCGAAAGAGCGGACAGCGAAGTGTGGTCATTAAATTGAGTACACCTACAGGGCGGTCAATTCCGGGATAAGTCTATTCGCATCTCACGAGGGACGCGGTATTGAGACCGGTTTTTTTTTTATTATATCACGGAGAGCGGGCTTCAATTTATAAAAAGGAGAAAAGCTGTATCATTATCATTGACTGTTGGTGTTAAGCAACCAAAACTGTTCATCAAAGGGTTTCGGTGAATGAGTGGTGAATGCGAAATGAAACTGTGAACGAAGTTATGTTAAATAAAGCAGAAGAGACAAGACAGTTTGGTCGTATCTGTTATTATTCCATCAACCGTAACATTTCTTCTCGTTGTACGAAGCCTTTATAGACGATCGTTATGACAATTTGCTTTGAAGGGATCTCGTTAAGAGTTAAGTTTTGGGGACCTGGTCAAGAGCGGGTAGTTGGCAGATCCTAACTACTGCAGGTATTCTGGAATCAGGTGCTACCGTGACCGTTGTGTGTTGTCAGTGGCTTAAGGTTACCGTATATCGTGCTCTAAGATCGACGCGCCTTTCCTCTTGGTATAACGGTGTCTCACGGTAACAACGACAACGCTGACGGCGAAGGAAGATACGGTAGAATAGTCTGTGTAGAGGATACCTCTTGACTGCACAGACCTTTTGAAAATTTTAGCAACACCAGCCACTTCCATGCCTCCACTAGATCCATCATAGTCCTTTTTGCACACGTTGTATAGTGGGATTTTTGCTACAGATGTCACAGAACTTAGTAATTTCAATATCCAGAACCTTCTCAGTATCAAAAGAAGTTGCTGATACAACGCCATTTACGGATGTATGCCCACGTTTCTGCCAACTGCCATCAAAACCAGGAGAAATTTGCCTCGGGTCAGATTTCGTATCGTTCAACTGAACTGCTTCTTTGGCTGCTTTCAGCATTGTGGATTCACTTACCTCAGCTACAACTGCACCAATAGTCTTGTTGTAAACGTCAAACTTTCTTGGAGGTGCAGGAATGTTCATCACTGCACAAAGAACAGCACCTGCACTTCGCCCTTTTCCAATAGATATAAGTGCATACACTAACCTTATATTGTTTTCATACAATCTGCTTCTTGTTACGTGGGATGACATTGTATTGGCAGTACAGCTACATTCCAAACATGTCAAAACTAAATTACAAACAATTCCCTTAGTTTTCACCACATCTTCGTGCAAAGTAACGTTTTCACCACAGTTTTTACAATTTGTGTGTTTTTCGATAAGTTCACGTAATAACCTCATGGAGATCAGAATGTTTGTGTCAGTAACAACAGAAACACCGTTCACACCACACATTGCATTGTCACGCATTTGAGAGGCACTTGGAAAACCGGCAGCACCTGGAAGCTTCTTGCTTGAAGCACGGACTCTCGCACTGACTTCACTTTCAATATTATTTTCTGCCCTCTGTTCAAAACTAGCAGTTTGGCGGTTTATTTTTACATATTTATTTCCACGAAACTTGGGCTTACATCCAAACCTCCTCATTCTACCCATTGTGTTATAACGTTTCACCAAAACATAAACAACTAGGATGAAGAAACTGACAAACGATAGTCGACAATGCAGACAGGCTGACAAACAGCAGAATAACAGTTCTGTCTTGCAACCCAAATAAAGAGTTTTTTTTTTTTAGCCTGTTGGCTGTGTCCCCTAAGCATGTACTCACATGGTTTACCCTCGACTGCAAGACATCTGTAATCGATGTCCAAGAGAATGGGTAACAAATGAAAGATCAGTGGACGATATGGCTGAGCCAGCTGTGACGATTCAGCGGCGCACGTCATCTGGCGTTGTTGGGTCTCCGTGGTAGAGCGCATCTTTCAGCATTACACACACAAAGAAATCAAGTGGAGTCAAATCGGGGAAACTGGCAGGCCATTGTACTCAGCATTCCGTCCCATCCAGCGGTCAGGAAATGTCTCGTTTAATATTATACTTGCAACAAGTGAGGAGTGAGGGGGACAGCCGTCGCGTTGGAACCACACACACACGCGCTCGTCGAGTGGCATCTGCTCTAGCAGAATGGACAGAATGTTGCTAAGAAAGTCTCCATACTTATTTCAGTTCCTTACTCCTGTAATGAGATAAGGTCCTGCGGTGTAATCTCCTAACATGCTGCACCACACGTTGACGCGCCACGGCCTTTGGTGCTGTAGCTGACGCAGCCAGTGTGGGTTCTCAGCTGCCCAGTAGAGCACGTCACGTAAATTTACATTCCCGTGATTAGCGAATGTCGCTTCGTCGGTGAAGAGCACACGTTTGAAGAACGTATTATCATCTCGCAGGTGTCGCAGAGCAAACCGACAAAATTCCATACGACATTCGAAATCGCGTCATTAGTGCCCGATGGAGTGAAAGGTGATACGGGTGGAAGTTATGCCGGTGCAGAATGCGCACGACACTCGCCTGGCTGACCCCACATTCCACGGCAGTACGTCTCGTGCCGCAGTGAGGGTCGATAAACGTCGAGGCCAGAACAGCCTCTTCGTGGTCTCTGTCGGTTCCAGTCTTCTCCCTCCTCCTCTGTTTGCTGTTAGAGCTGCCTGTTCGCACTAGTGTAGTAATCATTCTTGCAATGGCCCGGCGAGTAGGACGCTGACCATCAGGATACATATCTTTGTACTGCTGTACGGTTTCGAAAGCATTTGTACAACATTCGCCGTACAGAAGTAACGTGTGTAACTTCTCCTGATTTGTGTACATATCTGGACGTAATGTTCCAGCAGCAACTGCGTCTGGATAGAAGACGCACGTCCTACTGCTTCAGCATCGCACGACCTACTAGTTGTAGGACGTGGCCTGCTTTCCGGGTTGCGCGAGGCGTGTTTACAGTCTGCAGCAGTTTCCGACCGCCTCGACCTTAAGTCGTACAATATTTCCCAGCGTCTTTGAATCACAATAGTAACGTACGTTACATCACTATAAGCGTCTTTTTCAGAGCGTTCGAATGATTGCAAAAAATGTATAGCTTCCCATTTAAAAAACATGTACTTACCTCATTATCTCAGTCAATATAAATGTTGTGATTACTGTGCATGTACCAACGTATGTGCCCCATAGTCAGCTACGATTAGTTGAAAACGGCATGTCGATACGTGCATATAAATAAACACACACACACACACACACACACACACACACACACACACACACACACACACAATTCAAGCTTTCGCAACCCAAGGTTGCTTCATCAGGGAAAAGGGAAGGAGAGGGAAAGACGAAAGGATGTGGGTTTTAAGGGAGAGGGTAAGGAGTCATTCCAATCCCGGGAGTGGAAAGACTTACCTTAGGGGGAAAAAAGGACAGGTATACACCCGCACGCACACACATGCTTATCCATCCGCACATACACAGACACAAGCAGACATTTGTAAAGGCGTGTGTCGCAAGCCTCCCACTCCGGGCTTCCAGGGGGGCCCCGGGAGATCGGTTCGATGGCGATGACCGGCAGGTGCGAGGAGCAGTGGGCACCGCAAACTCTGCCACTTACTCCGGGGTCAAACCCGAGACCGACTTTTCTTCTCGAGCCTCCTTAAAGAGAGGGAGCTCGCACTTGTCTGCAGCTGCCAGTAGCTTCGCCCATTTCCTGTGCCCTCCGGGACCTCGGCCGTGTACACGCGACGGAGGAGGTGGTGCCTGACGGGAACCTCAGTGTCCAGTATGTGGTCACAGTCACTGGCAGATTCTGCTGTGTTGTGCTGCAGCAGCAGGAGTCCGAACACGGGGCTCCCGGCTGCTGGTATTACGCTGAGTGCCCTCATCTTGCCATCTCCAGCAACTGTTTGAGGCTCAGAGCACAAAACTACATAATTTCAGGTCGAAATTGATTAAATTAAATCAAATATGCAGTAAGGAAATGAAAATTACCATTTATTACTTTTTTCATAAATTTGCATACTACTTAGGGGATGCCTTCAAACGAAGAAAATACACAATGCATAAAAAAGACAATATATCCTGAATGGACTCAACATAATTAATTATGGAAAGAAATGAAAGAAGTCTTACCTGTAACAAAAAATTCCATCGGAACCTACGAAGGGCTTTTCCATACCACAATGTCGTCGTCGTCTTCTTCAGTCCTGAGACTAGGTCGATGTACCTCTCCGTGCTACTCTATCCTCTACAAGCTTCATCTTCTCCCAGTACCTACTGCAGCCTACATCCTTCTGAATCTGCTTAGTGTATTCATCTCTTGGTCTCCCTCTACGATGTTTACCCTCCACACTGCCCTCCAGTACTAGATTGGTGATCTTTTGAAGTACTATATTGGTGAACACACATCAGATTCTTCAAAATTTGGAGCTTTGTAAGTTTCTGCAATAATCTTAGAGGCTTGTGTTTCCATTTTGTATAGTCTTTAGCTGTCACCATTACGTTGTCTCTCAGATTAGTCTCTCAGATTATCTAACTCTGGGTTGTTTCCATTGCATAAAATGTTCATGTCAGTACTCATCACATTTTTGTTATCTTCAGATGTGGTGTGTCTATATATATGATTTTTATCTACTTTGTCTACTGCAAAACATTTTGCTTTTACTTGTTTTGTAAATGTAACTGCCTTTTCTTGGTGCAAATTATTTTTCCCAGACATGGTTTTCCATTTTCTTGCTCTAAGGCATCTTCAGGGAGATCTACAACCGTACAGTTTCATTATTTTTAGATTATCAAACTATTATATTGCCTCTTTTATGTAAACAAGTAATTACTTAGTTTGCTGTGATTTGCGTTTCCTCATCTCGTCTGGAGGTCCCACTAACCCTTTATTTCTGAAACAAAAGCACAATTTTGTATTCTGAACTTTTTCACACTGTTCACTATTTTGCTTTTTGTGGGACATGGCTTTTAATAACTGGTACATCATCATCATCCCTCGAACTAATATCAGAAACTTTGCCATTTTCAGTTATGTCTAGAAACAAGTCCCAGTCTCTCAACAGAGATGTTTCTTATGGTATTTTGTAAGTCAGACAGCATCAATACAGAAAATAAAATCGTATTTACAGGCCAGTTATTCTCCTTTTTGCTGCTGAGCTTGAAATTCAGTGGGGAAAAACACACACAACTACCATAGGCAGGCAAAACAGCCGATTCACATTTTAGATTATGATACCTATTTTACACTACTAGAGACCAGGTTGTACACAAATGTGTACATAATATTTAAATTACAACAGAATGAAACTCCTGAAAATTGCACTAAACTTCTTCTAAGTGTTCATAAAAGAAGAAAACTACGTAAAATGTTCGTAAACAAAGTCTAGAACATGTCTACTATAGTAATAAAATCAAGCAGTAATGGCTTCTCACAGAGAGATAATTCCGCAGAGAATAATTCACTATGTAGTTCACAGACTGGTCACAAGAGTGCGGCAGCAGCTGCTTAAACGCAGCTAAAACGAACATACACAAATACGTGCAAGGGGGTTTGGATGCATCTGATATTTTTTGTAAGAGAAATATTAGTGAACAAACTTCTTGTGCGCAGTTGTGACCGCCAGGTCTGAAAGAGTTGCTGTGCTTATCAAGGATTCGAGGCGTAACTGACAGGCTTCAGTAATAACATGCAGCTATCAATCTTTTGAAGAAATTTTGAGAAAATGGCCTTTGATAGAACACACTCACTCATCACTTAACTGTCTGATGGGCTGGCTTTCATACAGGATTCTCCACAGGGAACATGATTCACAAGGTACGTGCTGGCAGACTTAGAGTGCTCATTGTAGTGTGTAACACCCCCGGATTAAAATGTCCCGCTCGATCGAGATCTGATAGCAGCCCAGATATTAATTACTAATTGATATGACCGTGTACCTGATGGGGTTGGCAATCGGAATGGACTGCTACGGAGGTGTTACATTCCATCCTGTCCTCTTAAGAGCTGTAATAATCTGCTGTTTGGTAGTAAGAAGAATGTCAACACAGCTTCACTAGTCAATACCTATATTTGTCTCAAAAAACACAAGAATAAGGAGACAGCCACTGCCTTCGTCATTACACAGTTAAAGACGGCTAATCTCAGCACAGGCCTTTTCGTTATTCACTATCGTCACACGCTAATCCAATCACTGCAATCCAACACTGCAATCCAACACTGCAATCCAACACTGCAATCCAAATAATTCCGGCGCGGTAGACGCGGAATCTCAAATATCGGCACATAAATATCACTGACTCACTTTAGTAATAATACTTTATCACTTCCCGTATTAGTACTAACACAAAGGGGCTGAACCGCGGCGATGGCCACTCCCTTTGTCGGTAATTTATAGCAATTGCTGGCTTCTGCTCAGCTCTGCCCGCTTCGCGGGAACCTACCACACACACACTGCCTGACTTTGACTCAGCTCTCGCTCTCGCGACCCGACACACTATCGATTGTTGCCCTGTCGACCTGTGTGAGTGCAAACCTAGTAGTAAGGGCCTGCGGACCCCTTACATCCCCGCCCTCGAAAACTTCTTTAGAGCCGCAGGCGAAAAAGAATCGGCAAGGGAATGAAATAGTGCTATATTGAACAAACACTCAGTGCTAATCATTAATGAAATTACAATTCATCAAATAATCCCTCGACTCCGGTAGTGGGCTGCCTCCACAATAATTTTTACAAAAGGTTATATATATCTCGTAAACATGACATTGTCCAAATTACAATTTTTATATCAACAGCAATAGTCCTCTCTAGTCCAATATTAAATGAAACACACAACAAATACACTCAAAAATTATTACTTAAATACAGGACATCTGAATTACTATACTACACACTAGTTATTGCAGGTTTTATACTCATTCTTAGATAATCTTCGACATGAAATCTGCAGTTCTAGTCATAACACATCAGAAAATACACTGTAAATAAACCCTTCCCTCTTTCAAATGTCCATTTGACAACTAAATGTCCTAAATATATCTTAGCAGGTTTATTCGGGTCCTAGTAGTTCTCACTCTTGACCGGACCTCACCTGGAGTGTCATTCAGTTTTCCCGTTCCTCCACCTCTTCCTCTATAATCAGACGAATGATTAAAATGATTCCTTGGGTCATTACTTCCCCCTCGGTTTTGATTATTAGCTTGCTTGTGTTCCTGTGATCGAACAGACTCCAATTGTTCCAGTATCTCCATCAAGGCTTCCCTATCTTTAATCAGGCTCCAGGATACAGTTTCTTGCATTCTCCGGCTCAATCTTCTTTTTATTTATTATTTTATTTATTTATTTATTTAACCTGATCAGATTAGGGCCATCAGGCCCTCTCTTACATCGGACCAGTGTTTCACACATGCAGCATTTCACACATCAGAGTTACATCATGAACATAGTTTAAATGAGAAAATTAGCTTACTCTAGTGAGAATATGAATAAAGAGTAGTGACTAAGACCTAATAAAGTAAATGCGGAAGTATTTTTACAACAGTTGCTATACATACAGATTATGATAAAAGCAATAATAATAACAGTAAAACAAAAAATCAAATAATAATGATGAATATGACTAAGACCTAATAAAGTAAATGCTGGCAGTATTTTTACATCAGGTGCTATACATACAGATTATGGTGAAAGCAATAATAATAACAGTAAAAAAAAATCAAATAATAATGACAAACATGAGAAAGAGTGGCAATAATAATGAAGGTTTGTGCAGATGTACATTAATATATTGGTGTGTGAAGTAGATGTTTACTAGTATAGCGAGTTTTGAGTAAGGGAGGTTTAAGGAGGGGGAGAGAGGGAAGTAATGAGGTGAAGTGCACTCATGTACAGAGGAAGGCATTACTGTTGCTTAAGTAGATACGTCATTAACTGTTTTTTGAAGCCGGTCATGTTTTTAAGTTCTCTAACATAACGAGGGAGGTTATTCCAGAGTCGGGTTCCCGCTACTGTAAAGGACTTGGAGAAGGTGACTGAGCGATGCAGTGGAACGGAGAGGATTTTATTATGATGGGAACGTGTGTTTCTGTCATGTTGTTCCGACATGAGTGTTAGGGAAGAGGAGAGATATGAAGGACAGTGTACATTTATAAGGCAGTAGATGAGACAGAGTGTATGGAAATCTCTGCGTTTGTCTGCACGCAGCCAGGACAATTTTGCATATGCTGGTGAAATGTGATCAAAAAGTCGAACGTCACAGATATATCGGACGCAGGCATTCGTGACCAATTCTAGACGTCGGGAATTTTCCTGAGAGAGGCCTTGTAGGATAATATCGCTGTAGTCAATGATTGGGAGTATAAGCGTTTGTACTAATTTCTTTTTCAGATCGAAAGGGAAGAGTTTTTTATATTTTTGTAGGACATGAAGGGATGCTGATGCTTTTTTGCACACTGCAGTTACGTGCTCTGTCCAATTTAGATTTTCATCAATTATTACTCCCAAACTCATTGCTGATGGCGAGAAGTTAATATTTGTTCCATTTAGGATAAGAGGTGGTACGGATTCCCGATGTTTTGGGCTAATGAGCTTAGAGTGACCAACAAGTACCGCTTGGGTTTTAGATGGGTTTAGTTTTAGACCTATGTCCTGTGCCCAGTTTGACAGCGCATCGAGGTCAGTATTGAAATTTTCAATAGCTTTCTTGAGATTGCTTGGTTTCGCACTTAGATACAACTGAAGGTCATCAGCATACATATGGTATTTGCAATAGGCCAGGACCGATGACACATCATTTACATAAAGAGAGAAGAGTATAGGACCTAATACTGAGCCTTGGGGAACGCCTGACACTACCTGCCGCCATTGTGATTTTATATCCCCAGACAGGACGCGTTGCTGACGAGACATCATGTATGAGCGAAACCATTGCATTGCGCTTTGTGAGAAATTTAGACCGCTAAGTTTGGCTAGTAAGATGTCGAAGTCGACAGTATCAAATGCTTTGCTGAAATCTAAGAAGCAAATAATAGTCGCTTCTTGTCTGTCCATGGCAAGTTTCAGGTCATCTGTCACCTTTATCAGAGCGGATGTTGTGCTTCGATGTTTACGGAAACCTGATTGGTATTCGTCTAGTAGGTTGTTAGTAATTAGGTAGTTGGTGAGCTGGTCATGAACTATATATTCTAAGGCCTTTGATAGTGCAGGAAGAAGGCAGATGGGGCGGTAGTCAGAGGCTGCTGTGGCGATGTCCTTTTTAGGCAGTGGCTTAATTTGTCCCAGTTTCCAGGCCTCAGGGAAAACACTTGTGATTAATGAATCGTTGAAAATGTCTGTTATAGAGGGCAGTAGTTGGTCAATAATAAGTTTTACCATCTGGATAGTGATACCATCATGTCCAGTAGATGCTGATCTAATCCGCATTATGGCTTTCTTGACAGTACTGCAAGTGACGTGCTGTAGATAGAATTTTTCTTTGCTACAGTCGTTCATCCCAATGAAGTAATCAATGATTCTCTGTTTTTTTTTGCGGATCAATTTTGGTTGCAGGTAATGTGAAGAATCGGTTTAGTTCTTCAGCTGGGACCATGGGATTTTCTGCAACTTTTATTTTGCCTAAACCGAGACTACGGAGATTTTTCCACAGGATAGCTGGTCTACATCTATTGTCAGCTAATGTACGGGCATGTCTGAGTTTAGCGTTTCTCACCGCTTGACTGACTTTGTTTCGTTTCTGCTTGTATACAGCGTGATTTTCAGGTGTAGGGTGTATCTTGTATGCTCGATGTGCAGCATCTCTGAGATTCATGAGCTGTTTTAGTTCATCAGTCAGCCAAGGTGCAGGTTGCCTTTTTACTTTTCTGGTCTTTATTGGAGCATATTTGTCATATAGCTGAGTAATTTTGTTTGTGAAATCGTGGAGTTTGTCGTTTATGTCCATGAGGGGAGTAGAGGTCATCCCCCAAACTATTTTTTGTGCCTCAGTTTCGAGTTCAGGCCAATTTATGCGTTTGAGGTCTCGGTATGTAGACAGTTTTTGTTTCTTTCTAGGACATTCTAGTGAATACGTCATGGAAATGATGTCATGGGCAGACATGCCAGGCGCAGATATTTGAGAGGTGCGGATTATTCTGTTCGGAGATTTCGTTGCGAATATATCTATGAACGTGTGACTGGTAGTCGTGTGATGAGTAGGTGCCAGCTGAAGTAGCGTCATATTTGAGGAAGAAAGCATCCTCTTAAATTTCCCAGTGGAAGGACTATTGCACAGAAAATTAATGTTAGTGTCACCAGCTATAATTACATGTTCATATGACGATTCGAGACTAGAGAGGGCAGTTTCGAAGCAGGCGAACCCACCTACTTTAGGAGGTTTGTAAAGGACACATATTAAGCGCTTTCTGTTAAGTGATTTGATCTCTATGAACATATATTCCACTTGTTTATCTACATTGTTGTCGGATGTGTGTAGTACTGTAGGTGACAAATCAGAGCGTATGTACGCCCCTACTCCGCCCCCTCGTCTGTTGCATCTGTCGTGCCTGAGAAAGATATAGCCATCTAGGTTTACGGAAGTTGTAGGAATACTTGGTTTGAGCCAAGTTTCTGACAAAAGTATTACGTGTATATCAGCAGTTTGAAATATATATTTGAACTCGTCGAAGTGAGCTGGCAGAGACTGGACATTTGCATGTGCAATATGCAGCTTGGTGCGTTCGGGTGTTGATTGCCCGAGGAGGCTGCCGACCGATGTTTGCGGGTCGTGGTTGGCGGTGACAAGAGGGTCTGGCATGAGGAATGCGGAAAGCGTGTGAAGGAGAGGCGGGTGAGGGAGTGTCCTCCCAGTTCTGTGCAGTGAAAGCGGCCGGGAGGGGGTAGGTCCCCGGGGAGACAACGGGATCTGCGGCCAAGGTCAGCGAGGTCTGCAACGGTTATGGAAGTAGCAGTGGGCTGGCAGGGGAAGGAATTTCGCTAAATACAATGGGAGTAATCTGCACGTTATGAAATAGTGTGATATTAATTGCACTTATGAGGATAACAACTAAAGTATGATGGTGGGTTGCTAATTAAGGATGGAAGTGAGACTACCTAATGCAATAATTAACAAAATTACATGAGAAAAACAATTAAAAATGAAAATAGTTATGTGGAGAAACGAAGAGTTGATAATACAAATAATAACAAATATTACACGAGAAAAAATAATTAGAGATAAAAAAAATAGTTATTTAGAGAAACGAACAATTTGATGATACATTAGTTACGATATGGTTGACAGTGTAAACAATATAAACATACAGGTTAGTGGCAGCAAGATTAGACATGATTTAGCTTCTAAAGCACAGGCTTTCGAGTTCATTAACACTGCAAATTGTTTTCTTTCCGTTTTCGGTCTTAACCATTATCCTGCCGTCATTTGTCCATACGTTATGTAGCCCAAATTTCGAAATCGCGCTCTTCAAAATGTTTAGTCTTTCAGAGGTCAGATCCTCGCGTACTGTCAGACCCGACTTCGCGAGATTCTTCTTTGCTCTGAAGATTTCAGATCTCTTCCTATACGACATAAATTTCACAATTATAGGCCTTGGTTTTGTAGAACCTGGCGACCTACGACCCACTCTATGACTTCTGTCAATGTCACTCAGAGTCACCTGCACGCCTAGCTTTTCTTGGACAAGGTTTATCACAAGCTCATCTGTGTTCTCTCTGCTGCTCTCTGGAATGCCGAACAGTCTGAGATTATTGCGTCTCTGATATTGTTCGAGCTCGTCCGTCTTCTCGATCAATTTCTGTTCGAGCAGTCGTGCTTTCTCCTCACTTGCTTTTAAAGATGTGTCCAGTGCACGGATCTCGCTCGCATTCGCCTCCAGAGTTTTCTGTATTTTGTCCGTCACTGCTGCAGTGACAGCATCAGTGATGGTTTGAACAACGAGCCCGAGCGTCTCCTTAGCCTGCAGCGCGGCACTCACCTCAGCCTTCACGAGTGCGGCGATGTCAGCGATCCCGGGCGGAGCGGCCGCAGCTCCCGGTGTGGACTCCACGCCTGCGCTGTCTCCGGCCTGGCCGTTGGCTGCACTGCGCGTTGTTCGGCGATTTTCCATTTTTAGTACGATTCCGTGTAATTGGTGCTCAGTATGTGATGTTAAATACGACACTCGGCAGTAGATATACGGCTTTAGTATATGTAGACTAGCCTAACTGCTTAAAACACCTCCAGATTTCACGTAAACTTGCGAGCCAAGCTAACGCACGTCACTCATTCGCCGCCATGTTTGACACATCGCCGATATCATTACGTCATCGCTCAGGGGTTGTTCCAAGGTCTCGTTCAATTCCCACAAGCGTTCGGTAGACTCTCTCAACGTTCCTCTCCATGTACTAAGTGACTTACGGTGCAGCAGGTCCTCAATTGCTGCACACTGATGACTTTTGGACCAGTATTTCTTCAAGAATTCTCCTTCAAACTGATCAAAACTAGTGGTCCCTTCCTTCTTCCTGACTCCCCAATTGAAGGCCTCACCTTCCATTGTAATCCTCTGGTTATTCTCTTCTCGTTGCATGGCGATAGCATCTCTCAGATTGTCAGCCAGTTGGTTTTGTCTATCTCCTGCCCCCTTAACCGCATCGTTGCATTGTTTCTGCATCTGCGTCACCTCAGCGATTCTATGATCACAATTCGTTTCCATTTCGGTGATCCCTTCTCCCAATTCGGCTTTAGTTTCTTCAACATCGTCTTCTATCTTCTTTGTTAGCTTTCCTTCCATCTTTTCCACGTCTGCCTGGACTTGGTCTATGCTCTTCTGTAGCTTACTCTCTCTCTCATCGATGTTCATCTTCAGTCGTTCTGGTAACTCCTGCATTTCCTTCTTCAGATTACATTCCGTTTTCGTATATGGTGTTTTGATCTCTTGTACACCTTTCTCTAACGATTCTCTAGTTTTCTGGAAATCTTCCTTTAACGATTCTCTGAATTCTCGTAAATCTTCCTTTACTGATTCTCTGAATTCTCGTGAACTTTTCTCTAATGATTCTCTGAATTCTCGTGAACTTTTCTCTACTGTTTCTCTGAGACTTTTCCCTAATGATTCGTAGCTTTCCTTTATCAAGTCTACCAACACCGACCATCTATCTGCATCTTCTGAAACTGACTTATCTCTCGTCGTCCGTCCCGGTGTCTCGGGATAACTAGTTGAATGTGCTAATGGACTATCTAAGGACAATCCACAACCACTGATTCCTGAATCATCTTTGTCTTCCTGTCCTATTCCTTTCCTTTCAACTACTGCCTCACAAACCTGCTTATCTTCCGTAGCCATGTTTGATTATTTTTAATGCACAGGCAAGTAATATAGAATAACCTCTAACAACCCAAAACACTCCTATTTACCATGAAACTAATTAAACCGTACCTGCAGTATTCTCAGTTAATCTCAATTTGATACAATATGCATGAGTACCGAAACATAACAACCCTCAACTTAATAACATCAAATATCAATTTTCACATACACAGTTCATGCAAAATGTTTTAAATAAGATAAGTCACACCATTCATTACATCTATAAATGTAAAATCCCCAAAGACAATGAGCATATCTGTCTAATTACCCTTTGACCAACGCAGTATGCACAAAAAACGTATGGTATATTTCAGAGCGTATCTCGCAATTTTTTAGAATTTATTATAATTGAACACTTTCCCAAATGTAAAAACCTAGTAAAAAAAATGTTTATTTACTGCGAAGATTGCACACTGCAATTGAATGTTATGCCAACCGGTTGTCTTCACTCACCAACCGACGTTACCGCGAGTCGCGATGTTTTGACGTTTGAAGTGAAGTGGGCGTGGCGCTGTGCTGTGGCGAGCCGTCGTGAGGTTGCGCCGCTTGCTGTGCTGTGGGGAGCCGTCGTAGTTCTCAGCCGTCCACTCCGTGGCGCTGCAGGCGGGCGTAGTTTGTAGTTTGGCCGCTAGGTGCCGGGACTGCGCTCGGTGTCTCGAAGTCGCGTCGCTCAGCCGGCCGCTCCGTGGTAGGATGTCGTGTGAAATCACCTCGCGGAACGAAGCTCTTTGGTGCAGCTGCTACACGGGTCTGCGTGACGTCACTCAACAATTACGTCGGCACAATATATTATCGTCCGCATAACAGTTTATGGGTCCACATAAAGTTGTCCGATTTTCACCGTTCGAAAAGCAATTTCAGTCAAAATACTACCGCTAAACACTTCTTTCAAAATTTTCGTGACGAATACTTGGCTCGTTTTGGTCGTAATACTGTTCACACGTGTCTCTCTTTAGTGTTCACTTTTCACAGTTTTTCGCGCGGATTTACGCATTTGCACATTATAACACAGTTTATTGACACTATATTCTTATCTAATATGGCAAGAAATAACAGTTCAGTCAACACCGTAAGATTCTATTACTTTGTATTGTTCAACAATGCACTGTTCCTTGTCGCGATTTCAAAGTTTATATTCTGACTCGATCCAAAATGAAAAAAAATATTTTCTTGTGTTAAATAAGGTAAAATTACCTATTGTTCTTTACTGTTCGTCCGAAAATTGCACTAGTCCTTTCACGGTAAGCCAAGGGTGTAACACCCCCGGATTAAAATGTCCCGCTCGATCGAGATCTGATAGCAGCCCAGATATTAATTACTAATTGATATGACCGTGTACCTGATGGGGTTGGCAATCGGAATGGACTGCTACGGAGGTGTTACATTCCATCCTGTCCTCTTAAGAGCTGTAATAATCTGCTGTTTGGTAGTAAGAAGAATGTCAACACAGCTTCACTAGTCAATACCTATATTTGTCTCAAAAAACACAAGAATAAGGAGACAGCCACTGCCTTCGTCATTACACAGTTAAAGACGGCTAATCTCAGCACAGGCCTTTTCGTTATTCACTATCGTCACACGCTAATCCAATCACTGCAATCCAACACTGCAATCCAAATAATGCCGGCGCGGTAGACGCGGAATCTCAAATATCGGCACATAAATATCACTGACTCACTTTAGTAATAATACTTTATCACTTCCCGTATTAGTACTAACACAAAGGGGCTGAACCGCGGCGATGGCCACTCCCTTTGTCGGTAATTTATAGCAATTGCTGGCTTCTGCTCAGCTCTGCCCGCCTCGCGGGAACCTACCACACACACACTGCCTGACTTTGACTCAGCTCTCACTCTCGCGACCCGACACACTATCGATAGTTGCCCTGTCGACCTGTGTGAGTGCAAACCTAGTAGTAAGGGCCTGCGGACCCCTTACAAGTGCACACACTCCTATGCAGGATCGGTTAAAATGGGAAAAATGTATTACATTAACAACATAGAATAGTGGTCTGCAAACCGTGCAGCCTGAATAAAGTACTCGGGTGACCCGTTGTATTTCGTAATAATAAAACTAGGACACCTTCTCATCAGGTGTTTCGGGATTTTGAAACGGTGTCATTGACTGCACTGCAATGCCATATACTTGGTCTCCTAAAATTAAAGCACTGCCGTGGTTCTCTCACAATATACGGTAAACATCTGAGGTTCTCCGTATCGTAGCGTCATGTACAGACCAAGACCGTGAAGCATCAGCACTCGTAGACATTTCGCTGTTATCACTCGTCGCCTGCAAATTTATAGATGGAAAGCCCTTTCGATTAACGTATTCGTCTCCATGTGCAGAAGGTTTCATTACAGGTATGCGAGTGCAGTCTAGGGCCCCCTACCGCACATGGAAACTTACATCTCGACTGCCATTTAGTTTCAGCTGTTTCTAGTTCGTTAACGTTTCTCGGAAACCGGATCCTCAATGGTGATTTTGTTAACCTGTTGCAGAACAGAACTGTTAGTAATACTGTTGTCCGGTGTATTCCCAAGTACCTGACTTTAAGGAAAGGGTGATAATCGAACTGTGCTTTGGACAGATAAAAATGCGTTTCCCAATTCTGCAAAATAAAATAAGGCTTGCCCAAACAAAAATCCCCAGTGTGATAACAGACTGTTTGGTTTTGCACAACACAGCAGAACACATAGAGAATGAAGATTTTGATGCACCTAGTGATAAGAAACTTCATAAGTGCACAAACTGTCTAACCTGCACCATTTGAAACAGGTACAAGTTACTCTTTTTGTTTTACTTTACCGAAAAATTGTTTAAAGGATGTGGTGAACCGATTTGCCTGACACGACAGTAAATAAGTGCATACATTTCTTAACATTTCAAATTGGATTATGTTACTCTTGTTGTTTCATTGAAAAGAAATTTGTACTGAATATTATCTGTAATAGGATACAGAATTTGTTAAATGAGGAATGTAAATGAGCATTCCCTTAAAAAAATGTTTTTATTAATAAAAATCGGTGCTGTAATACAACATTACACAATTTGTTCTATTGTATCTTTTTCTTCACGCATCAGTTTCTGCTGCTTTCTCTTAAGTATATCTGACTGGTACAATAGCACCAGTCTTTGCAGCTGTGAGTTGGACAAATTCGTCATCTCATCAGTTACTGTGCTCAATCTCAGCTGTTAAGACACTCTGTCACGCCCCAAAACAGGTGACTTAGCAGGTATGACAACTTCGGGGCCCATCAGATCTGTATGGTCTGCTGTAACAATTTGCGGTAGCTGCAAAACTGATTCTGGTTAGAAGAATGTACGATCTGCATCAGTTACCTCTAAACTCCCTGGGGAAGAGATGGTAGAGGTGGAACCACCTACTGCACAAGCTCCTAATAAAAATTTAAAAAGGTAATAGTGTGTGCGTCGTGATTCAGTTTCCAGTTAGTATATATAGCAAGCAGGTGTACGCAGAAATGTGGGAGAGGTTTGTCCAATTTCATGCATAATACTGTGATACTTTTACAGAAAAGTGATCTCGATGAATTTTACCAAACATTTTCACTTTGACGCATTAAAAATAAGTATTCTTCTGATTGACAATTTCAAAAATAATTAAGTGCATAACAAAAAAGAAACGGAAAGTATGGGACTTACCAGGAATTATGTGGATATTTGGGTTGCAGTCATCTCCATCCAAAAACTTCAAAAATATGTTCCCAATTTTTTAGGGAGATCTTAATGTTGCCCACCTTATTTACATCTGTCTTAGACTTGATCCATGATGTCATAGTGTGCAGTTTCTTCATAACCTGCCCATCTGAAATTTCTTTCCCAATAACTAACTCTGTAACAGTGCTGTATTTCCTTAATACTATGTCTTCTTCCTTCTTGCTGCCAGAGTTTGTGATTTGCTGAAGATAGCTGGATAATCTTTTATAATATTGGCAAAAGCTTATTCGGAATCTTCCATTTTGGCACAGAAATAATGTAAGAAAAACTTTCAGTAACAGAAACACATGCAAACGAAACCAACTGAGAACCAAAGATGTTGGATTTTAATCTCTTTGCTGAGAACTTACTCAATAAGGAGGGGAGGTAGAGAGAAAATACTCCTGGGTCAGAGATTATGCTGCCTAGTTTTTATCAGAGAAATTTCTCTGAGAAAGTGCTTTTGCTCTGAGTATCTACTCTGGAGAATGTTCTTGTTTTTATTCATACACCCCAATGTGTAAGTTGCTGAACTCAAACTTTTGCATAGATCCAGGATATGGTTTGACCAGTTCAGTTCGCTGTCTATGTGGATGCCTAGGTATTTTGAGGTATCCAACCTGGTTATCACCTGTTCACATACTTTTATTACTATTTCTTCATCTTTGAATGTTGTGTGGAACTGAATGTAGTTCATTTTAGTGTAATTTAAAGAAAGGCCATTAATGTTAAACCAGTTCACTGTTTCACTTAAAACCTTATTTGCTGTTTTTTCAAGTTTATCTACTGAATTATTGATAACTAATGTAGTGTCATCAGCAAAAATGGCGAATCTGTACAGAGAGGCACATCATTTATAAAGATAAGCTCTTGAGCAAATAAGTTTGATGACCACTGACCTAGAGTGATGGTGTTGTATGTAAATCAGTATGTAGAGAGATTAAGAACCAGAAACAAGGTCCCCAAAGTTCTTTTAGTTAATAAATCTTTGTCTCTGTAACAGATGAGAAATGAGATTTACATTGAACTGGTTGCAACACAAACTTGTCAATGTTCAAGGTGTTTCAAATTTAGATGCATCTCATTCTTTTGATCTAAAAACTACCATTCTGACATTTTACATGTGATCACTGTTTTGTGGAGTTATCCTCTATCAGTGCACCTGATGTAAAATTGTTTATTAAGCAGAAAGAATATTGTGTAAGGCAGACAACGGTAAACATTGCAGAGGCCTTGTTAATAATCGTGCAATTATCTAATTTCCCAACGTATTCACTCCATAATAGTACTTGTTGTCAATGATAGTAAATCACACAGACAGAGAGAGAGAGAGAGAGAGAGAGAGAGAGAGAGAGAGAGAGAGAGAGAGAGAGATTCCATGTAGACTTTGCCTCTTAGGGTTCAGAGTGCAGTGATGTACTCTGTGGAAAGGTATTCAACAAGCTCCCATCCTACATGAAGCAAGGAGTTGGGAATCCCTACTATTTTGGAAGGACACCGCATACATACCTCATTGTAGTCCAATTTAAATGAGTTGTCACTCGACGTCTAGACTCCAAAGTTGTGGCTTTATTATGTCAAGTACTGTCTTGAGACAGCTGCCAAACCAAATTTCTCTCTGGAGCAACAGGGAACACTTCAACCCTTTCAGGTACATAAGAAAACTAAAGTGCTAGTGATTAAAATTTTTGTCTCTCTGTGGTAACTAGAGGTTTTATAAACAAAATGTTATTATTTCAAACATTTTTATTTGTACTGCTTAAAAAAAACTGGGACATATTTGTCCCTGTGGTCCTTAGAGGACAGTTACAGAACACATTACACTTAATACATTGAAAAATTAGAGGCTGTGTATATGTGGTCTATTTAATGTGAAATTCTGCAAAACAGTTTCTGCTTGAAGTAAAGCATAAATTAACACCACACTGTTCACAAACATTGTAAGTGCGATTTTCAACACACTTTGAAGCACAAAGAACGCATCTCTTCCTTACGTTTGATTTTTATCATTCAGTGCTCTGGACTCTTTGGATCGCAACTGGTCTGCAACGTTCTTGATGTTTGATAAATTCCTTTGTTGACTTGAATAATTTCCAGTTAGATTTCTCGGAATGCATTGTATGAACTCTAGGGATGATAGTGTCGATTTTAATCCTGATTCTTCTGCAGATTTTGAATATATTAGGTATGCATTGTTTACACCAATGTCAAGATGATCAAAGTGATCAAAGAAATTTCTCAGGTAATACTTAATCTTTGCATTCCTGTCGATCTCTTAAGTCACTTTCTTTTGGTCCGTAAGGTCCACACCTCCCATCCACTTGTTGTACTTTCTTATCATAAGAGGACACTGAACATGGATCTTTTCAGAAGAACGACACTGATGCCTCTTCACTGTCGTACATGGTATTGGGGAAATAAAATTAGTCAGTAGAAAAACTGGCTTGTTATCCATCCATTTGACGATTGTCAGACCATTGCTACTGAGACTGTATGAATCACCTCTTTTTATTTCCTTGTCTGGAGGGAATGTCTTTGGGATGTTTTTATGACTGGTGCGCACTGTTCCGTGTGATCTGATATTTTGTAAACAGAGGTAATACTGCAAAGCTGGAGAGTTAAAAAAGTTATCTATGTAAATTTCACATCTCAGTCCGGATAGTGATTTTGTCAGTTGCAGAACCAAGTCCTACTTCAGGACCTGAGGGTTTTTTTCGCCAGTGTATAAATCACACTCAAATAGGTAGCCAGTTTCCGAATCACATCTGCACCACATTTTGAAACCCCATTTGACTGGCTTGTTTTTTGACATACTGTCGCATAATATTATGTCCTTTGAATCTCAATAGGCTCATCTACAGATTGAGCCCTAGTTGCATTAAAAGATTGCTGGAAGGTTTTGTTCAAATGGGTAATTACAGGTCTCACTTTGTATGTGTGGTCTTCCTTTATTGACTGATCTGCATTGTTGGAAAAATGTAAGTAATTTCGAATCTCTTCAAACCGATGTAGTGGCATAATCTGAGCTATATAAGGAACACCTAAATCGGGTTCAGTTGCCCAGTAGCTTCTAAATGTAGGTAAAAATATGGTACCCCATTACCAGGTTCATACCAAGAAATGCCTCGATTTCATCTTCATTTGTGCTGATTGCATTGCCTGATTGTTCTGCATATGGAATACTTTCAGGAATTAATATATAGTGCACCAAATCTTTTAGGCCAATAGTGGAAGAAAATATTTCAAATGGCTGTGGCATTTCACGATTTTCACTGACACTAAACAAAAGCACTTTCCCAAATTGCTGATTCATGTTATCACTGAACTGTCTTGGTTGGTAATTTATGGACCATTTAATTTCTGGTAAATCTGGAAGGGAATCAGGTACCTCAGCATTTGGTTCTGATATCTCGTCTGTATGCCTTCTTTTGGTAGGTGTGCTACATATTTCTTTTTCAGGATCTTCTATAACAGATTATATTCGTCATCACTACTGCAAGCCTCAAAAATCTGCATAACACTTTCATCCGTGATGAAAAATTCTCTTTTTCTGGAGCACATGACCTAAAAGCAGATTTGAAATTATACCAGCACAAATTTTTTCCGCTTAATTAATAAAACGAAAGATAATATATTTTCAACCAAATTTTAAATACCATTCTGCTCTTTTTTTATGTAATAGTAACGATTTCATAACATTCAAAAAACAAGTACACAAATTACCATTGTGGTACATTGGGACAACTATGTCCCAAAGAATGAAAATAAAGATTTCCACTGATGAAATACAGTTATTTTCTAAATGAATGGTCTAAAGTAAAAGAGAAACATACTTGAATATACTTTCAAGCTATGACAGTAAGGCAGAGAACAATACGCACACAATAGTTGAATAAATTTGTGTGTCTGCTCGAAGTGAGAACCACCAACAATAACAGACTACTAATGGTAGTTATAGTAATTGTTGCCACCAAAGATCATCGATATTAAAGAAAACAAATCTCTCTGCTTCAAGTAGAGCATCTGCAACACATCAAATGTGATTACAGCCCAATTACTGAGGTGATTTATATGTGGGATAAATGTGTCCCGTGTACGTGAAAGGGTTAAAGCCTGCATCTTCCACAAAAATCAAATAAAAAATTTCAAATTTACATACAACAACAGTTTGTCTCAGCATGTCAAAATTCTGTTTGCAGTTCTAATGAGGGAAAGAGTTAAGTTAGTTTTTCTGAAACAGGTTAAATTTTCCCGTTGATAAGCAGCTTCAAACTTATCACACCATATCCCAAAAACAAATGCTCTATGAGCAATACTTTTTTTCTTAATCGATCACTAAAATATCAAATATCTTGCTTGAGGCAACAGATTTTTCAAATCAAAATATCCACGGGTATGCTGCTGGTCTAGTGTCCAACAGGCACAATATTTCGGCGATCATACATGTCGCCATCATCAGGTGAACTGACGGACTGAGCTCCTGTGAACGTGCCGGCACGGAGATCCGTACGCTATGGCTGCTCAGAGGGAACTGGGTTCGGTCGCGGCAGCGGCCGATTTAAATACCCTCCGCCGGCTGCGCGCTCCCTCCGCCGTCCGCGCCCCGCGCCACGGTCGCGCGGTGGAACAGATCACGACGGCGTCTGAGATGACGTCGGTGTGATGGCTCTGTCCGCCGTGGTCGTCACAACTATACGTTTGCTCGATTTACTCTCGATTAACCCGATCGCTGGTTCCGAAGCCTTGCTAAGATTATAGCCACAGTCACGGTTTATGAGGTCGTCATTGGTGCGAATTTCGATGGCATCTCTAACAACGCTGTCCCAGTATCTCGACGTCTGTACCAGAATCCTCGTGCGTTCATACTCCGTAGCGTGATTTTCCGACAAACAATGTTCAGCGACCGCCGACTTGCTCGGATACACCAGTCAAGTGTGCCTCTGGTGTTCACGGCATCGATCCTCGATGGTACGCATCGTCTGACCAATATACGACTTGCCACATTGACACGGAATCTGGTACACGCCGGCCTTCCTCAAACCCAGGTCATCTTTGGCGCTCCCCACCAGTGCACGAGTTTTATTTGGAGGACAAAACACAGTTCCGACCCGGTGTTTCTTCAGAATGCGGGCGATTTTCCCCGAGAGTGCGCCTGTGTATGGAATAAATGCAGTGCCTACCTCCTCCCTCGTGACTTCATCCATCTCAACAGGTTGTGCTGCAGTGGTTGGGTGGAGAACACGTTGAATCTGCCACTCTGACTACCCATTTTTTCGAAATACAGTTCTCAGATGTTCCAATTCCTGGGGTAGACTCTCTGCGTCAGAGATAGTGCGCGCCCTATGTACTAGAGTTTTAAGCACCCCATTCCTCTGTGAAGGGTGGTGGCAGCTGTCTGCGTGCAAATACAGATCAGTGTGCGTAGTCTTCCGATACACCCCATGAGCTAGGGTGCCGTCAGCCCTTCTCTTGACCAAGACGTCAAGGAAATGTAATTTACCCTCTGTTTCAGTCCCCATAGTGAATTTGATGTTGGGGTGTATGGAGTTTAGATGTGTAAGGAAGTGAAGGAGTTTATCCATACCATGTGGCCGGATGACGAACGTGTCGTCCACGTAATGGAAAAAGCAAGTTGGTTTCCATACGGATGACGACAGGGCTTCCTCCTCGAAGTTCTCCATGTACAAATTCGCTACCACCGGTGAGAGTGGGCTACCCATGGTGACTCCCTCCGTTTGTTCGTAGTATTCTCCATTAAAAAGAAAATACGTGGAAGTCAAGACATGCCTAAAAAGTTCAGTGGTCTTCTCGTCAAACTTCTGACTAATCAATTCTAGTGACTCGCGCAGGGGTACCCTCGTAAACAAGGAAACGACGTCAAAACTCATCATGATATCTGACTCATCCAACCTGAAGCTATCAAGGCGTTTAACAAAATCCACGGAATTACGGATGTGATGAGGGCATTTACCCACATAAGGACTTAATATTCCCGCCAGGTATTTGGCCAACAAATATTTAGGTGCCCTGATGTTGCTGACAATGGGGCGTAATGGTACCCCCTCTTTGTGAACCTTCGGGAGTCCATATAGTCTAGGCGGTACCGGACCTTGGGGTAACAATTTCTTAGCGTCACCCTCCGGTAAATCTGCATCCTTGAGAAGCGCCCTCGTCTTGTTCTCCACCTTCTTTGTAGGGTCAACGCTGATCTTCCGGTAGGAATCGTCATTTAGCAGGCTCTGCATCTTATCAGTGTAGTCCTTACGGGAGACAACAACTGTAGCATTGCCTTTGTCAACCGGTAAGACAATAATTTCAGAGCGCTCCCTCAGATCACGAATGGTCGCCCTCTCTTTACTGCTGATATTTGACTTCATCGGCTTGGATTTCGTCAACGCACGACAAGTTTCACGACGTATTTCCTCGGCTGATTCTGGCGGAAGGCACTTCTCAAGGACCCCGGTGCGGTCTCCACTGAGACGGAACGGCTAATCTCCAAAATTTTGGTTGTCACTTACATCCTGCGAGAAGTCCGGGACCCTCCCTCCTTCTCCTGTAAACGCGAGACGAGGTAGTCGTTTTCTGCCCATTGTAGTGGTTAATAAAAAAGAAAAAAGAGAAGAAAAAGTTGAAAATGTGGTGAATAAAGGGGGGTTTTAAAATCGTTAATGACCGTGAAAAAGGGAAAGAATGAAATGCAAATCGGACTTCGTATTACAGAAAAGCTATCGGACTTCGTGATTCGGAAAAGCTATTTTCAGGGTGGTCCTCATGGCGTTTCTGAGCAAAAATCAAACCAACTGCCACTACAAAAATTATTTGAAAGAGAAGAGAGAATAACAAAATGTGATTAACAGGGGGAAATGGCGTAGATAAGAGTTCATTCTTTACCGTGTTAACGCGTCTTCTCTCGTGCGGCATCCAGGTCTTGTTCTCCCAAAAATCTCCTGCTCCATTTCTGCATGAAAAGTCTTAGCTGCTCCGAAATTTTGCAATAAATTTAATTGTCCAGGAATTAATAATGTATACAAAACCGTCTTGATATTAAATGCAATGTATTTTATGTTGCTGCTTCCATCCTTCAAATTTTATACAAACTTCCACAATACATCTGCACATCAATAAGTTTTTTCGTCTTAATCTGACCGAGACTAGCTAATTAGTGAGTAAAGCTTCTGCTCTCGAGAGACAAAAGCGGGTAGAAAACAGTTACAATTTTAGTACCTTCATTTTCTTATATATTTTCTGTGCCATCGAGCGCTCGTACAGCTGCGACGGTATAATTTATATCTGAAGGAACGAATGTAGCGCTGCAAAATTCAAAGTCCCGCTACACCGTTTCCAGGACGTAGGGATTTGGGGAAATGAACACGCCGCTGTAGCTGCTGAGGCGGCTCGCTCCCTTCCACTGTAAAGACCCCCCCCCCCTGTGGGCTGTCCCTCGTTTGTGATTGGTAAGGCCACGTGTTGGTGAACGGCTCAGTTGCCGAAAGTGAGGAATAGTGAACTACGTTCTGTGAAATCATCAGTGTCACCGTGGTTCACCTCCTTCCACCTGTGACGCGGCTGGTAGTGGGACATTGTCCACTGACACGTGGCTTCCTCTTACGATGTGAGGGAGCCCTCAGTATACCGCAGATGAGGGTCACAGCTATCAGCAAGACATATCTTAATTGTGTTCTACACTATGACCTGACTGTCGATCAGGGTCCCCCACAGGCGTGCCCTCTATTAAAACTAATGATGAGGTGAGAGTTGTTTGTGTCTTACGGTTTTCGCCTGGTGTCCAGAATTCATCCCCAGATATTTGAGATTTTTGTGTGTCACAGAGGGGCTTGTCACTCACTATTTATAAGTAGTCACCCAGCCACAACCATCTGCCTCCTTTTTAACAGTGTCTTTACTGATATCTTATCCCCCGTGTCAACTAGTTGCCCGCTGTCACTTGTCGCGATTTTATTAAAAGGTTTTCCGAATCTCACCGTATCGTCATTGCCTATCGGTACTCGTAGTGGAATGCAACTTGCCATTTCTTACATAGATTTTCACCGTGCTCATCAGTGTATCATTAAAACGAGGGTGCTGCTGACCTTGCTGTTCAGCGTCCTCAGTTGTAATGCGACATCCCCTTCTTGCCAGACGGTGGTGCTCACCAGTTGCCAAATTAGAAAAGACAGCGTCCCAATAGTGAGGGTCCACGCACCATTATTGTTTCTGTGACTTTGAAAATCTCTCTAGTTGGCATCTTCGTCCAAATTCCTTCACGAATCACTGGTCCGTATATTTTCCTCGGAATTTTTCTTTCCTGCTTTTCAATCTCTCCGATCTTCATATGACCACAAATCACTGTAGTTTCTGCAGCATAAAGTGCTTCTGGTAGAACTACTCTGTTGTAATGCCTTAGTTTCGCATTGACAGGAATAGATTTCTTATTATAGTGATTCCGAGTGAGCTTATACGCTTTTTGAAGTCTGGAGATTCTATCTTTATTGGCTATTGAGTTCAGTCCTGACGGTTGGATTCTCTCTCCCAGATATCTGAAGTGGGCAACTTGTGCCACTTTCCTGTATTGGGTAGTAATGGAGATTATCTACAGGTTTGTTTTCCATATACTGTGATTTCTCATAGGAAATTTGTAGCCCAGTTTTCTGAGAGATTTCTTGTAGTTTTTCAATGCGAGTTTGGCTTCCTGTCTATTCATTAGAATGGCGAGATCGTCTGCGAAAGCCGGACACTTCGCCCTGATTCTCTGCTCTTGTGTAATCCCGAGCTGACTTCCCTTTATTTCCTTTTTCCCGTGTCCTCGCAATTTTTTTCCAGAACCGTATTCAATAGAAGAGGGGACATCCCATCTCCTTGGTGAACACCAGTATGGATATGAAATGCTTCTGATGTTTCTCCCGTGAATTAAACTTTGGAGGTTGTATCTGTTAATTCCTGTTTAATTGACCCTGTTTTCCTGTCAATCCTGAACTCCTCTTAAGTGTAGAATAATGTTTGCCTGTCTATTGAATCGTAAGCCTTTTTAAAATCGACAAAAGTTACCACAGTATCTCTACGTCTTCTCATTTGCAAAATTGTTTTTAAGTTCCATATCTGTTAGATGCGAGATCGACCTTTGCGAAACTCTGCCCGATACTCCCCTATTAACTGGTCTGCTTGTTCTTCCAGTATCACAGGGCCTTTGAAAGAATTTTGTACATTACCGGGAGCAGTGAAATTCCCCTGTAATTATTTGGATCGGTTTTTGCACTTATTTTGTGGAGAGGGTGAATTAATGCACATTTCCACTCTGCAGGTATGTGTTCAGTTTCCCAAATATTTGATATAATTCTCTGGGTTGCTTGTGTGAGATTGTCATTTAATTGCCATACTTCTGCTACGATTCCATCTTCCCCTGGAGACTTGTCGTTCTTAAAAGAATTATTTCCTTTACCTCTTCAAGTGATTCTGTCGGATGCTCGCAGTTGAGAAGTGAGTGAAAATATTTAGCTAAAATTTGACAGTTGTTTTTAGGGATGTTTTGCAGTGATCCATTGGGCCGGCAAAAGCAGATTGGGTGGTTGATACCCTGTTAGGTTTCCTTTGAAATTTTGTAAAAATTTCTGGTGGTCTTCTTGATAAATTCGTGTTTAATTTCTGTAAGTTGGCTTATATCTTATCTACATTTTTCTCTTCGTATTGCCTCAGATGAACTCTTCTGCATTCTCAAATATTCCTGTCATTTTTCTGTAGTTTTGTTGCTACTGAAAGTTTTCGAAGCTTGTATTCTTTCTTCTATTGCTTGATCCCATGCCCTGTTTCACCATGCGTTTTTTCTATTTCTTGGGGGTGTGCCAAATTTCATAGTGCTTAGGGCGGTCTTGTGATTTACAATCCACGGTGATGATCATTAAAGCAGATTATATGCCCATATCGATAAGCGGTGTTCGACGAATCGTAGCCGACTATGGGGCACATACGTTGGTACGTGCACAATAATCACAACATTTATATTGACCAAGATAATGAGGCAAGTACATGTTTTTTAATTGGGACGCTATACATTTTCTTTTCAATCATTCGAACGCTCTGGAAAAGACGCTTATAGTGATGTAACGCACGTTGCTATTGTGATTCAAACGTTGCTTACAAGACGCTGGGAAATATTGTACGATCGAAGGTCGAGGTGGTCAGAAGCGGCCGCAGACTGTAAACACGCCTCGCGCGGGCAGAGTTGTCGTGCTCTATGCAGTATGTACGGCCTACGCTACGTAGGTAAAGCCTCATCTGCCCTCTTCACGATACACCATAGGTACAAGGGTGGCAAGTCGCGTTTTGTATTTAACTGTGACACGTGCTAGTTAATTGCATATCAAAAGGGGATTATAGGAACTATACCAAATGCATGGACATTCCCTGGCTGAAATGAAATGAATAGTTATTGTGTGAACATAGCAACCACTTTGTCACGCAGTTTCTCATCCAAGCTTTGCCCCCTTCCTGCTTACATGTCACACCTGACACAAAGTATGCCGCTGATCGTGTTATTGACGGATGCGTCACGGGAAACTCTTCACCGGGTGACGCCTCAGTGTGGGTAACAAAGCGTCTGCTGTGAAACTACTGTTTCCACAGATAGTATTGGACATTATAATTAGAGAGAATGCACATTTGATAAGATAATCATTTTATTCACATTCATATGCTGACCACCTCCCACCAAACAATACGACAGAAGGACTACCTATGTGGTACACACATTGTCCACACACGTTACATTTCTACTTCAAGGATGTTACTGGTCACTGACGTATGTCGTTTAATAATACATTGGTACGTACTGATAATCTTAACAATTCATAGTGTTCTCAACAAAACATGGCGTTGTACTTAGTATGTACTCAAACGGTTTACCCTCGACTGCAAGACATCTGTAATCGATGTTCAAGAGAATGGGTAACAGATGAAAGGTCAGTGGACGATATGGCAGAGCAAGTTGTGACGATTCGGTGCCACACGTCATCTGGCGTTATTGGGGCTTCGCGGTAGATCGCATCTTTCAGTGTTCCACACAAAAAGAAATCAAGTGGAGTCAAATCGGGGGACCTGGCAGGCCATTGTACTCAGCATTCCGTCCCATCCAGCGGTCAGGAAATGTCTCGTTTAATATTAGACTTCCAACACGTGAGGAGTGAGCTGGGCAGCCGTCGCGATGGAACCACACACACACGCGCTCGTCGAGTGGCATCTGCTCTAGCAGAATGGACAGAATGTTGCTAAGAAAGTCTCCATACTTATTTCAGTTCCTTACTCCTGTAATGAGATAAGGTCCTGCGGTGTAATCTCCTAACATGCTGCACCACACGTTGACGCGCCACGGCCTTTGGTGCTGTAGCTGACGCAACCAGTGTGGGTTCTCAGCTGCCCAGTAGAGCACGTTACGTAAATTTACATTCCCGTGATTAGCGAATGTCGCTTCGTCGGTGAAGAGCACACGTTTGAAGAACGTATTATCATCTCGCAGGTGTCGCAGAGCAAACCGACAAAATTCCATACGACATTCGAAATCGCATCATTAGTGCCCGATGGAGTGAAAGGTGATACGGGTGGAAGTTATGCCGGTGCAGAATGCGCACGACACTCGCCTGGCTGACCCCACATTCCACGGCAGTACGTCTCGTGCCGCAGTGAGGGTCGATAAACGTCGAGGCCAGAACAGCCTCTTCGTGGTCTCTGTCGGTTCCAGTCTTCTCCCTCCTCCTCTGTTTGCTGTTAGAGCTGCCTGTTCGCACTAGTGTAGTAATCATTCTTGCAATGGCCCGGCGAGTAGGATGCTGACCATCAGGATACATATCTTTGTACTGCTGTACGGTTTCGAAAGCATTTGTACAACATTCGCCGTACAGAAGTAACGTGTGTAACTTCTCCTGATTTGTGTACATATCTGGACGTAATATTCCAGCAGCAACTACGTCTGGGTAGGAGACGCACATCCTACTGCTTCAGCATCGCACGACCTACTAGTTGTAGGACGCGGCCTGCTTTCCGGGTTGCGCGAGGCGTGTTTACAGTCTGCAGCAGTTTCCGACCGCCTCGACCTTAAGTCGTACAATATTTCCCAGCGTCTTTGAATCACAATAGTAACGTACGTTACATCACTATAAGCGTCTTTTTCAGAGCGTTCGAATGATTGCAAAAAATGTATAGCTTCCCATTTAAAAAACATGTACTTACCTCATTATCTCAGTCAATATAAATGTTGTGATTACTGTGCATGTACCAACGTATGTGCCCCATAGTCAGCTACGATTAGTTGAAAACGGCATGTCGATACGTGCATATAAATAAACACACACACACACACACACACACACACACACACACACACACACACACACAATTCAAGCTTTCGCAACCCAAGGTTGCTTCATCAGGGAAAAGGGAAGGAGAGGGAAAGACGAAAGGATGTGGGTTTTAAGGGAGAGGGTAAGGAGTCATTCCAATCCCGGGAGTGGAAAGACTTACCTTAGGGGGAAAAAAGGACAGGTATACACCCGCACGCACACACATGCTTATCCATCCGCACATACACAGACACAAGCAGACATTTGTAAAGGCGTGTGTCGCAAGCCTCCCACTCCGGGCTTCCAGGGGGGCCCCGGGAGATCGGTTCGATGGCGATGACCGGCAGGTGCGAGGAGCAGTGGGCACCGCAAACTCTGCCACTTACTCTGGGGTCAAACCCGAGACCGACTTTTCTTCTCGAGCCTCCTTAAAGAGAGGGAGCTCGCACTTGTCTGCAGCTGCCAGTAGCTTCGCCCATTTCCTGTGCCCTCCGGGACCTCGGCCGTGTACACGCGACGGAGGAGGTGGTGCCTGACGGCAACCTCAGTGTCCAGTATGTGGTCACAGTCACTGGCAGATTCTGCTGTGTTGTGCTGCAGCAGCAGGAGTCCGAACACGGGGCTCCCGGCTGCTGGTATTACGCTGAGTGCCCTCATCTTGCCATCTCCGGCAACTGTTTGAGGCTCAGAGCACAAAACTACATAATTTCAGGTCGAAATTGATTAAATTAAATCAAATATGCAGTAAGGAAATGAAAATTACCATTTATTACTTTTTTCATAAATTTGCATACTACTTAGGGGATGCCTTCAAACGAAGAAAATACACAATGCATAAAAAAGACAATATATCCTGAATGGACTCAACATAATTAATTATGGAAAGAAATGAAAGAAGTCTTACCTGTAACAAAAAATTCCATCGGAACCTACGAAGGGCTTTTCCATACCACAATGTCGTCGTCGTCTTCTTCAGTCCTGAGACTAGGTCGATGTACCTCTCCGTGCTACTCTATCCTCTGCAAGCTTCATCTTCTCCCAGTACCTACTGCAGCCTACATCCTTCTGAATCTGCTTAGTGTATTCATCTCTTGGTCTCCCTCTACGATGTTTACCCTCCACACTGCCCTCCAGTACTAGATTGGTGATCTTTTGAAGTACTATATTGGTGAACACACATCAGATTCTTCAAAATTTGGAGCTTTGTAAGTTTCTGCAATAATCTTAGAGGCTTGTGTTTCCATTTTGTATAGTCTTTAGCTGTCACCATTACGTTGTCTCTCAGATTATCTAACTCTGGGTTGTTTCCATTGCATAAAATGTTCATGTCAGTACTCATCACATTTTTGTTATCTTCAGATGTGGTGTGTCTATATATATGATTTTTATCTACTTTGTCTACTGCAAAACATTTTGCTTTTACTTGTTTTGTAAATGTAACTGCCTTTTCTTGGTGCAAATTATTTTTCCCAGACATGGTTTTCCATTTTCTTGCTCTAAGGCATCTTCAGGGAGATCTACAACCGTACAGTTTCATTATTTTTAGATTATCAAACTATTATATTGCCTCTTTTATGTAAACAAGTAATTACTTAGTTTGCTGTGATTTGCGTTTCCTCATCTCGTCTGGAGGTCCCACTAACCCTTTATTTCTGAAACAAAAGCACAATTTTGTATTCTGAACTTTTTCACACTGTTCACTATTTTGCTTTTTGTGGGACATGGCTTTTAATAACTGGTACATCATCATCATCCCTCGAACTAATATCAGAAACTTTGCCATTTTCAGTTATGTCTAGAAACAAGTCCCAGTCTCTCAACAGAGATGTTTCTTATGGTATTTTGTAAGTCAGACAGCATCAATACAGAAAATAAAATCGTATTTACAGGCCAGTTATTCTCCTTTTTGCTGCTGAGCTTGAAATTCAGTGGGGAAAAACACACACAACTACCATAGGCAGGCAAAACAGCCGATTCACATTTTAGATTATGATACCTATTTTACACTACTAGAGACCAGGTTGTACACAAATGTGTACATAATATTTAAATTACAACAGAATGAAACTCCTGAAAATTGCACTAAACTTCTTCTAAGTGTTCATAAAAGAAGAAAACTACGTAAAATGTTCGTAAACAAAGTCTAGAACATGTCTACTATAGTAATAAAATCAAGCAGTAATGGCTTCTCACAGAGAGATAATTCTGCAGAGAATAATTCACTATGTAGTTCACAGACTGGTCACAAGAGTGCGGCAGCAGCTGCTTAAACGCAGCTAAAACGAACATACACAAATACGTGCAAGGGGGTTTGGATGCATCTGATATTTTTTGTAAGAGAAATATTAGTGAACAAACTTCTTGTGCGCAGTTGTGACCGCCAGGTCTGAAAGAGTTGCTGTGCTTATCAAGGATTCGAGGCGTAACTGACAGGCTTCAGTAATAACATGCAGCTATCAATCTTTTGAAGAAATTTTGAGAAAATGGCCTTTGATAGAACACACTCACTCATCACTTAACTGTCTGATGGGCTGGCTTTCATACAGGATTCTCCACAGGGAACATGATTCACAAGGTACGTGCTGGCAGACTTAGAGTGCTCATTGTAGTGTGTAACACCCCCGGATTAAAATGTCCCGCTCGATCGAGATCTGATAGCAGCCCAGATATTAATTATTAATTGATATGACCGTGTACCTGATGGGGTTGGCAATCGGAATGGACTGCTACGGAGGTGTTACATTCCATCCTGTCCTCTTAAGAGCTGTAATAATCGGCTGTTTGGTAGTAAGAAGAATGTCAACACAGCTTCACTAGTCAATACCTATATTTGTCTCAAAAAACACAAGAATAAGGAGACAGCCACTGCCTTCGTCATTACACAGTTAAAGACGGCTAATCTCAGCACAGGCCTTTTCGTTATTCACTATCGTCACACGCTAATCCAATCACTGCAATCCAACACTGCAATCCAACACTGCAATCCAACACTGCAATCCAAATAATTCCGGCGCGGTAGACGCGGAATCTCAAATATCGGCACATAAATATCACTGACTCACTTTAGTAATAATACTTTATCACTTCCCGTATTAGTACTAACACAAAGGGGCTGAACCGCGGCGATGGCCACTCCCTTTGTCGGTAATTTATAGCAATTGCTGGCTTCTGCTCAGCTCTGCCCGCTTCGCGGGAACCTACCACACACACACTGCCTGACTTTGACTCAGCTCTCGCTCTCGCGACCCGACACACTATCGATTGTTGCCCTGTCGACCTGTGTGAGTGCAAACCTAGTAGTAAGGGCCTGCGGACCCCTTACATCCCCGCCCTCGAAAACTTCTTTAGAGCCGCAGGCGAAAAAGAATCGGCAAGGGAATGAAATAGTGCTATATTGAACAAACACTCAGTGCTAATCATTAATGAAATTACAATTCATCAAATAATCCCTCGACTCCGGTAGTGGGCTGCCTCCACAATAATTTTTACAAAAGGTTATATATATCTCGTAAACATGACATTGTCCAAATTACAATTTTTATATCAACAGCAATAGTCCTCTCTAGTCCAATATTAAATGAAACACACAACAAATACACTCAAAAATTATTACTTAAATACAGGACATCTGAATTACTATACTACATACTAGTTATTGCAGGTTTTATACTCATTCTTAGATAATCTTCGACATGAAATCTGCAGTTCTAGTCATAACACATCAGAAAATACACTGTAAATAAACCCTTCCCTCTTTCAAATGTCCATTTGACAACTAAATGTCCTAAATATATCTTAGCAGGTTTATTCGGGTCCTAGTAGTTCTCACTCTTGACCGGACCTCACCTGGAGTGTCATTCAGTTTTCCGGTTCCTCCACCTCTTCCTCTATAATCAGACGAATGATTAAAATGATTCCTTGGGTCATTACTTCCCCCTCGGTTTTGATTATTAGCTTGCTTGTGTTCCTGTGATCGAACAGACTCCAATTGTTCCAGTATCTCCATCAAGGCTTCCCTATCTTTAATCAGGCTCCCGGATACAGTTTCTTGCATTCTCCGGCTCAATCTTATTTTTATCGCCGATATCATTACGTCATCGCTCAGGGGTTGTTCCAAGGTCTCGTTCAATTCCCACAAACGTTCGGTAGACTCTCTCAACGTTCCTCTCCATGTACTAAGTGACTTACGGTGCAGCAGGTCCTCAATTGCTGCACACTGATGACTTTTGGACCAGTATTTCTTCAAGAATTCTCCTTCAAACTGATCAAAACTAGTGGTCCCTTCCTTCTTCCTGACTCCCCAATTGAAGGCCTCACCTTCCATTGTAATCCTCTGGTTATTCTCTTCTCGTTGCATGGCGATAGCATCTCTCAGATTGTCAGCCAGTTGGTTTTGTCTATCTCCTGCCCCCTTAACCGCATCGTTGCATTGTTTCTGCATCTGCGTCACCTCAGCGATTCTATGATCACAATTCGTTTCCATTTCGGTGATCCCTTCTCCCAATTCGGCTTTAGTTTCTTCAACATCGTCTTCTATCTTCTTTGTTAGCTTTCCTTCCATCTTTTCCACGTCTGCCTGGACTTGGTCTATGCTCTTCTGTAGCTTACTCTCTCTCTCATCGATGTTCATCTTCAGTCGTTCTGGTAACTCCTGCATTTCCTTCTTCAGATTACATTCCGTTTTCGTATATGGTGTTTTGATCTCTTGTACACCTTTCTCTAACGATTCTCTAGTTTTCTGGAAATCTTCCTTTAACGATTCTCTGAATTCTCGTAAATCTTCCTTTACTGATTCTCTGAATTCTCGTGAACTTTTCTCTAATGATTCTCTGAATTCTCGTGAACTTTTCTCTACTGTTTCTCTGAGACTTTTCCCTAATGATTCGTAGCTTTCCTTTATCAAGTCTACCAACACCGACCATCTATCTGCATCTTCTGAAACTGACTTATCTCTCGTCGTCCGTCCCGGTGTCTCGGGATAACTAGTTGAATGTGCTAATGGACTATCTAAGGACAATCCACAACCACTGATTCCTGAATCATCTTTGTCTTCCTGTCCTATTCCTTTCCTTTCAACTACTGCCTCACAAACCTGCTTATCTTCCGTAGCCATGTTTGATTATTTTTAATGCACAGGCAAGTAATATAGAATAACCTCTAACAACCCAAAACACTCCTATTTACCATGAAACTAATTAAACCGTACCTGCAGTATTCTCAGTTAATCTCAATTTGATACAATATGCATGAGTACCGAAACATAACAACCCTCAACTTAATAACATCAAATATCAATTTTCACATACACAGTTCATGCAAAATGTTTTAAATAAGATAAGTCACACCATTCATTACATCTATAAATGTAAAATCCCCAAAGACAATGAGCATATCTGTCTAATTACCCTTTGACCAACGCAGTATGCACAAAAAACGTATGGTATATTTCAGAGCGTATCTCGCAATTTTTTAGAATTTATTATAATTGAACACTTTCCCAAATGTAAAAACCTAGTAAAAAAAATGTTTATTTACTGCGAAGATTGCACACTGCAATTGAATGTTATGCCAACCGGTCGTCTTCACTCACCAACCGACGTTACCGCGAGTCGCGATGTTTTGACATTTGAAGTGAAGTGGGCGTGGCGCTGTGCTGTGGCGAGCCGTCGTGAGGTTGCGCCGCTTGCTGTGCTGTGGGGAGCCGTCGTGAGGTTGCGCCGCTTGCTGTGCTGTGGCGAGCCGTCGTGAGGTTGCGCCGCTTGCTGTGCTGTGGCGAGCCGTCGTAGTTCTCAGCCGTCCACTCCGTGGCGCTGCAGGCGGGCGTAGTTTGTAGTTTGGCCGCTAGGTGCCGGGACTGCGCTCGGTGTCTCGAAGTCGCGTCGCTCAGCCGGCCGCTCCGTGGTAGGATGTCGTGTGAAATCACCTCGCGGAACGAAGCTCTTTGGTGCAGCTGCTACACGGGTCTGCGTGACGTCACTCAACAATTACGTCGGCACAATATATTATCGTCCGCATAACAGTTTATGGGTCCACATAAAGTTGTCCGATTTTCACCGTTCGAAAAGCAATTTCAGTCAAAATACTACCGCTAAACACTTCTTTCAAAATTTTCGTGACGAATACTTGGCTCGTTTTGGTCGTAATACTGTTCACACGTGTCTCTCTTTAGTGTTCACTTTTCACAGTTTTTCGCGCGGATTTACGCATTTGCACATTATAACACAGTTTATTGACACTATATTCTTATCTAATATGGCAAGAAATAACAGTTCAGTCAACACCGTAAGATTCTATTACTTTGTATTGTTCAACAATGCACTGTTCCTTGTCGCGATTTCAAAGTTTATATTCTGACTCGATCCAAAATGAAAAAAAATATTTTCTTGTGTTAAATAAGGTAAAATTACCTATTGTTCTTTACTGTTCGTCCGAAAATTGCACTAGTCCTTTCACGGTAAGCCAAGGGTGTAACACCCCCGGATTAAAATGTCCCGCTCGATCGAGATCTGATAGCAGCCCAGATATTAATTACTAATTGATATGACCGTGTACCTGATGGGGTTGGCAATCGGAATGGACTGCTACGGAGGTGTTACATTCCATCCTGTCCTCTTAAGAGCTGTAATAATCTGCTGTTTGGTAGTAAGAAGAATGTCAACACAGCTTCACTAGTCAATACCTATATTTGTCTCAAAAAACACAAGAATAAGGAGACAGCCACTGCCTTCGTCATTACACAGTTAAAGACGGCTAATCTCAGCACAGGCCTTTTCGTTATTCACTATCGTCACACGCTAATCCAATCACTGCAATCCAACACTGCAATCCAACACTGCAATCCAAATAATGCTGGCGCGGTAGACGCGGAATCTCAAATATCGGCACATAAATATCACTGACTCACTTTAGTAATAATACTTTATCACTTCCCGTATTAGTACTAACACAAAGGGGCTGAACCGCGGCGATGGCCACTCCCTTTGTCGGTAATTTATAGCAATTGCTGGCTTCTGCTCAGCTCTGCCCGCCTCGCGGGAACCTACCACACACACACTGCCTGACTTTGACTCAGCTCTCACTCTCGCGACCCGACACACTATCGATAGTTGCCCTGTCGACCTGTGTGAGTGCAAACCTAGTAGTAAGGGCCTGCGGACCCCTTACAAGTGCACACACTCCTATGCAGGATCGGTTAAAATGGGAAAAATGTATTACATTAACAACATAGAATAGTGGTCTGCAAACCGTGCAGCCTGAATAAAGTACTCGGGTGACCCGTTGTATTTCGTAATAATAAAACTAGGACACCTTCTCATCAGGTGTTTCGGGATTTTGAAACGGTGTCATTGACTGCACTGCAATGCCATATACTTGGTCTCCTAAAATTAAAGCACTGCCGTGGTTCTCTCACAATATACGGTAAACATCTGAGGTTCTCCGTATCGTAGCGTCATGTACAGACCAAGACCGTGAAGCATCAGCACTCGTAGACATTTCGCTGTTATCACTCGTCGCCTGCAAATTTATAGATGGAAAGCCCTTTCGATTAACGTATTCGTCTCCATGTGCAGAAGGTTTCATTACAGGTATGCGAGTGCAGTCTAGGGCCCCCTACCGCACATGGAAACTTACATCTCGACTGCCATTTAGTTTCAGCTGTTTCTAGTTCGTTAACGTTTCTCGGAAACCGGATCCTCAATGGTGATTTTGTTAACCTGTTGCAGAACAGAACTGTTAGTAATACTGTTGTCCGGTGTATTCCCAAGTACCTGACTTTAAGGAAAGGGTGATAATCGAACTGTGCTTTGGACAGATAAAAATGCGTTTCCCAATTCTGCAAAATAAAATAAGGCTTGCCCAAACAAAAATCCCCAGTGTGATAACAGACTGTTTGGTTTTGCACAACACAGCAGAACACATAGAGAATGAAGATTTTGATGCACCTAGTGATAAGAAACTTCATAAGTGCACAAACTGTCTAACCTGCACCATTTGAAACAGGTACAAGTTACTCTTTTTGTTTTACTTTACCGAAAAATTGTTTAAAGGATGTGGTGAACCTATTTGCCTGACACGACAGTAAATAAGTGCATACATTTCTTAACATTTCAAATTGGATTATGTTACTCTTGTTGTTTCATTGAAAAGAAATTTGTACTGAATATTATCTGTAATAGGATACAGAATTTGTTAAATGAGGAATGTAAATGAGCATTCCCTTAAAAAAATGTTTTTATTAATAAAAATCGGTGCTGTAATACAACATTACACAATTTGTTCTATTGTATCTTTTTCTTCACGCATCAGTTTCTGCTGCTTTCTCTTAAGTATATCTGACTGGTACAATAGCACCAGTCTTTGCAGCTGTGAGTTGGACAAATTCGTCATCTCATCAGTTTCTGTGCTCAATCTCAGCTGTTAAGACACTCTGTCACGCCCCAAAACAGGTGACTTAGCAGGTATGACAACTTCGGGGCCCATCAGATCTGTATGGTCTGCTGTAACAATTTGCGGTAGCTGCAAAACTGATTCTGGTTAGAAGAATGTACGATCTGCATCAGTTACCTCTAAACTCCCTGGGGAAGAGATGGTAGAGGTGGAACCACCTACTGCACAAGCTCCTAATAAAAATTTAAAAAGGTAATAGTGTGTGCGTCGTGATTCAGTTTCCAGTTAGTATATATAGCAAGCAGGTGTACGCAGAAATGTGGGAGAGGTTTGTCCAATTTCATGCATAATACTGTGATACTTTTACAGAAAAGTGATCTCGATGAATTTTACCAAACATTTTCACTTTGACGCATTAAAAATAAGTATTCTTCTGATTGACAATTTCAAAAATAATTAAGTGCATAACAAAAAAGAAACGGAAAGTATGGGACTTACCAGGAATTATGTGGATATTTGGGTTGCAGTCATCTCCATCCAAAAACTTCAAAAATATGTTCCCAATTTTTTAGGGAGATCTTAATGTTGCCCACCTTATTTACATCTGTCTTAGACTTGATCCATGATGTCATAGTGTGCAGTTTCTTCATAACCTGCCCATCTGAAATTTCTTTCCCAATAACTAACTCTGTAACAGTGCTGTATTTCCTTAATACTATGTCTTCTTCCTTCTTGCTGCCAGAGTTTGTGATTTGCTGAAGATAGCTGGATAATCTTTTATAATATTGGCAAAAGCTTATTCGGAATCTTCCATTTTGGCACAGAAATAATGTAAGAAAAACTTTCAGTAACAGAAACACATGCAAACGAAACCAACTGAGAACCAAAGATGTTGGATTTTAATCTCTTTGCTGAGAACTTACTCAATAAGGAGGGGAGGTAGAGAGAAAATACTCCTGGGTCAGAGATTATGCTGCCTAGTTTTTATCAGAGAAATTTCTCTGAGAAAGTGCTTTTGCTCTGAGTATCTACTCTGGAGAATGTTCTTGTTTTTATTCATACACCCCAATGTGTAAGTTGCTGAACTCAAACTTTTGCATAGATCCAGGATATGGTTTGACCAGTTCAGTTCGCTGTCTATGTGGATGCCTAGGTATTTTGAGGTATCCAACCTGGTTATCACCTGTTCACATACTTTTATTACTATTTCTTCATCTTTGAATGTTGTGTGGAACTGAATGTAGTTCATTTTAGTGTAATTTAAAGAAAGGCCATTAATGTTAAACCAGTTCACTGTTTCACTTAAAACCTTATTTGCTGTTTTTTCAAGTTTATCTACTGAATTATTGATAACTAATGTAGTGTCATCAGCAAAAATGGCGAATCTGTACAGAGAGGCACATCATTTATAAAGATAAGCTCTTGAGCAAATAAGTTTGATGACCACTGACCTAGAGTGATGGTGTTGTATGTAAATCAGTATGTAGAGAGATTAAGAACCAGAAACAAGGTCCCCAAAGTTCTTTTAGTTAATAAATCTTTGTCTCTGTAACAGATGAGAAATGAGATTTACATTGAACTGGTTGCAACACAAACTTGTCAATGTTCAAGGTGTTTCAAATTTAGATGCATCTCATTCTTTTGATCTAAAAACTACCATTCTGACATTTTACATGTGATCACTGTTTTGTGGAGTTATCCTCTATGGCAGTGCACCTGATGTAAAATTGTTTATTAAGCAGAAAGAATATTGTGTAAGGCAGACAACGGTAAACATTGCAGAGGCCTTGTTAATAATCGTGCAATTATCTAATTTCCCAACGTATTCACTCCATAATAGTACTTGTTGTCAATGATAGTAAATCACACAGACAGAGAGAGAGAGAGAGAGAGAGAGAGAGAGAGAGAGAGAGAGAGAGATTCCATGTAGACTTTGCCTCTTAGGGTTCAGAGTGCAGTGATGTACTCTGTGGAAAGGTATTCAACAAGCTCCCATCCTACATGAAGCAAGGAGTTGGGAATCCCTACTATTTTGGAAGGACACCGCATACATACCTCATTGTAGTCCAATTTAAATGAGTTGTCACTCGACGTCTAGACTCCAAAGTTGTGGCTTTATTATGTCAAGTACTGTCTTGAGACAGCTGCCAAACCAAATTTCTCTCTGGAGCAACAGGGAACACTTCAACCCTTTCAGGTACATAAGAAAACTAAAGTGCTAGTGATTAAAATTTTTGTCTCTCTGTGGTAACTAGAGGTTTTATAAACAAAATGTTATTATTTCAAACATTTTTATTTGTACTGCTTAAAAAAAAACTGGGACATATTTGTCCCTGTGGTCCTTAGAGGACAGTTACAGAACACATTACACTTAATACATTGAAAAATTAGAGGCTGTGTATATGTGGTCTATTTAATGTGAAATTCTGCAAAACAGTTTCTGCTTGAAGTAAAGCATAAATTAACACCACACTGTTCACAAACATTGTAAGTGCGATTTTCAACACACTTTGAAGCACAAAGAACGCATCTCTTCCTTACGTCTGATTTTTATCATTCAGTGCTCTGGACTCTTTGGATCGCAACTGGTCTGCAACGTTCTTGATGTTTGATAAATTCATTTGTTGACTTGAATAATTTCCAGTTAGATTTCTCGGAATGCATTGTATGAACTCTAGGGATGATAGTGTCGATTTTAATCCTGATTCTTCTGCAGATTTTGAATATATTAGGTATGCATTGTTTACACCAATGTCAAGATGATCAAAGTGATCAAAGAAATTTCTCAGGTAATACTTAATCTTTGCATTCCTGTCGATCTCTTAAGTCACTTTCTTTTGGTCCGTAAGGTCCACACCTCCCATCCACTTGTTGTACTTTCTTATCATAAGAGGACACTGAACATGGATCTTTTCAGAAGAACGACACTGATGCCTCTTCACTGTCGTACATGGTATTGGGGAAATAAAATTAGTCAGTAGAAAAACTGGCTTGTTATCCATCCATTTGACGATTGTCAGACCATTGCTACTGAGACTGTATGAATCACCTCTTTTTATTTCCTTGTCTGGAGGGAATGTCTTTGGGATGTTTTTATGACTGGTGCGCACTGTTCCGTGTGATCTGATATTTTGTAAACAGAGGTAATACTGCAAAGCTGGAGAGTTAAAAAAGTTATCTATGTAAATTTCACATCTCAGTCCGGATAGTGATTTTGTCAGTTGCAGAACCAAGTCCTACTTCAGGACCTGAGGGTTTTTTTCGCCAGTGTATAAATCACACTCAAATAGGTAGCCAGTTTCCGAATCACATCTGCACCACATTTTGAAACCCCATTTGACTGGCTTGTTTTTTGACATACTGTCGCATAATATTATGTCCTTTGAATCTCAATAGGCTCATCTACAGATTGAGCCCTAGTTGCATTAAAAGATTGCTGGAAGGTTTTGTTCAAATGGGTAATTACAGGTCTCACTTTGTATGTGTGGTCTTCCTTTATTGACTGATCTGCATTGTTGGAAAAATGTAAGTAATTTCGAATCTCTTCAAACCGATGTAGTGGCATAATCTGAGCTATATAAGGAACACCTAAATCGGGTTCAGTTGCCCAGTAGCTTCTAAATGTAGGTAAAAATATGGTACCCCATTACCAGGTTCATACCAAGAAATGCCTCGATTTCATCTTCATTTGTGCTGATTGCATTGCCTGATTGTTCTGCATATGGAATACTTTCAGGAATTAATATATAGTGCACCAAATCTTTTAGGCCAATAGTGGAAGAAAATATTTCAAATGGCTGTGGCATTTCACGATTTTCACTGACACTAAACAAAAGCACTTTCCCAAATTGCTGATTCATGTTATCACTGAACTGTCTTGGTTGGTAATTTATGGACCATTTAATTTCTGGTAAATCTGGAAGGGAATCAGGTACCTCAGCATTTGGTTCTGATATCTCGTCTGTATGCCTTCTTTTGGTAGGTGTGCTACATATTTCTTTTTCAGGATCTTCTATAACAGATTATATTCGTCATCACTACTGCAAGCCTCAAAAATCTGCATAACACTTTCATCCGTGATGAAAAATTCTCTTTTTCTGGAGCACATGACCTAAAAGCAGATTTGAAATTATACCAGCACAAATTTTTTCCGCTTAATTAATAAAACGAAAGATAATATATTTTCAACCAAATTTTAAATACCATTCTGCTCTTTTTTTATGTAATAGTAACGATTTCATAACATTCAAAAAACAAGTACACAAATTACCATTGTGGTACATTGGGACAACTATGTCCCAAAGAATGAAAATAAAGATTTCCACTGATGAAATACAGTTATTTTCTAAATGAATGGTCTAAAGTAAAAGAGAAACATACTTGAATATACTTTCAAGCTATGACAGTAAGGCAGAGAACAATACGCACACAATAGTTGAATAAATTTGTGTGTCTGCTCGAAGTGAGAACCACCAACAATAACAGACTACTAATGGTAGTTATAGTAATTGTTGCCACCAAAGATCATCGATATTAAAGAAAACAAATCTCTCTGCTTCAAGTAGAGCATCTGCAACACATCAAATGTGATTACAGCCCAATTACTGAGGTGATTTATATGTGGGATAAATGTGTCCCGTGTACGTGAAAGGGTTAAAGCCTGCATCTTCCACAAAAATCAAATAAAAAATTTCAAATTTACATACAACAACAGTTTGTCTCAGCATGTCAAAATTCTGTTTGCAGTTCTAATGAGGGAAAGAGTTAAGTTAGTTTTTCTGAAACAGGTTAAATTTTCCCGTTGATAAGCAGCTTCAAACTTATCACACCATATCCCAAAAACAAATGCTCTATGAGCAATACTTTTTTTCTTAATCGATCACTAAAATATCAAATATCTTGCTTGAGGCAACAGATTTTTCAAATCAAAATATCCACGGGTATGCTGCTGGTCTAGTGTCCAACAGGCACAATATTTCGGCGATCATACATGTCGCCATCATCAGGTGAACTGACGGACTGAGCTCCTGTGAACGTGCCGGCACGGAGATCCGTACGCTATGGCTGCTCAGAGGGAACTGGGTTCGGTCGCGGCAGCGGCCGATTTAAATACCCTCCGCCGGCTGCGCGCTCCCTCCGCCGTCCGCGCCCCGCGCCACGGTCGCGCGGTGGAACAGATCACGACGGCGTCTGAGATGACGTCGGTGTGATGGCTCTGTCCGCCGTGGTCGTCACAACTATACGTTTGCTCGATTTACTCTCGATTAACCCGATCGCTGGTTCCGAAGCCTTGCTAAGATTATAGCCACAGTCACGGTTTATGAGGTCGTCATTGGTGCGAATTTCGATGGCATCTCTAACAACGCTGTCCCAGTATCTCGACGTCTGTACCAGAATCCTCGTGCGTTCATACTCCGTAGCGTGATTTTCCGACAAACAATGTTCAGCGACCGCCGACTTGCTCGGATACACCAGTCAAGTGTGCCTCTGGTGTTCACGGCATCGATCCTCGATGGTACGCATCGTCTGACCAATATACGACTTGCCACATTGACACGGAATCTGGTACACGCCGGCCTTCCTCAAACCCAGGTCATCTTTGGCGCTCCCCACCAGTGCACGAGTTTTATTTGGAGGACAAAACACAGTTCCGACCCGGTGTTTCTTCAGAATGCGGGCGATTTTCCCCGAGAGTGCGCCTGTGTATGGAATAAATGCAGTGCCTACCTCCTCCCTCGTGACTTCATCCATCTCAACAGGTTGTGCTGCAGTGGTTGGGTGGAGAACACGTTGAATCTGCCACTCTGACTACCCATTTTTTCGAAATACAGTTCTCAGATGTTCCAATTCCTGGGGTAGACTCTCTGCGTCAGAGATAGTGCGCGCCCTATGTACTAGAGTTTTAAGCACCCCATTCCTCTGTGAAGGGTGGTGGCAGCTGTCTGCGTGCAAATACAGATCAGTGTGCGTAGTCTTCCGATACACCCCATGAGCTAGGGTGCCGTCAGCCCTTCTCTTGACCAAGACGTCAAGGAAATGTAATTTACCCTCTGTTTCAGTCCCCATAGTGAATTTGATGTTGGGGTGTATGGAGTTTAGATGTGTAAGGAAGTGAAGGAGTTTATCCATACCATGTGGCCGGATGACGAACGTGTCGTCCACGTAATGGAAAAAGCAAGTTGGTTTCCATACGGATGACGACAGGGCTTCCTCCTCGAAGTTCTCCATGTACAAATTCGCTACCACCGGTGAGAGTGGGCTACCCATGGTGACTCCCTCCGTTTGTTCGTAGTATTCTCCATTAAAAAGAAAATACGTGGAAGTCAAGACATGCCTAAAAAGTTCAGTGGTCTTCTCGTCAAACTTCTGACTAATCAATTCTAGTGACTCGCGCAGGGGTACCCTCGTAAACAAGGAAACGACGTCAAAACTCATCATGATATCTGACTCATCCAACCTGAAGCTATCAAGGCGTTTAACAAAATCCACGGAATTACGGATGTGATGAGGGCATTTACCCACATAAGGACTTAATATTCCCGCCAGGTATTTGGCCAACAAATATTTAGGTGCCCTGATGTTGCTGACAATGGGGCGTAATGGTACCCCCTCTTTGTGAACCTTCGGGAGTCCATATAGTCTAGGCGGTACCGGACCTTGGGGTAACAATTTCTTAGCGTCACCCTCCGGTAAATCTGCATCCTTGAGAAGCGCCCTCGTCTTGTTCTCCACCTTCTTTGTAGGGTCAACGCTGATCTTCCGGTAGGAATCGTCATTTAGCAGGCTCTGCATCTTATCAGTGTAGTCCTTACGGGAGACAACAACTGTAGCATTGCCTTTGTCAACCGGTAAGACAATAATTTCAGAGCGCTCCCTCAGATCACGAATGGTCGCCCTCTCTTTACTGCTGATATTTGACTTCATCGGCTTGGATTTCGTCAACGCACGACAAGTTTCACGACGTATTTCCTCGGCTGATTCTGGCGGAAGGCACTTCTCAAGGACCCCGGTGCGGTCTCCACTGAGACGGAACGGCTAATCTCCAAAATTTTGGTTGTCACTTACATCCTGCGAGAAGTCCGGGACCCTCCCTCCTTCTCCTGTAAACGCGAGACGAGGTAGTCGTTTTCTGCCCATTGTAGTGGTTAATAAAAAAGAAAAAAGAGAAGAAAAAGTTGAAAATGTGGTGAATAAAGGGGGGTTTTAAAATCGTTAATGACCGTGAAAAAGGGAAAGAATGAAATGCAAATCGGACTTCGTATTACAGAAAAGCTATCGGACTTCGTGATTCGGAAAAGCTATTTTCAGGGTGGTCCTCATGGCGTTTCTGAGCAAAAATCAAACCAACTGCCACTACAAAAATTATTTGAAAGAGAAGAGAGAATAACAAAATGTGATTAACAGGGGGAAATGGCGTAGATAAGAGTTCATTCTTTACCGTGTTAACGCGTCTTCTCTCGTGCGGCATCCAGGTCTTGTTCTCCCAAAAATCTCCTGCTCCATTTCTGCATGAAAAGTCTTAGCTGCTCCGAAATTTTGCAATAAATTTAATTGTCCAGGAATTAATAATGTATACAAAACCGTCTTGATATTAAATGCAATGTATTTTATGTTGCTGCTTCCATCCTTCAAATTTTATACAAACTTCCACAATACATCTGCACATCAATAAGTTTTTTCGTCTTAATCTGACCGAGACTAGCTAATTAGTGAGTAAAGCTTCTGCTCTCGAGAGACAAAAGCGGGTAGAAAACAGTTACAATTTTAGTACCTTCATTTTCTTATATATTTTCTGTGCCATCGAGCGCTCGTACAGCTGCGACGGTATAATTTATATCTGAAGGAACGAATGTAGCGCTGCAAAATTCAAAGTCCCGCTACACCGTTTCCAGGACGTAGGGATTTGGGGAAATGAACACGCCGCTGTAGCTGCTGAGGCGGCTCGCTCCCTTCCACTGTAAAGACCCCCCCCCCTGTGGGCTGTCCCTCGTTTGTGATTGGTAAGGCCACGTGTTGGTGAACGGCTCGGTTGCCGAAAGTGAGGAATAGTGAACTACGTTCTGTGAAATCATCAGTGTCACCGTGGTTCACCTCCTTCCACCTGTGACGCGGCTGGTAGTGGGACATTGTCCACTGACACGTGGCTTCCTCTTACGATGTGAGGGAGCCCTCAGTATACCGCAGATGAGGGTCACAGCTATCAGCAAGACATATCTTAATTGTGTTCTACACTATGACCTGACTGTCGATCAGGGTCCCCCACAGGCGTGCCCTCTATTAAAACTAATGATGAGGTGAGAGTTGTTTGTGTCTTACGGTTTTCGCCTGGTGTCCAGAATTCATCCCCAGATATTTGAGATTTTTGTGTGTCACAGAGGGGCTTGTCACTCACTATTAGAAGTAGTCACCCAGCCACAACCATCTGCCTCCTTTTTAACAGTGTCTTTACTGATATCTTATCCCCCGTGTCAACTAGTTGCCCGCTGTCACTTGTCGCGATTTTATTACGAGGTTTTCCGAATCTCACCGTATCGTCATTGCCTATCGGTACTCGTAGTGGAATGCAACTTGCCATTTCTTACATAGATTTTCACCGTGCTCATCAGTGTATCATTAAAACGAGGGTGCTGCTGACCTTGCTGTTCAGCGTCCTCAGTTGTAATGCGACATCCCCTTCTTGCCAGACAGTGGTGGTCACCAGTTGCCAAATTAGAAAAGACAGCGTCCCAATAGTGAGGGTCCACGCACCATTATTGTTTCTGTGACTTTGAAAATCTCTCTAGTTGGCATCTTCGTCCAAATTCCTTCACGAAACACTGGTCCGTATATTTTCCTCGGAATTTTTCTTTCCTGCTTTTCAATCTCTCCGATCTTCGTATGACCACAAATCACTGTAGTTTCTGCAGCATAAAGTGCTTCTGGTAGGACTACTCTGTTGTAATGCCTTAGTTTCGCATTGACAGGAATAGATTTCTTATTATAGTGATTCCGAGTGAGCTTATACGCTTTTTGAAGTCTGGAGATTCTATCTTTATTGGCTATTGAGTTCAGTCCTGACGGTTGGATTCTCTCTCCCAGATATCTGAAGTGGGCAACTTGTGCCACTTTCCTGTATTGGGTAGTAATGGAGATTATCTACAGGTTTGTTTTCCATATACTGTGATTTCTCATAGGAAATTTGTAGCCCAGTTTTCTGAGAGATTTCTTGTAGTTTTTCAATGCGAGTTTGGCTTCCTGTCTATTCATTAGAATGGCGAGATCGTCTGCGAAAGCCGGACACTTCGCCCTGATTCTCTGCTCTTGTGTAATCCCGAGCTGACTTCCCTTTATTTCCTTTTTCCCGTGCCCTCGTAATTTTTTTCCAGAACCGTATTCAATAGAAGATGGAACATCCCATCTCCTTGGTGAACACCAGTATGGATATGAAATGCTTCTGATGTTTCTCCCGTGAATTAAACTTTGGAGGTTGTATCTGTTAATGCCTGTTTAATTGACCCTGTTTTCCTGTCAATCCTGAACTCCTCTTAAGTGTAGAATAATGTTTGCCTGTCTATTGAATCGTAAGCCTTTTTAAAATCGACAAAAGTTACCACAGTATCTCTACATCTTCTCATTTGCAACATTGTTCGTAAGTTCCGTATCTGTTAGATGCGAGATCGACCTTAGTGAAACTCTGCCCGATACTCCCCCTATTAACTGGTCCGCTTGTTCTTCCAGTCTGACAGGGCCTTTGAAAGAATTTTGTACATTACAGGGAGCAGTGAAATTCCCCTGTAATTATTTGGATCGGTTTTTGCACTTATTTTGTGGAGAGGGTGAATTAATGCACATTTCCACTCTGCAGGTATGTGTTCAGTTTCCCAAATATTTGATATAATTCTCTGGGTTGCTTGTGTGAGATTGTCATTTAATTGCCATACTTCTGCTACGATTCCATCTTCCCCTGGAGACTTGTCGTTCTTAAAAGAATTATTTCCTTTACCTCTTCAAGTGATTCTGTCGGATGCTCGCAGTTGAGAAGTGAGTGAAAATATTTAGCTAAAATTTGACAGTTGTTTTTAGGGATGTTTTGCAGTGATCCATTGGGCCGGCAAAAGCAGATTGGGTGGTTGATACCCTGTTAGGTTTCCTTTGAAATTTTGTAAAAATTTCTGGTGGTCTTCTTGATAAATTCGTGTTTAATTTCTGTAAGTTGGCTTATATCTTATCTACATTTTTCTCTTCGTATTGCCTCAGATGAACTCTTCTGCATTCTCAAATATTCCTGTCATTTTTCTGTAGTTTTGTTGCTACTGAAAGTTTTCGAAGCTTGTATTCTTTCTTCTATTGCTTGATCCCATGCCCTGTTTCACCATGCGTTTTTTCTATTTCTTGGGGGTGTGCCAAATTTCATAGTGCTTAGGGCGGTCTTGTGATTTACAATCCACGGTGATGATCATTAAAGCAGATTATATGCCCATATCGATAAGCGGTGTTCGACGAATCGTAGCCGACTATGGGGCACATACGTTGGTACGTGCACAATAATCACAACATTTATATTGACCAAGATAATGAGGCAAGTACATGTTTTTTAATTGGGACGCTATACATTTTCTTTTCAATCATTCGAACGCTCTGGAAAAGACGCTTATAGTGATGTAACGCACGTTGCTATTGTGATTCAAACGTTGCTTACAAGACGCTGGGAAATATTGTACGATCGAAGGTCGAGGTGGTCAGAAGCGGCCGCAGACTGTAAACACGCCTCGCGCGGGCAGAGTTGTCGTGCTCTATGCAGTATGTACGGCCTACGCTACGTAGGTAAAGCCTCATCTGCCCTCTTCACGATACACCATAGGTACAAGGGTGGCAAGTCGCGTTTTGTATTTAACTGTGACACGTGCTAGTTAATTGCATATCAAAAGGGGATTATAGGAACTATACCAAATGCATGGACATTCCCTGGCTGAAATGAAATGAATAGTTATTGTGTGAACATAGCAACCACTTTGTCACGCAGTTTCTCATCCAAGCTTTGCCCCCTTCCTGCTTACATGTCACACCTGACACAAAGTATGCCGCTGATCGTGTTATTGACGGATGCGTCACGGGAAACTCTTCACCGGGTGACGTCTCAGTGTGGGTAACAAAGCGTCTGCTGTGAAACTACTGTTTCCACAGATAGTATTGGACATTATAATTAGAGAGAATGCACATTTGATAAGATAATCATTTTATTCACATTCATATGCTGACCACCTCCCACCAAACAATACGACAGAAGGACTACCTATGTGGTACACACATTGTCCACACACGTTACATTTCTACTTCAAGGATGTTACTGGTCACTGACGTATGTCGTTTAATAATACATTGGTACGTACTGATAATCTTAACAATTCATAGTGTTCTCAACAAAACATGGCGTTGTACTTAGTATGTACTCAAACTGTTTACCCTCGACTGCAAGACATCTGTAATCGATGTTCAAGAGAATGGGTAACAGATGAAAGGTCAGTGGACGATATGGCAGAGCAAGTTGTGACGATTCGGTGCCACACGTCATCTGGCGTTATTGGGGCTTCGCGGTAGATCGCATCTTTCAGTGTTCCACACAAAAAGAAATCAAGTGGAGTCAAATCGGGGGACCTGGCAGGCCATTGTACTCAGCATTCCGTCCCATCCAGCGGTCAGGAAATGTCTCGTTTAATATTATACTTGCAACAAGTGAGGAGTGAGGGGGACAGCCGTCGCGTTGGAACCACACACACACGCGCTCGTCGAGTGGCATCTGCTCTAGCAGAATGGACAGAATGTTGCTAAGAAAGTCTCCATACTTATTTCAGTTCCTTACTCCTGTAATGAAATAAGGTCCTACGGTGTAATCTCCTAACATGCTGCACCACACGTTGACGCGCCACGGCCTTTGGTGCTGTAGCTGACGCAGCCAGTGTGGGTTCTCAGCTGCCCAGTAGAGCACGTTACGTAAATTTACATTCCCGTGATTAGCGAATGTCGCTTCGTCGGTGAAGAGCACACGTTTGAAGAACGTATTATCATCTCGCAGGTGTCGCAGAGCAAACCGACAAAATTCCATACGACATTCGAATCGCGTCATTAGTGCCCGATGGAGTGAAAGGTGATACGGGTGGAAGTTATGCCGGTGCAGAATGCGCACGACACTCGCCTGGCTGACCCCACATTCCACGGCAGTACGTCTCGTGCCGCAGTGAGGGTCGATAAACGTCGAGGCCAGAACAGCCTCTTCGTGGTCTCTGTCGGTTCCAGTCTTCTCCCTCCTCCTCTGTTTGCTGTTAGAGCTGCCTGTTCGCACTAGTGTAGTAATCATTCTTGCAATGGCCCGGCGAGTAGGATGCTGACCATCAGGATACATATCTTTGTACTGCTGTACGGTTTCGAAAGCATTTGTGCGACATTCGCCGTACAGAAGTAACGTGTGTAACTTCTCCTGATTTGTGTACATATCTGGACGTAATGTTCCAGCAGCAACTGCGTCTGGATAGAAGACGCACGTCCTACTGCTTCAGCATCGCACGACCTACTAGTTGTAGGATGCGGCCTGCTTTTCGGGTCGCGCCAGGCGTGTTTACAGTCTGCAGCTGCTTCCGACCGCCTCGACCTTCAATCGTACAATATTTCCCAGCGTCTTTGAATCACAATAGTAACGTGCGTTACATCACTATAAGTGTCATTTCCAGAGCGTTCAAATGATTGCAAAAAATGTGTAGCGCCCCTTTTAAAAAACATTTACTTGCCTCATTATCTCAGTCAATATAAATGTTGTGATTATTGTGCATGTACCAACGTATGTGCCCCATAGACCGCTATGATTCGCCGAAAACTGCATGCCGATATGTGCATACACACACACACACACACACACACACACACACACACACACACACACACAAAATTCAAGCTTTCGCAACCCAAGGTTGCTTCATCAGGAAACAGGGAAGGAGAGGGAAAGACGAAAGGATGTGGGTTTTAAGGGAGAGGGTAAGGAGTCATTCCAGTCCCGGGAGTGGAAAGACTTACCTTAGGGGGAAAAAGGACAGGTATACACTCGCGCACACACACCTCTCCTTTTTTTCCCCCTAAGGTAAGTCTTTCCACTCCCGGGATTGGAATGACTCCTTATCCTCTCCCTTAAAACCCACATCCTTTCGTCTTTCCCTCTCCTTCCCTCTTTCCTGATGAAGAAATCGTGGGTTGCGAAAGCTTGATATTTGTGTGTTTGTTTGTGTGTTTTTTCTTGTGTCTATCTACCAGCGCTTTCCCGTTTGGTAAGTCACATCTTTTTCAAAGTTTCACTATATCATCAAAACAGAAAAATTGCTCATGGAGTGTTCCCTTAGACAATATCCATGCATGCTGACAGTGCTGATTGTGGATCATGTCAGATATGTGAGATTTACATTTGTAAAATATGGATGGAAGAAAACTTAAAAATTGTCACAAACTGTTACTTTGACAAGTGTTTGAGAGGTGTGCCACTTAAAAGGAGATAGGAAAGTAAAATTTTATGCTAATGTGATTTTTGCTTCAGCCAACTGTGAAATTACTGCCGTCGGCTGGGGGCAGTTGGCCACCCTGTGCTAGCTTACTGGGCAGCGAGAATATAACCTCGCTTTACTTCCCTGCCTTGATTCTCAATCACGTGATTTTATAATATTCCTCGCTTCCTTATTCACTACCCTCTGTCCCTTCTTGAGATCTGAAAACATCACGGAGGCATACGGTCGAACTTCAGCGGCCAATGGCTCATCAGTTACTGAAGTATACATTTTTCTTGACAGAAGAAGAACAAAACAAAACTATGCAGATATAAATAACAGAAAAGTATAACGTGCCAACGAAGAAAGCTGGAGCGTTTAAATGGCGAAAAACGAAACACTACCCAAAGGCAATAAAATTCATCTACATCTACATCTACATCCATACTCCGCAAGCCACCTGACGGTGTGTGGCGGAGGGTACCTTCAGTACCTCTATCGGTTCTCCCTTCTATTCCAGTCTCGTATTGTTCGTGGAAAGAAGGATTGTCGGTATGCCTCTGTGTGGGCTCTAATCTCTCTGATTTTATCCTCATGGTCTCTTCGCGAGATATACGTAGGAGGGAGCAATATACTGCTTGATTCTTCGGTGAAGGTATGTTCTGGAAACTTTGACAAAAGCCCGTACCGAGCTACTGAGCGTCTCTCCTGCAGAGACTTCCACTGGAGTTTATCTATCATCTCCGTAACGCTTTCTCGATTACTAAATGATCCTGTAACGAAGCGCGCTGCTCTCCGTTGGATCTTCTCTATGTCTTGTATCAACCCTATCTGGTACGGATCCCACACTGCTGAGCAGTATTCAAGCAGTGGGCGAACAAGCATACTGTAACCTACTTCCTTTGTTTTCGGATTGCATTTCCTTAGGATTCTTCCAATGAATCTCAGTCTGGCATCTGCTTTACCGACGATCAACATTATATGATCATTCCATTTTAAATCACTCCTAATGCGTACTCCCAGATAATTTATGGTATTAACTGCTTCCAGTTGCTGACCTGCTATTTTGTAGCGAAATGATAAAGGATCTATCTTTCTGTGTATCCGCAGCACATTACACTTGTCTACATTGAGATTCAGTTGCCATTCCCTGCACCATGCGTCAATTCGCTGCAGATCCTCCTGCATTTCAGTACAATTTTCCATTGTTACAACCTCTCGATACACCACAGCATCATCTGCAAAAAGCCTCAGTGAACTTCCGATGTCATCCACCAGGTCATTTATGTATATTGTGAACAGCAACGGTCCTAAGACACTCCCCTGCGGCACACCTGAAATTACTCTTACTTCGGAAGACTTCTCTCCATTGAGAATAACATGCTGCGTCCTGCTATCTAGGAACTCCTCAATCCAATCACACAATTGGTCTGATAGTCCATATGCTCTTACTTTGTTCAATAAACGACTGTGGGGAACTGTATCGAACGCCTTGCGGAAGTCAAGAAACACGGCATCTACCTGTGAACCCGTGTCTATGGCCCTCTGAGTCTCGTGGACGAATAGCGCGAGCTGGGTTTCACATTCAGTACTCACAGTAAGGCAAAATTTATCGTATTGGCAATACTACCACTGCTGATATGCGCTGTTCCGATGTGAGCATATGGCCGGGCACTTTTCCGCTGTCCTCCTCACATTTCCCACGGTGCTAGCGACGCGCGGCGCGAGAAACTGTGCCACAACCACAACGCCGCCGCCGCGCGTCCTGGCGCAGGCGCGCGTCGCATCCCAGTCGCGTCGCGTCGCGTCGCAGTTTGCGCCCAGCCCGAGCTGGCGCAGCTGTTGCTTTGATACTGCCGCTACTTCTACTGCCAGTGCCGAGCCGACTGCTGATTGGCCGGTCAGCAGCACGTTGCGAAGGCAGCGGTGGCGCAGCGCGGCGACTACTGTGGGAAACTTGGTTTGGCGGTGAGGGGGATGATGGAGAGTAACAGGCGCGAGCGAGTTCGGTTGACCGACGTTCGCATAATCGACGCTCTACTGTACTTTCTTTCCAGGTGGGATTCTTTCTCCTGTTGTATGTACAAAGATAAATTACACACTTGTTCAAATCTTACACATCATTTCGTCGAATTGTTCACATGTCCCTGTCTTGTATATGTCTGTTAAAGGTTTTTTTCTTTTGCTGGTGTCGTTCTACACTCCTGGAAATTGAAATAAGAACACCGTGAATTCATTGTCCCAGGAAGGGGAAACTTTATTGACACATTCCTGGGGTCAGATACATCACATGATCACACTGACAGAACCACAGGCACATAGACACAGGCAACAGAGCATGCACAATGTCGGCACTAGTACAGTGTATATCCACCTTTCGCAGCAATGCAGGCTGCTATTCTCCCATGGAGACGATCGTAGAGATGCTGGATGTAGTCCTGTGGAACGGCTTGCCATGCCATTTCCACCTGGCGTCTCAGTTGGACCAGCGTTCGTGCTGGACGTGCAGACCGCGTGAGACGACGCTTCATCCAGTCCCAAACATGCTCAATGGGGGACAGATCCGGAGATCTTGCTGGCCAGGGTAGTTGACTTACACCTTCTAGAGCACGTTGGGTGGCACGGGATACATGCGGACGTGCATTGTCCTGTTGGAACAGCAAGTTCCCTTGCTGGTCTAGGAATGGTAGAACGATGGGTTCGATGACGGTTTGGATGTACCGTGCACTATTCAGTGTCCCCTCGACGATCACCAGTGGTGTACGGCCAGTGTAGGAGATCGCTCCCCACACCATGATGCCGGGTGTTGGCCCTGTGTGCCTCGGTCGTATGCAGTCCTGATTGTGGCGCTCACCTGCACGACGCCAAACACGCATACGACCATCATTGGCACCAAGGCAGAAGCGACTCTCATCGCTGAAGACGACACGTCTCCATTCGTCCCTCCATTCACGCCTGTCGCGACACCACTGGAGGCGGGCTGCACGATGTTGGGGCGTGAGCGGAAGACGGCCTAACGGTGTGCGGGACCGTAGCCCAGCTTCATGGAGACGGTTGCGAATGGTCCTCGCCGATACCCCAGGAGCAACAGTGTCCCTAATTTGCTGGGAAGTGGCGGTGCGGTCCCCTACGGCACTGCGTAGGATCCTACGGTCTTGGCGTGCATCCGTGCGTCGCTGCGGTCCGGTCCCAGGTCGACGGGCACGTGCACCTTCCGCCGACCACTGGCGACAACATCGATGTACTGTGGAGACCTCACGCCCCACGTGTTGAGCAATTTGGCGGTACGTCCACCCGGCCTCCCGCATGCCCACTATACGCCCTCGCTCAAAGTCCGTCAACTGCACATACGGTTCACGTCCACGCTGTCGCGGCATGCTACCAGTGTTAAAGACTGCGATGGAGCTCCGTATGCCACGGCAAACTGGCTGACACTGACGGCGGCGGTGCACAAATGCTGCGCAGCTAGCGCCATTCGACGGCCAACACCGCGGTTCCTGGTGTGTCCGCTGTGCCGTGCGTGTGATCATTGCTTGTACAGCCCTCTCGCAGTGTCCGGAGCCAGTATGGTGGGTCTGACACACCGGTGTCAATGTGTTCTTTTTTCCATTTCCAGGAGTGTATAACAATGTGGGTTCATGTACGACATGACGGTTGTCATATATTTATACTCTTTTTGATTTTTGGGAATGACTCGTGTAATGTTTTCAGATATTTCCCTCTGTTTCTTAAGAAATGTTTTCTTATATTTATGAATGATTTCAAGCATTTTCATTTCTTCTGTATGTAATGGAAATGTGTTGTAGCGTCTCCTGGCCAGTTGTCATAAAAGCGTGTGATAGAATTGTTTCCGTGTGTGCAAGACCAGTTACCACGTATCGATATAGTGCCGCGCACACGGCGAAAGAGAAATAATTTAAACACGACCGAGTGAAGCGACGAAGCAAAGACTGTGTAAACATTTCACGAATGTACTATATGTGTATGTAGAACATTCATAATTATTTGACGTTTTATGCATTTGTTAACTTTGAATCCATGACATATTATTATCTTTGAAAATGTTGTTAAATGAATTAGTGATTATGATCTGTGCCTCAGATAAACAGGACAATTCAGTACATGTATAAATAGTAAAAAGCATTGTAATAATTTTTTTGCTTTCTTTGCGGTTCGTTACGAGTAACACTCGCGTGTTAAGCAAATGTATATGCTAGCCGTGAGTTTTTTGTTCATGAAGCTTGAGATCCGCCATTAGGCGAGTTGCTGTAAAAAGGTGTGTAAAATTAATGCATTTTTGTTTGAATATATAGAGTTTGAGCAAATATGTTTTTAAAATAATTTGTAAAGTTGCCAGCCATTCGTCCCGTAAATAATTTAGACATTTTCAGCATTTAATTTAGCGGAAGCCGCTGTTCCAATCTGCGAGGGCAATGGCCGCAGACGCGGCACATTTAAAAAATATTTATTTCAGGCATCGCAGTCACCTCGCCGGTAAAGCCAGGTAACATTGTAATATTTAACATCTTCTTACAGCTTGCAGCAGTGCCTGCAGACCGTATTATATTATTCAGTGCATTTACCAGTTTGATTTGGAAGGTGCTGTGCGACATGTTCTATGCGGCCGAAAAAAGTAAATCGAATAACTGTGTTATGACTTTATCATTTTCACATTTTGTGGCAAGGTCTGCTCTGTGAAACTAAAGCAATATTTTACACTTTTTCCCTGAGATTAAGAGAGTGCGGGCTAGTCGTGCACCTGTTCTAATTAACAGTGTTCAAAAATCCACTGCAAAACGTAAAAGACATTCAGTGCTGTAACGATCGTTTGAATTTCATTACTGAGTTTTCTGAATACGATGCAAGGTAGTGAGTTCAGATACAGTTTTCTTTCTTTCTTGATTACGTTACAGTAGCAAGTGAATGTTCCCTACATGTTAATCCAGAGCAGATGTGGAAAAGCAATAATTTGATCCACGGTGTGCCACATTTATGATAAAAGTGTTTATTCCCTCTCCCACTCCATAACCACAAGCCGAATAAAATTAACTCCAGTAGCAAAAAAGTGAGAGGTGGAGTAAGGGAGACGGAATAGTGTCCTGAAGAGACTTGATAACAGTGAGTTGAGGTTCTCTCCGCTTTGCGGCGCTGCAGTTGTGTTTACCAAGGCAGCATGTCGGTGTGCCATCTATCGGTGACCATGAGCAACAGTGCGTTCGGGAGCATCACTCATATTACTTCACCTCATTTCCAGTTTAGAACTTTGACAGAAAACTCTTAGAGGTAATAAGCAACTGCTTCGTGAGACCAAACGTTTTCTTACAGCTTTTGTTACTAATAAAATTGCTGTACATGCCCCTGTCTGTACATAGTTTGTGGCGAGAATGTTTTACACCCAGGTGAGAGTTTGGTAATGTATTCTACATATTAGGTCAACTCCTTATAGGTGGCATTAATAGCTGAAGGTTTCTATAATGCAATTTTTGTAAGGTGTGGTTGGTGAAACTACGCCATATGTTGTAGTTGAAATTTTATTGCAATTGTGCGCATCACATATCCTGGAACAATGCGAGGGTGTTTCTCACTGTATAAGAATGCGCGAAAGATCTTGAAAAGTCATAACTGCTAATCGTAGTGCTTCCTAACTTACTTTTTCACACAAATCGGAGGCTCAGTATACTCGTTTAGTGTTGGAAATACTGCCGAGTAGGCCAGATTATTTTCACTCTCCTAATTATTTCATTCCCTGTCCATGCAGTCGATCATCATTATCTTCAGTTCCCACAAATGAAAAACTCATCGGTAGGTCAATGAATTTTATCTGTTTGCTGCTTGTGTGTAACTCTAGAGTTGTTCTATTTGAATCTTAATCACATTTTGATGTGTAATTGATTTGGGAAACAGTTCTAAGAATCAACATCCTTTAATTGGTCTTATGATAAGTTAATCTTCCGAATTTGGTACGTTGCGGGACCAGGTCTGGAGAAGATGGCACGAGGTGTAATGGCGGAAAAGACACTTGGCCGACTGCACGTAGTGTACCGGAGAGGCCAGGAGTTGCCGGTTCGCAGTACCAACTGCCGCAGACAGATGGCAGGCCGAGTCGCTGCCTGCAAAAGTATCGCCGTCATCACATCCGCACACTGCGCAGGTTACAGCTGACTGCAGTTCGTGACATGTTCGTTTAAAGTAGCAGATATTGGTCTTTCTCGTCTCGAATAAGCCAACAATGCTGTGCTTTTGGTTGTACCTTCGAAGGCAAGAAGAGAGGGACGCAGGAAGAAGAATAATACGGCTGATGAACATCTGCAGAGCATACTGGCAGATTACAAAAGCAACTGCTTTGTGTAAAGTAAGTGCAATTTTCGCGCATTGACGTGGATTAGAAAATTTAAGATTCCGCACCGAGTATATCACGTAGTAGAGACCTGCAGTATTTTAGCTTGTTAAAGTTCTTGACGTAACTAGTAGTAGATTGTTGAGGTTAAATTCAGATGTACAGTATCGGTGCTTTCACAGGTGTACACTTGGAAAAACAGAAAAAAATGTCATAACTGAGGCCCAAGACAGTGACGTTTCAGTTTGTGGTGTGCAAATCCTGAAGGACGTTTACCTATTTCTTTTTATTTCTTTTTATTATTATTATTATTTAACTGTGTTCAGTGCATTATCACTGGAATGACGATTTGAAACGAACAGGAAAAATGTAAAACGAAAGCAAACGGAATGAGAGCAGCATAATTAATTTCTTAATTTCTCGTTATTTTACAACTGTCTGTGTAAGATGTTACTCCAGTAAACGATCTCAAGTGCAAATAAAACTTCAACAAGTGTGTGAAATATTGCTAAAAATTAAACATAACAGAAATAACATACTAAGGAATGAATGTTACTTAAGAGGAGCAGCTAAGTTTTTAAATTAAAAATTAAATTGCATTCGAGCAATACTGTAAGTGGAATGCCACAGATGAGAAGGTATTATTGTGTGTCAGCCGAACGTATGCAGATTGTGTGTTATTATCAGTAATATTCGTAAAGTTTTATTTTTTTGCAGATGAACAACGTTTTCATTGCTAAATATAATTGTAATGGACAGTTACAAAATTTTTGCACCTTTAATAAACGGCTGACGTAATGAGATTAGATGACTATTGTTTCAGTGGTTAATCAAATCGCTTTACTCCAGAGCCATTTTAAACCATAGGAACTAATGAATTTGTGACAGTTAAACCAGCGCTGCAGAAAACTCTTTTTGCCGTAGTAAAACACTAATCGTACGCAAGGTCATTGCTGAGAGGAAGATGTTTTTGAAACATGCCCGTAGGAGACAGGTAGCATGGAAAAATTTGTTTTATATCTTCAGTATCTGCCACATTGTATTCAGTAACACTTTAAATAAAAATAAGTTTTTATTGTACTGTATGTTTTTAAAGGGGGCAAGAAGTATAAAATAATTTCATCCAGTCCCATACAGATAGCCATGAAAAATAGTAATTGTGAAACTTTGATAGCTATAGAAATGCTTGCAATACTTCAAAAAATGAGAAACGTGGTGTAAATCCAGTAGATAATTGATGCATGAATAGTTCCCCTCTTTGCTATTAACTTAAGCAAGCAATTATTCCATAATACACTAGTCTGCAGAAATAAGCTAAAGATATCTGCATTATTAATTTGTCAGAACATGTATATTTCTGCAAATATTTTAGACACTCATTAAAATCCAGTGGTTTTGCTGAATAAGAACTTATACTATCATAGGCTTCAAATAAATTTCCCATTTCCATTAACAATTTCTTGCACATCACTTGTTCAGCCTGAGCTGTGTCAATAAATATTTTGATTCGGGGTCCTCTTGTCTCCCTGCTCACAAGTTGCTAAATTCACTACCAGAATCAGATTCAAACACCCAAATAATGGTTCTAGAACTTTTTACCTGTCAGAATCTTCTAAGAAAAGTGCATTAAAATCCTCACAAACTAATGACTGATTCAACTTGTTTGGCAGAAAGCTCAACAATTCGTCTAGATTTCTCCTAAATCACTGATAGTCTCCTAGACCCCTGAGGAGTGTTATAATTAGAAGTGTATGATTCTGTAGTAACAACTGACAAGCACATGCTTTTACATTGTGATCTACACAAAAACCTGTTGCTTCTATATTTTTGCTTTTGTGTTAATATCCCTCCTTTTTCCAAGTAAACAGTACACACACATGATGCTAGCCTGTAATCCCTTATATTTAATTTCTCCATCACTGAGAGTACATAGTGTTGAGAGAGGCAAAAAGAGACACATCCAAATTTCATACACCTTCTTGACATAAAAGAAGCTCATCTACCAAATCATTCATCATCCTAATGTTTTGACGGAACAAACTAATTTATATTTTCTGGTAACTATTCCATATTTGATGGTTCTACGCAGTTCTAATTCCTATCAAAGCTGTCTGTCTGTAACCTGATTCTAGCCAAAAGATGTGTCACCTCACGCATCCTGCCAGATGCTCATCTAGTATCTCTCCCTAGCCACCCTATTCAGATGCAGGCGATGATCAGCATATCCACATGTGCAAGTTGGAGCGACAGTAGCAGCACACGTGTGAGACGTTGTTCCAACAGACAGCAGTTCACTCGGCACCCCGATTACGCGGCTGACAGCGCTGTCAACTCGCAGCCGGTCGTGGAGCTGCGATACTTCCACACCAGAGTGCACTGTTACTGCTTGTATTTTCTCCAGACCAGCTTCCGTACTCTGCTCTAACTTGACAGTACTATTTAAGTGAAACGAGTCCAAAACTCATTCTAGACTTTGTGTTCCTTTCTCTGTGGCTTTGTGCATCTGTGACTTCTGTATAAGTTTTGTTACTTCAAGGACTGTAACAGTTGTTGAAATTTTCAGGCAGAATAGATGTACACAAGTTTGGTGGACCAACGGCTGCAGTTTGGACTCTTTACTGATGATGAGAAACGGAAAATAAGAGACAAACGAGGGAAGAACAAACACCTGTTTGCAATTCTATGAGGGTCAGCCAGCATGTGGGTTTTCTTGCCTTTGATCAGCCTGACTGCTTTTCGTACCTGCATTACTGCTGCTTAAATATTGTGGTCATCACTCCTTAGACTGATTTCATCACATCTCCAATCTAGTCCGTCATGTGCAAGCTTCTTAATCTCCGAATAACTACTGCAACCTACGTCCATTTGAACTCACCTACAGTATTCGAGGCTTTGTCTCTCTCTAAAATTTTTACTGCCAACACGTCCCAATTATCCGTTACTTTTTACCTCTCAATGTTTCATGTTAATGTTACTGCACTTATAGGCAGGGGGTGCCATAAATTTCTATCCTCTCAGATTATGTACCTGTTTATCTATCATGATCTTCTCCATTATTGTCATTGGAGAACTTCGTGGGTCAGCAAGTGATAAACTGTTTATGATAGCATAGAAGTTCCACGGCCATAATACATTCTTTTTATTTTATTACTTGATGTTCCAGTCTTTGTGATTAATTTTGGGATCCACCACATTATCCATCTGGAATGAGGTATCGCCACTGGTCGCAGTTGGCAAAACTAGTCACAAACGTGAAATTGGTAAAATAAAATGATAGAGTGTACGTGTGGGACATTTATCAAAAACAGTTCCTCTTAATTGGTGGTTCAGTCTACCCACCTAATCTTTAGCATTCTTCTGCAGCACTACATTTAAACAGCTTCTATTCTCCTCTTGTCTATGCTGTTTATTGTTCACGATTCACTTCCATATAAGGCTACAGTCCAGACAAATATTTCAGTCATCAGGTTGATTTATTTGTATTAATACAGGTGTGTATTGCGTCAGGATTTTAGGCGTAACCTGAGGCGTGTAAAGAAACAAACCACTATTTAGAAAATGGCTGTGTGGAGGTCACTAAGACTGGAACATAAATCCAAATATGTAAATAAAATAGCTAAAATGTAGTACCTCCAGTGGTCAGTCTCCTTTCTGTGCCATATACATCACTATTAAGTAGCAATGAGTTAGCTGATTGTTCAGCACCCCACATAAAGGTATAAAGTTCACAGTTGAGGACAAAGTAGGCACCATTGTAAACTTACTAGACCTGACCATTAGAATAACAAGTAGTAGACATAAAATTGAAATTTATTGGAAGTCTACAACAACATTCCACCATCCACAACTCCTCTTGTCATCCCACAGCCCCAAAATGGCAGCATTCTGGTATGTTGTCAAGAGGAACAGCAACCCAACTGCAACACACTGAAGTTAAATGTAAACAAGAGATTGAAATAAACACAAGTGTCGCAGAATCGCTGAAAAACATAAACAGTTGCAAAAGAATCACAGCACACAAAACAAACATAAAATAAGACCACCTATACAGTACCATTTGTGGGTAGTATTTCATATCAGACTGCCAATGTCGTGATACGTAAAGGCATAAACATGTCACATGCAACGCGATTGGGCAGAAAATTGTGCATCCTTGAACCAGTGCAGATGTACAAATATCAAAGAAAACAGACTGAGTCCATCCTAACTGACAACATATACCAAATGGTTTGTCATCTCTGGTCTTAACAGCAGTGTGCACCATTAGATTTGCAATGCACATGTCCAATATCTCTCTCTCTCTCTCTCTCTCTCTCTCTCTCTCTCTCTGTCTCTCTCTCTCTTTCTTTCTCATACACTACCCTTATCCTCCACTTCATATTTACCATGAATTTTGTAATTTGTGTTTCATTAATATTTTCTAAATGAACGTTTGACTAGCATACTCCCAGTACTCATTAGATCTACTTAAAATGACAACACAGTTTGGATCATTGTCAATATAGTTGGCTATAACATGCTACAGGTGGAAGCCTAGCAAATCCATAGCTCTAGGATGACCAATATTTCGCTCTTCTTCTGTCACTCCTTTCATCCTCTATCTCTGAATCACAAACCGAATTGTTATTTATGTATAATTATATCATTTTTAGCAATATAATTATCACATTTCATGTTTTCAACAGGTCACCTGAACACACAAATGAATACAACGTTTCAGTTATGTAAACTTAAAAGAAGAGTCATGTTCCATTTTAAATACTAAATATATATTCATGTGCTCTACCACAGATATGCACAATAGTTTAAGACTTACTCAGACATAATGGTCTGTTTTACTATATGTTCTTAGTATTCTGAAGTAGTGTTTCTGCTCTATGTTGTTTGCATCTATCACTTTCTAAACATTATCTTTGTTTACAAAGTGTTTCAGTTTATTGTGCTGTATTATGATGCAGAAACTAGTCTGTGAAGGCCAGAGGTATTCTATTATAACTGTTTTATTTGTACATTTAGATTTACGTCCAGGTTTTAGTCAGGGATCTCCACAGAGCTGTGTTCCAAATAGTGATTTGTTTCCCTACAGGCAGTGCCTCAAGTTGGCCAAAAGTCGTAACATAATACAAACATCATAATAATACAAATAATCCACCTGATAATGGAGTTTTAAATCTTTGAAACATGGCGAGGAAATAAATTAAACAGTGACTGGTAACAGTAAACACAGTACCTCATTTGAATTAATATAGTTACTTAAAGTGGCTTCAGAAGTATTGGGGTGAAGGGCTTAGCTGAGTCACTTATAGGACTCCGAATGAAAGTAAACAGAAACCACAGGGAAATGTAAAACAAGGTAAAGGGTTGTAGTCAAATTACAGCAGATAATGCACAAGGGATTAAGAGTGGGAAATGGCACACTACTAGGATTGGACGAATTTTGCTATTTCGGTAGCAATGCCAAAACCAGAGGGGATGAAAACTACAGTGCAGCAGTAGAGTAAAAAGCTTTTCTGAAAAAACTGAGATGTTTACATCACATAATTATAAATATGAGTAGTGGAAAGTTGTTTTGAGAATTTTTGTGGAGTTTAACCAGGTATGGAAGTGAACCGTGCACATCAAATACCATAGACAGGAGGAGAAAGGTAGCTGTTTAAATGTGGTGCTACAGAAGAATGCTGAAGATCAGGTGTGTAGACTGGATAACCCATGAAGAGGCATTTGTTTTTTAATACAATTCCCACAGGAAGTCCTCATATCCATATTTTCACCATGTGTCTTCGAATACAAGATAACCTTCCTTGTTCAATCAACCATCAAACTCTTAGGTCCAAGAGCCCAGAAAAAATACACCCAAAAGCTTTCTGTGCAGAGATTTGGAAATATATTTTGTACTCACTTAACTTCAAAGAATTCAGAAGACATGATGTTTATATGAGGTGCCTACAGCACTGAGTGATATTTTAATTAACAAAACACACAATGCTCGTTTAACTATTATTTAAGTTAGATTCTCTGCAAGCTATTCAAAACTGCACATGCTCAACCATAGGATGCTTACGACTAGTATAAAGACCTCACTTATCTGTACAAATATATCGCGAGACAAAAATTTGTTTCTTTGACTGTCTGGGAAGAAATTTTGTTTATTATGACTGTAACTTACAAATGATTCACTGAAATGTTTATATTGTTATAAATATTTGTAGCTACAAATTGTAAACTCGGTCTTTCCGTGTCTCCACCCATGACAACCCATCAGTCATGTGTACAATGAAGCAGATGATAATAGATGAAATGTTTTGAAATCGCTACTTATATTTACCATAAATATCTCATGCTAATGTATCTGAATCACAATCATATTCTTAAGGATGCCAACTGTTTGCAGCAAATTTGGAGGTTACAGTTGAAATTCCAGAGTTGTCTTGGCTTTATGGGAAAAAAAAACCTCTTGGCTGGCAGGATTTACTCAATTAATGAATAATAAAATTGTCAACCACCTGGAGTCACATATATAGGTAATAAACAAAGTTGTGTATCATCTTGGTGAGCACAGGGCATGCAATTTTTGATACCAGTGCAAGAAAAAGTTTCCACTTCTAAACTATTGTTTGAAAGTCTTGGGTTTTATACCACACATAAGCTAATTTTCCTCTCACTCTTACCAAAACATGGTGGGTGAATGTGTCACACTTCACACAAATGACGGTAAAATGTCTGAAAACTGTTTTTCCGTGTCAAATAGTGGAGTTTGATTTTACTATGAATGATTTCCAGTGACACAAAGCAGACTTGAGTAGTACGGTGGTACAGACTTTAAGTTGAACTCAAAAGAAGGAAAGACAGTGAGGATTACGTTTGTAAGATACATTACTGCAAAGCATTTTAAAGGTAGCATTAAAATAATATACACGTGTGTCACAGAACTGCAGTAGTCTCATCTCAGACTGAAGGCTGCTGAAGTCACAAAGGCAGTGACAAGGTGGGAGGCCACTGCAATACTGCCACAGAACTCAATTGACATAGGTGGCGGTTGTTATTGTCGTTTATTCCAAAACACAGTTTCGGCAGTGAACCGATCTTCCGTCCTATCGTAGTACTCGGATGACTCCATCCGTCTTCCCACATATTCCCACGCACAGGCACACACCGTCCCGACACGAAACCGACTGCTCGTCTGCGGACGACATCAGTCCAGCACGAACCACAGTTCCCCTGCCAGTGCTGCCAACACTGCCGACCGTGCCACGTATCTCACAGTTGCACCAGCCAGCTGCTCCACTTCCACCGTTCTCATCACTACGTCTGGGTCCAGAAGCAGCTTCCCGGCATCCCCACCTCCTCCAGCAACAACAGACCGACACCTACAAGCTGTGCCACAGTTGTTACCGCACTGGCTCCGTCTTCATTGGCCTGAACCCACCTGCTAAAGGTAAGAACAGTAAGAAAAGGCATTCAAAATCTTGTCCCACTGCACAGTCAATATCCTCTGACACCGCAGCCTTAAACGATGCCAGTAACCCACCTAAGAGAGGTACTCCACCTATCTGTGACACCCTCCCACATTTGCCCCCCACACCCGAACCTATGCGGTCAAATCCCATCCCAGCCCACACATCTCTTACATCACATCCCTTAATCCTCTCACACTCTCATTTCGGATTCCCCAGTGCTAAAATACTTTTCCTCAAAAAATTAGTACCAGACAACATATCACAACTCGTACCCTGCAAAGACTCGGTAATCCTAAAATCCACCGATTCTGATCCCCAGACCCACCTCCTGCAGTGTCTACCTGCCATCACCTTTGGTCCACATGGCTCCCTCATCAAAAACAGTCCACTGTGACGCAGATGGCTCCGACGCCCCACCTCCTGCTGACACTCATTTTTGCGATTGACAGTGGTGGACCCCGAGATCACAGTGGCGGCAGTTGTGTGGAAGCCAAGTCCAAATCCTGACACGCAGATCCAAAAAGCCCACTGAATTCGCCACAATTCTGGCCCTATATTCCTCATTCGCATCTTTTCTGAAGACCCCTCAACCGTAGATCGCCGCCTTCGGAATGCGGTGCTCACCTGTTACCAGAACACAAAGTAGAGCCTTCCCGATACCTAGTCAGAGACTGTCATTACCACAGATTCATCATCTACAATGATCATTTAACTCCCAACTGCGAAAACTCTCCTACGTGTACGCACTTGCCCTATTGGGTGGGGAATTGTAGGACGCCCCTAGATAGGTCAGGGGTGCTCTACACACAGGAAGCGGCTACTTGGGTAGCAGAGTACCTGTGGCGTGCACAGGGGTTTCTTTTAGGATAGGCAGTAGGGCGAGGTGTCCTGATGAACACTCACCAGTTGACGTGCGGGAAGGGAAATCGGGACGCGCTCAGTTTAAATACACTCCAGCTATCAAGATATTAGCAGGAAATTTTCAGAGTGTTCGGAATAAAGTTCCTGAATTTACTGCCCTCCAGGAAGCGTGTGGTCCGTAAATTATTCTTGGGACTGAGACCTGGCTGAACCCTGAGACAGGAAGTTCTGAAACATTTAGTGAGGGTTGGAACGTGTATCGGAAAGACAAATTAGACACCGTAGGAGGTGGTGTCTTCATTGCAGTTGACAAAAATATTGTGTCTACTGAGGTTGAAGTAGAGTGTGATTGTGAAGTTATCTGGACACGTTTAACAGATCAAGGAGAAATAAAGTTAATTGTTGGGTGTTATTGCCGGCCACGAGGTTCCACCGTGACAGTTCTAGAATCATTCAGAGAGAGTCTACACTCTGTATCGCAGAAGTACCCAGATCGTGCTATATTAGTCGGAGGCGACTTCAACCTATCTAGTATAGACTGGGATGTCTATGGATTCATTAAAGGTGGTACAGACAAGCCGTCGTGTGAATTACTTTGGAACACATTATCCGAAAACTGTCTTGAGCAACTAAATCGACAGCCAATGCGTAATGGAAATATTTTAGACCTGGTAGCCACGAACAGACCAGACATCATCGACAGTGTCAGTGTTGAGACAGGGATTAGTGATCGTGATGTTGTCATTACGACTATGGTTATGAAAGTTAAAAAGCATATGTGCCTCAACATCCTTCCACCTCTGCTTAGCCATTTTGCACTTCCTGTCAATCTAATTTTTGAGAAATTTGTATTCCATTTTGTCTGCTTCATTTGCTGCATTTTTATGTTTTTTCCTTTCATCAGTTAAATTCGGTGTCTCTCTTTTGTTCCCAAGGATTTCTACTAGACCTCGTCTTTCTACCTACTTGATCCTCTGCTGTCTACACTATCTCATCTCTCAAGGCTACCCATTCTCCTTTTACTGTATTCCATTCCCCTGTTATTGTCAATTATCCTCTAATGCTCTCTCTGAAACACTCTACAACCTCTGATTTTTTTTTCAGTTTATCCAGGTCCCATCTCTTGAAATTCCTACCTTTTTGCAATTTCTTCATTTTTAATATATAGTCCATAACCAGTAAATTGTGTACAGAGTCCACATCTGCCCCTGGAAATGTCATAGAACTTGAAACCTGGTTCCCAAATCTCTCTCTCTCTTACCATTATGTAATGAATCTGAAATCTTTTGGTGTCTCCAGGTCTCTTCCACACATACAACCTTCTTTCATGATTCTTAAACCTCCATATTCACCTACTACTTTTCCTTCTCCTCCTTTTTCTACTACTGAATTCCAGTCCCCAATGAGTATTAAATTCTTTTCTCTTTGTGAATAATTCCTTTTATCTCATCATACATTTCTTCGAAGTATCATGTGCAGAGCTAGTTTGCATATTAACCTGTACTACTGTGCAAAAGCTTTCACCCTGCTGTTTGTAGTAGCTTATCCGCATTCCTAATTTTTATTCATTATTAAACCTACCCCTGCATTACCCCTATCTGATTTTGTATTTATAACCCTGTATTCATCTGACCAGAAGTTCACTTTCTCCTGCCAATCAACTAACTAATCCCCATTATATCTAACGTTACCCTATCCATTTCCATTTTTAAATTTTCCAACCTATCTGCCCAGTTAAGGGGTCTGACATTCAACGCTCCAATCCATAAAACCCCTGTTCTGTTTCTCCTGATAATGATGTTCTCCTGAGCAGTCCCTGATCGGAAAACCAATTGAGGAAGTACACTCCTGGAAATGGAAAAAAGAACACATTGACACCGGTGTGTCAGACCCACCATACTTGCTCCGGACACTGCGAGAGGGCTGTACAAGCAATGATCACACGCACGGCACAGCGGACACACCAGGAACCGCGGTGTTGGCCGTCGAATGGCGCTAGCTGCGCAGCATTTGTGCACCGCCGCCGTCAGTGTCAGCCAGTTTGCCGTGGCATACGGAGCTCCATCGCAGTCTTTAACACTGGTAGCATGCCGCGACAGCGTGGACGTGAACCGTATGTGCAGTTGACGGACTTTGAGCGAGGGCGTATAGTGGGCATGCGGGAGGCCGGGTGGACGTACCGCCGAATTGCTCAACACGTGGGGCGTGAGGTCTCCACAGTACATCGATGTTGTCGCCAGTGGTCGGCGGAAGGTGCACGTGCCCGTCGACCTGGGACCGGACCGCAGCGACGCACGGATGCACGCCAAGACCGTAGGATCCTACGCAGTGCCGTAGGGGACTGCACCGCCACTTCCCAGCAAATTAGGGACACTGTTGCTCCTGGAGTATCGGCGAGGACCATTCGCAACCGTCTCCATGAAGCTGGGCTACGGTCCCGCACACCGTTAGGCCGTCTTCCGCTCACGCCCCAACATCGTGCAGCCCGCCTCCAGTGGTGTCGCGACAGGCGTGAATGGAGGGACGAATGGAGACGTGTCGTCTTCAGCGATGAGAGTCGCTTCTGCCTTGGTGCCAATGATGGTCGTATGCGTGTTTGGCGCCGTGCAGGTGAGCGCCACAATCAGGACTGCATACGACCGAGGCACACAGGGCCAACACTCGGCATCATGGTGTGGGGAGCGATCTCCTACACTGGCCGTACACCACTGGTGATCGTCGAGGGGACACTGAATAGTGCACGGTACATCCAAACCGTCATCGAACCCATCGTTCTACCATTCCTAGACCGGCAAGGGAACTTGCTGTTCCAACAGGACAATGCACGTCCGCATGTATCCCGTGCCACCCAACGTGCTCTAGAAGGTGTAAGTCAGCAAGATCTCCGGATCTGTCCCCCATTGAGCATGTTTGGGACTGGATGAAGCGTCGTCTCACGCGGGTGGTCTGCACGTCCAGCACGAACGTTGGTCCAAGTGAGGCGCCAGGTGGAAATGGCATGGCAAGCCATTCCACAGGACTACATCCAGCATCTCTACGATCATCTCCATGGGAGAATAGCAGCCTGCATTGCTGCGAAAGGTGGATATACACTGTACTAGTGCCGACATTGTGCATGCTCTGTTGCCTGTGTCTATGTGCCTGTGGTTCTGTCAGTGTGATCATGTGATGTATCTGACCCCAGGAATGTGTCAATAAAGTTTCCCCTTCCTGGGACAATGAATTCACGGTGTTCTTATTTCAATTTCCAGGAGTGTATTATACCTCTGTAGCGTTTTACCCGAGAGGATGTCATCATTATTTAACCATACAGCAAAGCTATATGCCCCCAGGAAAACGTATGGCTGTAGTTTCCCCTTGCTTTCAGCTGTTTGCAGTACAAGCACAGAAAGACCATTTTGCGTGATGTTACAAGGCCAGTTCAGTCAATTGCCCAGACTGTTACCCATTGCAACTACTGAAAAGGCTACTGCTCTTCTTCAGGAACCACACGTTTGTCTGACCTCTCAACAGATACCCCTCTGTTCTGGGTGCACCTACAGTATGGGTATCTGCATCTGTATCACGCAAGCCTTCCCATTAACGGCAAGGTCCACGAGGGGGGGGGGGGGGGGGGGGGGGAGAATAGTGCAGAGCTACATAATTACAATAGCTGACAGCAGTCATTTTGAACACAGCCGAGGGTCATGTGAAATCACTCACATTCAGTTCTCTCAGGAAGTAATAAGGGTTTAGTTTAATTCTAAGACAGCATTCAAATTTTGTTTAAATAGTGTGCATACGGGTAACACACACAGTTTATTGATGTGCAACAGTGGTCTTGCTCTATGCCTTCTAATTGATTTCACAAACTGATGCCAGATATTTTATAAAACTGCCCACATTACCATTCTCATTTTGTTTCAAGGTATCTGCGCAAGTAGTTGCGCTGCACGAAAATAGCAATCTTCAGTCTCCTTAGATTTTGTTGGTGTGGACTGGTGTAGCAATTCCTCCTGATTCCATGTCGTTTGTGGTGGCCATAGCTGTTCCACTATTCAGTTTGATTCACCCAGAAGCCTCCACGTCATTTCCTTTGCAGCACTATTGGTGGAAGCTGCTACAGCATCACTTTCTTGTCACGAGGTTGCATCTCTCTGAAATGTACAAAATAATGATTTAGATGTAGGAGGTCATTAGAGATGAATCAAAAGCTCAGATTAGCAAAGGATGGTAAAGGAAGTAAGGCCTTGCACTTTGAAAGGAACCATCCCGGCATTTCGCTGAAGTGAATTAGAGAAATAACGGAACATCTAAAATGGGATGCCTGGACGCGGGTTTGAACCACTGTCTTTCTGAATACGATTCCATTGTGCTATCCAGTGCTCCACCTCGTTCAGCATAATTTAGATGTAGTAGGCTCTTTGGTGTTGTGGGTAGTGAAGAAAAAAAATTAGTTACGTAGTATCTGCACGTCACAATAAATGCACACATAAAGTTCGGATGTCTATGGTTCTATAACTTGTAGCTGCAGCAGTAGATTTAGTAGTAGTACTAGCAGTTGCAAAAATTGCATTTCTGTAAATTATATTTAGCCTTAACAGCAATAAACTAAGATACTGAGATGTTTAATTGAATTGAGTAATCTGTATATTCCTGCTGCTGGTAATTATTAAAATCAGTGCTCAAACATACTACCATCAATTAAAGATTGTATTTACTTAGTAGGTCACAAAGAGACATACACAAATATGAAAACTTACCTGAGAAATACAGATACTGTGGCAGCAGAAGTGAAGAGACATACAAAGTTTTCACTTTGACACACTAAGTGCTGATAGCAAGGTTGGATGAGATTTCTGAATGAATTATATTTTTACATAATGACACATCTCGAATTAAGATCACAAAGTATCTCATTTATGTGTTACATACAAGCATACTGTATAAATACACTCGCCAAAGGCAGGGCACAAGAATCCATATAGGCATACGCTACACGCAAAACACTAATTCCAAAGGCTGCAAAGAATCCACAACCTGAATAGTACATAAATAACTGAAGAGTTCATGCATGCAATTAACTCACAACAAATGCAGGGGCAAAGCCATTGTAGTACGTTAAACATAGTAACTTATAAACTGGAATTATGTTAAATAATTGTTAATGAAGTTGAATTCCTACTTAGATGTAAGTAATGCTCTTTTTTAAATTAAAGTTCTGATGGTAGCATACAGCCAGTGCAAACAGTTGAAAATAATTAGCACCTAATAGCACAAGTGTGAGAATTTATTTGGAGACTGATGTAGGATATACTGTCAAGTACTGTACGTGGGTTGTTTATAATGCAAAAGGTGAACGTTGAATCCTTACAGAATCTGTTCCACGTACACGTGTCTTCCTATGTTCTCACTTGTCAAACTTTGCAGATCTATACGATTGCATGATTGAGGGTTTTAAACACACCTGCTCGTTCTTTCACGAGGAAGCCGTTTTACTAGGAAGTCCGAAGTTGGTAGCAGTGTAAAGTGAGATGCACTCCACTTTGCAGTGCTGGAGTCGTGGCGTGTTTACCAGGGCAGTACAGCCTTGTATAAAGGGAAGTACGGCCATCGTATTCTGCTGCGTTCGCCGCCATCCACAGTTGGCTGAAATCACATCTTGTAACATTAGCAGCCATTGTGGGCCCAAGCATTGTGTGTGAGGCATGGGCAGTGTTGTGTATTTTCAAAGTTCTAAGTAGAATACTACCTCAGTGCTGTGCTTTTCGTTCCAAGGCAGAAAGGGAGGTAAACTGTACAGAATTCCTTCTGAAGGTAGGGATGCAACAAGAAGGAGAATATGACCGATGAAAATCAGCAGAGCCAACTGGCAGCCCACATGAGACTTTTGCTTGTGTACTGAAAGTACAGTTTTCATTCATTAATGCAAATAATCTTAAGGTTTAACATTCGCTGTGTAACAGACTTGCTGTATTTAGACTCGCTTAGTGACCATATTTAGTGTGTCGTTACACGTCGTTCGTCTCAAACCGGTCACATTTGTTTGTAAAAGGTACGTTGTTTGCAACCCCGTTTTTTCGGACAAACCATAGTAAAAGCTACACATTTCTAGTTAATCTGTAATGTACTAACTGCTATAAAGACATATTTTTTGCAACACGAAAGGTGTAATAGGTAAACACGGTTTTTCGTTTCGTATTCAGTGTGTAGGCACAATTGTTGAAGACGGAAACTACAGTATGTGGATGTTTTAATGTATGTTGTCTTTTCCTCCAAAAAAATGCTATTATGACTATCTGTACTTAAAAGATCAATTAACAATGCCTCATTTTCAGTAAATTTTGTGGAAATAGTTGGCGTGATAATGACGTGCCTCTGTAAAGTACCTGTTACTTGCATTTAATAGTGTAGGCCTACCGTTTCGACAAACATTGAAGTAAATAAAAAGAATAGCATAGTTGAATTGTATCGTCAGTCGTAACAGTACAGTATATTTATAATTAACTCTTTTAATACGGCATCTTGTATATTCAGCAGTCTCAGGTACAAATACTACACTATGTGATCAAACGTATCCGGACACATGCCTGAAAATGACTTAAAAGTTCGTGGCGCCCTCCGTCAGTAATGCTGGAATTCAGTGTGGTGTTGGCCCACTCTTAGCCTTCATGACAGCTTCCACTCTCGCTTGCATACGTTCAATGAGGTGCTGGAAGTTTTCTCGGGGAATGGCAGCCCATTCTTCACGGAGTGCTGCACTGAGGAGAGGTATCGATGTTGGTCGGTGACGCCTAGCACGAAGTCCGCATTCCGAAACGTGCCCATGATGTTCCCTAGGATTCAGGTCAGGACTCTGTGCAGGCCAGTACATTACAGGGATGTTATTGTAGTGTAACCACTCCGTCACAGGCCGTGCATTATGAACAGGTGCCCGATCCTGTTGAAAGATGCAATCACCATCCCCGAATTGCTCTTCAACAGTGGAAAGCAAGAAGGTGCTTAAAACACCAATCTAGGCCTGTGATAGTGCCACGCAAAACAGCAAGGGGTGGAAGCCCACTCCATGGAAAACACGATCACAGCATATAACACCGCTGCCTCTGAATTTTGCTGTTGACACTACATATGCTGACAGATGACGTGCACCGGGCATTCGAAATACCCACACCCTGCCTTCGGATCGCCACATTGTGTACCGTGATTCACCACTCCACGAAACGTTTTCCCACTGCTCAATCGTCCAATGTTTACACTCGTTGCACTGTGCGCTCAACCTTGAAATCCAGTATTTACTATCAAAAACAGTCTTGATCACAGTTTCTTTATTACGGTGAGTACTGATTGGTGGTAGTGATTTACCACCAGAAGGAGGTTCTTACTCATTGCTCTAAAGATGACCACAGTAGTGGTCGAAACCGGTCACCGTAGTAAATAAATCGTGATAAAGACTGTTTTTGATAGTAAATATTTGTAACACATTGACCACTGTTCACTCCCGTAATGTACTCAAAAGTAACTTGAAATCAAAGTTTCTCAAGTGTCATAGTACTTGCATTGGATCCCGATGCAGTTTGGAATTCCTTTGTGACGGTCTGGATAGATGTCCGACTATTACACATTACGGCCCTCTTCAACTGTCGGCGGTCTCTGTCAGTCAACAGACGAGGTCGGCCTGTACGCTTTTGTGCTGTACCTGTCCCTTCACGTGTCCACTTCACTGTCACATCGGAAACAGTGGCAGTATGTGGCAGGACTATGCACCTAATATGAAAAACTGATATTTTTAATGGTGTCTGGATACTTTTCATCACACAGTGTGGGCAGGCGTAGACAACGTGCATCGTACAATATTTGTTGTTACACAGGAAACCTAAACCTAATGAAAATTAAACTTGAATGAAGATACATTCCCTAAAAGATGTTAGTCGTATCATGTAAAATGAAATTTTTTCAGTTAGTTTGTAGATAGAATCTGAGTGTTACAATGTTTGTGTATAGCTACAGTACCTAATTCATAGGTCTCTGACTTCTTGCACTGTATGTAGTTATGAGTAGCATGTGCTGAGTTCTATTGATATTACAGACCCATATATTTTATGTTACAAAATATAGTTATAATGTATAGTCTTGAAATTTTTATATTGCTTAAATAACGAAGTTGGTAACTAAATTGACTGATAGTACTGTTTGTGTTTACCAGAATCACCAGTTTGAACCGACAGACTTGGTGGAGTGGTAAAACGTAAACCAAATGCTGTGCCAACCATTTTTGGTGATCGTAAAGCGCCTGCCGAGAGGAAACCTGTTGGCCTACTAGAGAAACGAACTGAGGGTACAGGTAACTGGAAAATAACGCTCACAGCTTCAATTGCTATCGCCATACGTGATGCTGTCACTTGCTCCTGAATTACGACACTGAAAATCTCGTGTGACTGCTAACAGCACACATTCGTTGTTTCGATCAGTAGGACACACAGAATTTCCCTTCACAGCATTATGCTTGCAGAAAGTAGGCTTATTGTATCGTAGTAATTGTCGTACGAAACACTTTGTCAGTTGAGTACAGTAAGCATATACCTTTTTAAAGCTGTTGTAAATGTGTTGCTTAGAGTTCCTTCTTTAGAAGTTATATTTTGTACACTCATTTTAACCCTGAGTTGTGTACAGAGGAAGACTAAAACATTTCATTTGCAACAGCTGTATATTTTTGAAACTGACATGTCCAGGGTCTGTTGATGGAGGGAACAAAATACTTCACCACAAGATAATTTAGTGAACAAGACCACATCTCTCAGATACACTGTCCACTTGTATTGGTATCTGACGAAATATAAAGTAATGTAGTTTCTCGTACCTTTATGCTATATCGTTTCTACTGCTTGCCATTGGACACTGTATATACCGTATTTCTAATTTACAGTTAAATTGACAAATGTCTGCTTGTGTCTGTGTATATGCGGATGGATATGTGTGTGTGTGTGCGAGTGTATACCTGTCCCTTTTCCCCCTAAGGTAAGTCTTTCCGCTCCCGGGATTGGAATGACTCCTTACCCTCTCCCTTAAAACCCATATCCTTTTGTCTTTCCCTCTCCTTCCCTCTTTCCTGACGAGGCAACCGTTGGTTGCGAAAGCTAGAATTTTGTATGTATGTTTGTGTTTGTTTGTGTGTCTATCGACCTGCCAGCGCTTTTGTTTGGTAAGTCTCATCATCTTTCTTTTTAAATATATTTTTCCTACGTGGAATGTTTCCCTCTATTATATTCTTACAGTTAAATGTTATACACAAATGGGAAAATTGATGCTTTGATTTGTTGCCACAGCTGGTTAAAGTTTCCTTAAAAGCCTGTGGTGTTTCCCATACCATTTGTGTTTTTCAGACTCTGTATACAGAGCTTTGCCTTTATTGGTAATATGTAGCACAATAGGTGCGAAGGTGTCCAATGTTGTGGTTAGGTCTGGTCCTGATTATTTAATCTTTTATTGTAAATAATAATTACTTGAACTTGAAGGTAATCTCCACTAAAACCCACATCAGTAGGTAACACCTGCCTCACAGCTCTTGTAATTTAAGTATTCAGTTCTCACGATCTGCATTATTATTGAAGTGTTGTACGGTGAAGCTCTTTTACATTCTATTGCTGTCAGGTTCCTGTGATGCCTAGCAAAGAGCCTACAGATTTTTGGAAACACTATAGTAGTGTTTGTTGAGAATTAAATATAATTGGTCAACTACAGTTGCACTTTAGGATATGACATTACTTTACCATTTCATAGTATTAAGAGCATACTGGGAATATTACCACTCAGATTGTCATAGACTTGCTTCAGTCCTTTGAAAGTAAGATTTTCGCATCTTACGAATCTTTAAATTACGTACCACAGCCTACTGAGAAACAATTACTGGCTCCCTAAAAACATATTACAGTATTAAATGCTTTTTATGTTTGAAGATTGTAATATTACAAATTTCTGTTCCAGAGGTTGGAGAGCCTTCGAATGTGCCCAATGACATCAGTCCTGCAGCGAACTTGGACACAACAGAAGATGAAGTCGCCACCCTGGAGAACCTACCTTCAGGCTGGAATTGAAGCTTTAAAGAGAAAACTCACCCTCTCTCAGAAAAGGGAGAGAGGAGTGTCTTCAGAGAAAGACAGCCTCTTTGCCAGTGTGCACGGTTTATTCGGTGCAGATCAGTTTGCAGTACGAGCGAAGTGGACATGTGAAGGTAGCAAATGGTCAGTGAAAAGGGCTAAAAATTAGACCACCTTGTGGTAATATGGGGTACAATGTCCTGCTGGAAAATAAATTACCATTTCCTTGAGATGGAACCCCAATATGTTCGCTACAGAGCATAAAATTTAGACCTGATGTGCCGAGGGGGCTCGTGAGTTCCCTGAAAGTCAAGCTTGCCCTCATGTTACCAGTGGAGATGCATGCTGTTCTCATGATGGATGATCTTAGTATCACTCCATCATTTGAAGATGGTTGAGCATCGGCTGCACCACTGTTAATGATACGATACCGGCACCAGATCTCGCCCTTGCAAAAACCATAGCTTCTAATGCATTAGTTGTTATGCTGGGTGGTATTAGCTCAAGATGGAAACAAACAATAGGTTACCATTACACAGGGCCATCTTTTTCCAGTTCTCACGCCAGACATCACTATAAGCTCTATTAGAGAATCTTAGGCACCCGTACAATGTTCGCTGCGTCGCGTCAGTGACGGGGAGGGCAAAATTTAGCTGTATGGCGAGAATTTGCAATTGTTGTCGAAAGGTTTTCAAAATTAGTTTCTGCCAGTGTCTTTGTGATGATAATTGGAAACTAATTTTCCTCACAGATACACCACACATTTTGAAAAACGAGGATTCACTTAGTCAATGGGCAATCGGTCTTCCTCTGACGAAATGTTGTTGAGGGACGTGATCTGCCTTGTAGTGAGGTACAAATAAATCGTATGAAACAGTGGCTTGAGGTGGACAGTGGTTTAAGTCTTAAACTGGCACCAAAACTGTGTGAGGCCAACCATTACGAGAAAATGAAAGTTGGCTCGGCTACTGCCCTAATTAACAGCCAGACTGCAGCAGCCAGTGAGTATGCTGTCAAGACAGAGAAACTGCAGAAAAATACTTTAACCACAGCACTGTTGCTAAAGCACGTTCGTGAGTGGTCATGCCTCATGACATCCAGAGCTCCAGTTATGGCTCTGAGTCGTTCTGATGAACAAACATTCAGTGAGGCTCTCTGCCATCTTTAGGACACTCTGTGATTATTTGAAAACTTGAAAATTGGCCTGAACAGTGCCTGGAAACCAGTTCAGTGTGGTGTAGTTTTGACAGCTGGAGGTATTTTGGAATTGCAGAACACATTCCTGAATGAGAATAAATTTAAATTTTTGCTAATAAGTAGATTTACACAAGATACCTTGGAAAATCTGTTAGCAATGCTCCACTTCAAAAATTCAGTATCAACACTACGAGAATAGAAATCATCACTGAGGGTTATTACTCTTTCTCAGTTCTTTAATACTGTCACTGATAATAATGAAATTAAGACAGTAGTTTGCAGGCAGAACTACTGGGGGAATCTGTAAGTGAAGATGAGGATAAGTGTGCCGAGGAAGTTGGTGAGCCACATTGTAACATGGTGTGTGGTCACACTGTTAGGCAAGTTATGAAGCTCACACACTTTGCAAATTTTTCGAGGAGCGCCTAATAGAGTGCAAAGAAAATCTCTGTACGTGTGTGAACGTGCTTTTACAGCTGAAGTCCTTCACAGATACCTCATTTATTGAGCCATCAAGTGAGGTTTTCAGTGTGTTGCAAAAGGCAGAGATGTGTTTGAGAAGCAACAAGAAGAAATTACTCACAGGTGAATTGTTGCTCTGTGATGTAGCCACTGCCGTGCCTGCATCAGTGAAGGAGAAAGTAGTTTTCCCAGCCTGCCACAGTGCACAGGAGAAAATAATTCACAGTTTCCTGGCAACAAGAATTCATCTGGTGCCAAGGGAGGGAAATAAAAGATATCAGGGTGTAGTGACACAAGGCAGTAGAAGCAGGCCATGAGAAAGTTACTGCAGAAACTCACTCTTTAGTAAATGATTTGAAAAATTGACATCCAAACTTCATTTGGTTGCCATTTTCTCTTCAAGTGGTCTCATTTTTGTTTAAATCACAGTGATTTTTACAAATTTTTGTTCTATGTTTCTTTCTGAGTATGGAGTGTTTTTATTATCTCTTGTATTATTTGCAAGTAAACTATGTCGCTCTCCAGGTTTCAGAATGATGCATATATAAATAAAAACTTCATACTTCGACCTGTGTACATATTTGACTTCTGTGCTTTGCCACCAACTTTGTTTCTTCCTTGTGCTTCATTTATGTCGTTTATTTTTTTTCTCTGGATTTTAATAGCTTTTTATACATACAATGTACCCATATTTTATATAATATTGTAGAGAGGGAAAAAGCATACATTCACTCAGTAAGAACATTAGCTTGTACTCTATACTCTTTTCTAGCTCAGAATGAAATAGCACATATGCAAAATCTGCTGAAGGATACTTTTTGAAGAATACTTGTTTCCAAACATGGTAAAAAGTAAACGTCATTACAAGTAAATGTCGTGCATATTTTGTATTGTAACTGCTATTTTTATTTATTACCAAAATTTAGCATTTTATGTTGAAGACTGGGAATATGTGAATGGAAATGCAGTCAACTGGGGGAACTTTGCCCCACTTTAGACCATTTTTTGAAAATACTGCGCACAAAAGATGTTACTTGTTGCAACACATGTTGTAGTTACAGTTACTGATCATTTTTGATAGTAAACATATAGACAAATTGACTGTTTGCTGTAATATTTTAATATTTATACTGATAAAAGTTGCTCTGCTATTCTGGCTAAGTTTGTCAGTCTTGAACAACACATTATTTTACCTACATAAAATGCTCTGGGTAATTTTAAGCCATTCCAAAAGTAAATCGGTGGTTAATAAGAAGCCTAAATAAATTGTTCTATTTCAGTAATGTAGGTTTACTTTGAAATTTCAAGATATTTATATAGACCTGTTATTTACAGTTTTTAGGCTAAGGGGTTGTAAATGTAAAAATAACACATTCGTTAAGGATATTTTTGATAACACGTGTTACAAATAATAGTGCACACATTGTCTTCAAAGTAGAACAACACTTTCAGTAATACCATATATTAAATACATTCCGTCAAACATTTTCAGATATTTAGCGTAGATGTTCACTGCTTCTATGGACCACGCCCCCTTCTGTTAACAGGTATTGGGCGAGATTCAGCTTTTCTGTTAATATACTATCTTTACAGTACAAGACTCCACCTTAGCTTTGAAGCCAAAACCTATTTCTTTTCCCCTTTCTTGATCCTGCAATTGCAACTTATTTTAAATGAGATATACTTGCATTACAAATCTGCTACAGTGACATTTCTAGCGTATGATTTACCTTCATACAGTGTAACGACATATTTATGTGAAAGCCATACTCAAAGATAAATGTAAATTTAACAAACAAATCTATCAGCAAGCCTAGAACCATGTTCCCTTATTGGTAGTGACAGACATGACGTTTATAAGTTCCCTGTGAGACTGCTGTTTACACCTAATTCAGCTAATTTCATGCTACTATCAGCAGCATCTCCAGGCTCAGTATTTCAATTCCAATGTCTGAAGACTGCAGCATGAGTTCTTACACATTTTATTGTTTTTGCGCTTATCTCGGTCCCAATGGGGAAAGGTTGCAGGAACTTGATTTAACCATTCAGTTAATTTCATTCATTTCTGGTCTTTTGTCTTATTTTACATTTCTGTTACTTAGTTTCCAATCCATCTGAACAGCAAAGAAAAGTCAGAAGAGGTAATAGGATGGTTTAAAGGTAATCTAATTACAAAATAGAAATCTTAGAGACAAAACTGCCTCTGTTAGCAGATAAAACGAAAAATAGTGAGTGGTAGTGTACAAAGTTATAATGACTGGTAAAAAAATTTGACCTGGTTGACGGTGGAGTATGGTTTAAATGTATATTTAGGATGCTTCCACCACAATAAATTGTTTTTGTTCAATACATTATAATGTAAAAAAAAAAAAAAATATGCACGATGCACGTACCGAACCTACAACCTTATATTCAGTGAATATTGACGTTACTGGCAGACTATTATTTCTGATGGAACCTGGCCAAAAATTTGTAGTATACTAATAAGAGTACAGTTGTTACAGTTCCCTACAGCCTACTTTTGATCATACGACTAGTTTTACCTCAACACATTTGAAACATATTGTATTCTCTTGTACTTTCGTAATCATTCTCCTAATGCTATGAAGAATTTGCAGAAAAAATTTTGTGGGATAGGCCTGACAAAGATATAAAGCACAACTAATCATAAAGCCTCGTTTGTCAATTCTATTTACTAGGGTACCGCGCATATATATGTGAATGCAATGCTTCATTTCATATAACAAAAGAGACATTGGGCGAACTTTCGTACTACGAAGTAGCAGGAACAAGAGGTAAGCTGATATAGAGCTTTAAATTAGCGACTTCTTTTTCCCTGCACTTGCGACCTAACATTGGTCTTACTAACAGTTGGATAGGACCGATTTAATGCCAATTACGAAAACAGGTGTTCAAACTCGATACCGCATCAAGAACTGCGATATCTGCTTTCGCTACTAATAAAGAATAGCAGGCAAAAACTGTTGTGCTACCAGCAGCAAATGCTTTTCGACTCATTTAGCTTTAATTTGTTGATTTTTTGTTGCAAAATATCCGACATGTTCCGTTTGTAGCCACTGATTAGTCTTAGCAGTGCATTGGAGAGCTGAGTGTACTCCTTCAGTAAACACTGCTAAATACGCTGCAGCAGTTAATGTATCACCATCGGCGCAGTCGTTCGAAAATGGCGCCCACTTTCAAGTTGGCCATAATTTCCCTTTACAGAGATTCATGCACTGCAGTTCGCACCTGCCATCTGTCGGTGGCAGTCCGTACTACGCGGGTCCGGCTACTCTGCTGCCCTCTCGCGTCACGCCTCTACACTACGTGCAGCTGGCTGGGTTAGCATCGCCATTACATCTCCTGCCGTCTGCTGCTTGCCTGGATTTCCACTGGGTAATACGAAATGTGGGAAGAATTTTTACGTGAAGCACCCTACTTTGGCTCGCGGCATTGTGCTGTTTACATCTAGTCCACATAAACCTGGAGACACTCGAAGTAAGACCATATAACAGCAAGATGGAAAGTATGCTTGAAATTCGGTACAAAAACTTAATATGCAGCGAACAAATCGATAAAGTTGCGGGTTGGGCAGAGAAGAAATGTAAACGGGAAAATAAAAGTAACCTGGGCTGCTTTACTGTAAACTCGATATAGGTTTTCCATAACGAATTTTCCTGCTGTTTCGAAAGGCGAAGTTAAGAAATGTTAACCTTTTTGAGTTTCGTGTATGTATGTGTGTGTGTGTAGCCAAGCACATAATGATAGATCATTTATCGACCGAGGAAGTTCCAGGCTGTAGTCACAAGTACGGCTAACGAAGGGAAAATTATGTGTACAGCAATTCCGGTGATGTATCAAATCCCACTGTGCGCTGTGCTGTTAAAACACGAGCCCTTACGCCGCCGATAGTATTGCATTTAGAGCATACACTCGGTTCATATTCTCCGAGCCTCCCAAAAATTGAATCCATCTACTATTAACAAATGTTTTAAACACATTTTTTTTTTCTTTATTGAATTTCAATTCCCCCCGAAGGGGGCGGGCTGGCAGCAGCTTAGTATGCCGCTCTGCAGCCTACAGATTTTCTGACGAAGAGCAGGAGAACAAATAATAATAAAAAACAGGCGATAAAATCGGGGACTTAGAGAGTAACAAGGCGAAAAGAAAACGTGGAACTTAAAACAAACAACAGAGGGATGATGATGCGAATAAAAGTACAGACGGAGCAGGCAGGGAAAACAATAGACAATTAAAAAACACGGCGACAGTCTGGATTCTGTTCGCAAAGGATGTAAAATTCACACCCTGCGACAGCATGGTTTCTGTTCGCAACACGTGAAAGACAAACAACACTGAATAGTCACTGGAACACTGCACGAAAAAGTCAGCGAATGTGACACCACAGTCGAGAGCAGGTGGGGGGAAACTGAACAGAAGATGGGAAAACAAAAAAGGGGGGAAAGGAGAGTAAAAGCGAAGGGGGGGGGGGACCGGGAACGAGCTGATGGAGGATGAGGACCCATAAGAGGGGTGGGGGCAGACGCGACAGGGAGGGGGGTAGGCAGAGGAGGGAAATACAAAAGGACTGGGGGGGAGAAGGGAGGTAGGGAGAGGTGTAGTGGGGAGGAAACAGGACGGAAGAGGGGGGGAAGAGGGAGCCCAGGGAAAGGACAGAGGAAAGGAGGGGGAGGGAGGATCAGAGTTGATAGGAAGGATAAATGGAGGGAGAGAGGGCATCATCCGGGAGGGGGAGTTGACAGAAGCCACCTTGGGAAAGGATAACACATCATTTTTTTTTTCTTTATTGTAATTTGAACACCCCATACAAGGTGGGCCGGCAGCGGAATAGTGTCTCCGCTCTTCAGCCATAAGCATGAGAATAAAAAAGAAAGGGAGACATATAAGTAACAGATTGGCGGTTAAAAAACAGTAGATACAATAATTAAAAAACATGAAGCCGTTCACACTCGACGAAACAAACAAGAAAACTGTCGGCACTGTGCACAAACACTGACGAGTTAGACGACACATGTGAACGAAGGAGCGTGGACGGTGAAAAACACTGATGCACAAACACGACGGCACAGACACTAAACCGAGGGCGATGATCTCCGGCGCGCGAATGTTCACTTTGCGTGTGCGAGTCCGGGGACCTGCCAAGAGGGGGGAGGAGGAGGAGGAGGAGGAGGGGGGGTGGGAGAGCGAGAGGGGAGAGCAGAAACGCCACAGGCAGGGGAGAGAGGGAGGAGAGAGGAAGGGGGAGGGGAAGCCCAGGGGGAGAGGGGTGGAGGGAGGAGATGGGGGAAAAGGAAAGAGAAGGGAAGGGAAGAGAAGGGAGGGAGGGTGCCTAAGGGAAAGGACACCAGAAGTGGGGGGGGGCAGGGTCAAAGTTGATAGGAGGGGTAGACGGAGGGGACGAGGACATCATCAGGGAGGGGGAGCTGGCGGAAGCCACCTTGGGAGAGGGTAAGGAGGGTGGAGAGATGGAGACCAGGTGGGATGTGGGAATACAGGCGCGGCAGCGGGCGGGGGTGGGAGAGGATCAGGGACACGAGCGGGTGAGGAGGATCAAGTTTACGGGAGGTGTACAGGATCCGTATCCTTTCAAGGAAAAGGAGGAGGTGGGGGAAGGGGATGAGATCATACAGGATCCGCGTGGGGGAGGGGAGACGGATGCGATAGGCAAGGCGGAGAGCATGGCGTTCAAGGATTTGGAGGGATTTATAAAAGGTAGGGGGGGTGGAGATCCAGGCTGGATGGGCGTAACAAAGGATAGGGCGGATGAGGGATTTATAGGTGTGGAGGATTGTGGAGGGGTCCAAACCCCACGTACGGCCAGAAAGGAGCTTGAGGAGACGGAGGCGGGAACGTGCCTTGGCTTGGATTGTCCGGAGATGGGGAGTCCAGGAGAGGCGACGGTCGAGGGTGACGCCAAGGTACTGAAGGGTGGGAGTGAGGGCGATAGGACGGCCATAGACGGTGAGATAGAAATCAAGGAGGCGGAAGGAAGGGGTGGTTTTGCCTACAATGATCGCCTGGGTTTTGGAGGGATTGACCTTAAGCAACCACTGGTTGCACCAAGCAGTGAAGCGGTCAAGATGGGATTGGAGAAGGCGTTGGGAGCGTTGCAGGGTGGGGGGCAAGGGCAAGGAAGGCAGTGTCATCGGCAAACTGGAGAAGGTGGACGGGGGGGGGGGGGGTGACAGCGGCGGCATGTCCGCCGTGTACAGAAGGTACAGAAGGGGGGAGAGGACGGAGCCTTGGGGCACACCGGCGGAGGGGAAAAAGGTGTAGGAATCTGTGTTATGGATTGTGACATAGGACGGACGACGGGAGAGAAAGGAGCCGATCAGACGGACGTAGTTGATGGGAAGGGCGAAGGTTTGGAGCTTGAAGAGGAGACCGGAATGCCAGACGCGGTCATAAGCGCGTTCGAGGTCAAGGGAGAGGAAGACTGCGGAGCGATGGGAATTAAGGTGTTCGGAAAGGAGATGAGTGAGGTGAAGGAGAAGGTCGTCGGAAGAGAAGGACGGCCGAAAGCCACACTGGGTAACGGGAAGGAGGCGGTGCTGGCGGAGATGCTGGTGGATGCGTCGGGTCAGGATAGATTCCAGGACCTTGCTGAAGACCGAGGTAAGGCTGATAGGACGGTAAGAGGAGATGGCGGATGGCGGTTTGCCAGGTTTAAGGAACATGAGGATACGGGAGGTTTTCCACAGGTCGGGGTAGTAACCGGTGGACAGGACTACACTGTAGAGCCTGGCCAGGGTGGAGAGGAAAGAGACAGGAGCTTCACGAAGGTGACGGTAGGTGGCACGATCGTGACCAGGAGCGGTGTTGCGTTTTGTGTGGAGCGTATCAATGAGATCCTGTGTAGTGATAGGGGCATTGAGTTCCGTGTGTGTAATGTTGTCCAAGTACTGGAAACCAGGAGCGAGGGGAGGGACAGTGGTGTCAGTTCGATCGCGGATATTCGGGAAGAGGGAGTAATCGAACTGGGGATCACCGGGGATGGAAAAAACATCGGAGAGGTTGGAGGCAAAGTGGTTGGCCTTACTAAGGGTGTCAGGGAAGGGGTGATCATCGTGGAGAAGAGGATAGTAGGGGGAGGGTTTAGTTCCGGTAAGGCGACGGAAGGCCGACCAGAACTTGGACGAGTTGATTGGTAGGGTAGCATTTAAACGGGTGCATGTCTGTCGCCAGTCCCGGCATTTCTTAGCCGCGAGCAAATTACGAACGTGTCGCTGGAGTTGCCGGTGGCGTCGTAGTGTGTCCGGGTCACGCGTGCGGAGGAAGGCACGGTAGAGACGACGGGATTCACGGAGGAGGAGAACGGCCTGTGGGGGTAAGGTAGGACGGTGGGGGTGGATGGCGACAGTAGGGACGTGGGCCTCCACGGCCTCAGACAAGGTCTGCTGGAGAAAGGAGGCGGCATGGGTGACATCGTCAGGGTGGTGGTAGGTGAGAGGGTAGCTATCGACCTGGGTGGAAAGGGTATCCCGGTAGGCATTCCAGTCGGCTCGGGAATAGTCGTGGACATACTTCGGGGGAGGATCAGTACGAGGGTCGGGGCGAGGGCGACGACCGTCTGAAATGGTGAGGAGGACAGGGAGATGGTCGCTACCAATAGGCTCCAGGACATCCACCGTTATGCGGCCAAGGAGGTTGGGGGAGGAGAGGATAACATCAGGAGTGGAGTTGGAGTCGGGACGGGTGTGCTGGGGGATGGGAATGAGGTCGCCTTGAAGGGAGGAGAGGAACCGATGCCACCGCCGTAACTGGGCGGCGGAACGACTATGGATGTTGAGGTCGGCGGCGATCACGTAGGAGGAGAAGGTACGGTCAATGTGGGAGAGGAAGTCGAAGGGAAGAGGGGCGTTAGGGCAGACATAGATGGTGGCGCAGGTAACGGTAAGGCCAGGGAAGAAGAGACTAAGGATCAGGTGTTCGGTGGGGTCGGGAAGGAGAGGTTGGAGCCGAACGGGGATCTGGCGGTGGTGCCCAATGGCAACTCCGCCACGCGCAATCGGGAGGGGATTATCGGAGCGGTGGAGGAGGTAGGGCGAAGTGTGGACGGTGTGGTGGGGTTGGAGGAAGGTTTCATTAAGGAGGAAGGCATCCACGCGGTGGGTGGCAAGGGTATGGAGAAAGAGGTTCTTGTTTGCAGGAAGGGAGCGGATATGTTGCTGGCGCGCCATGACAGGGATTTAAACGAGGGTGTCAAGACGGGAGAAGGTGAAATGGGCCTGGTTGTTAGAGTAGGTGGCGTACATTTTGAGGTGGAAAACGGATCGGTCGGCGAGGGAGATCTGTTGGAGGGTGTGTGGGCGCTGAAAAGGATGTACAGTCGTGGACAAAACGAGCGAGACCCCTCGACTTTTCGTTATGATGATCCGCACGGCTTTAAAGACTGCTACACAGCATAACAGGCAAGGCGACGAAGTGCTACCAACATACTATGCACAGGCGTGAAATTGACAAACTATCTGAACTTTTTTAGGCTGTTTTCAATAATTTGTAAGACTATATTAATGCTGATTAGTGTATTAAATACAACACGTAAATATAAGACAGAATGAAGGAAGAAACGCTAATTGGTATGAACTGTACCAATAAAAATGAATTTCAACTTATCGAGATAACATAACTGTTTTAGTAAGACAAAGAACGCCGGATCGTTACGAATTAGCAAAATATTATCCGCTTTCGGCCGCGAAACGGTCTGTGTCAACGTTCAGACCAGTCATACTGGATTACCGTTGCTGACCTACCATGAAAGTGTGCAAATTTAACAATGCGTGAAGATTCATAACGAAATTCAGTTAAAAATCATTCAGTGCCACACTTAAGTCAAATCCATTATTGACAGAAGCGGAAAAAGTAGGCAGTAACATGTATGAAATTCTACAAGAGTGTCATATTGACATGCACAGGGCGGCAGTACAGAATAAAGGTAGCGATAAAAAGTATTGAGGGCGCGAGAATTTCTTAAAATTGCTTTACTGATATTCTACCTGCCTCCATCGAGATTAGAACGGAAAACAAACCAGACCTTCCTTTCACTACGCTAGCAGACAACCCAGGCAAATAGCCCTCTATTATTACCCCAGACATGAATAAGCCGGCAATTTCGCAATGAAAATTATAAAATGATCTACAGATTCTGTTCCATAGAGCTTCCTGGACTCAAAAACATGAATTTTCTTCCTTTATGTCACCGTTTATGTGACAACATTCGGGATGTTTATCGAAATAGCAAAATACTGTTATTAGAGGGTAAATTTAGTGGGATAATTCTGCACCACCTCAGCAAATAAACGGCTACATAGCTGCCAAACATATTCTACACTGTTTCGAATTCTCCACTAGACTCGCCACAGCCAGAAAACGTTCATTAGCCTAAGTGTTTCTTAAGCTAGCTAGCAATGGGAATGTTGGCACTTCTAAAACGCGGTAGCATTAATACTGGGATGTGAACTACCACGTGTATAGGCAAATGGATTCTATTTGCATTCCTGTAAACGTGATTTGGATCGAAAGCGTGGCTACGATTAATATGCTGATGTATCGACTGCAACTAGAACATTTCGAATAAAGAGTAGGGGGTGTTATTTATGCAGCCCTCATCTTCAGTATCTGTCGTAGCTGTTTTCGTTGTTAGGATTTCGTCACCTAAACCGGTAAAAACGGAACCCTACAAGTCTCACTTTCTTGACCGTCTATCGGTCTACCCAAACTTTAAAACCCGTTTACCTCCAGAATGGGTAGACATAATAAGCGGAAATGTATCGCACTTCTTGTGGTAACCGGTCCCTTGGTGGTGTAAAAAAGTGAGCTTCTATGTCAACGCAATCTAAAGATACGGCCGTTTATGAAAAAAAAATTTACGTGAAAGGTCAAAAAATGGCTCCAAGAACTATGCGACCAAACTGCTTACGTCATCAGTCCCTAGCCCTATAACTACTTAAACCAACCTAACTTAACACACATCCATGCCCGGGGATGGATTCGAACTGACGGCGCAAGCAGACGTGCGATCCGCGATATGACGCCGTTGAAAGCACGGCTAACCCGCGCCGGAAAACTGTTAATATCATCTGATGTTGCTAACAAGTTATTTACTTCTGGTGAATGATTTTCTGCGCAGTTCATTTAAGATAGAATAACTAAAATATATTTGATGTTACGGAAGACGAAGGGTGCCTAATTCATTTCCCTCTCTTTACATTCGCAATCTGAGCATACGTATTATCCATAACCACACTTTAGCGCCACACAGATACGTGAATGAAACACATTGGAGTACAGTTTTAGACATAAAAACTGACCGCCGGCCGCCTGCCACAGAGACTAAGTCCGAGTCTATTCACTTAACGTAGCCAATAAAACTGACCGGCCATCTGCACAATCTGGCAACACTGTAAGATGCGGAAGCGTTAGGAGGAAGTGTTGTCTACTTCCGAGATGTTCTCGGATTGTGTGAGCCCGTGGTCCAGTGCTAGCCGGCACGGTAGCTCAGCGTGTTCGGTCAGAGAGCCGGTTGGCCTCTGTAATAAAAAAACTGAGTGGAAGGATCAACCACCGAACTTGAACAGGATGTCCTGCGACATCCGCAACGCCAAACACAACGATCAATAATGAACAACAAGAAAAAAAAGAAAAGAAAAAATGGTAATCGTCATGCACTCTAAGCTTATGGTCGCCTGTTCGTGTCCAACTATTTTTTTTACCACATTTCGGTCTAAAGTTATGATTCTGATTGAGCATCGAAGATAATTCGCTTAACATTCTACCCACCAGCAACGACAAGTATTCCAGAAACAATTCCGCAGGACAGCTCGTGGCTGCACCGCGATCATAACAGCTTACGCTCGAGCGTTTCCTCACACTGCAGCGGCTACCGGCCACCGGCCAGACGCCACCCGCCGCCTGAAATCCGGCGCCGCCCATGTGAACGCGGCGCCGCGTTGTCAGTGTATGTATCAACCGTCATTTTCGAATTTGAAGTTCTAGTTATCATCTTGCAGTTAAGCACTGGGTTTTGCATACTTGAAAATCATGAACTACAGTTAAGCATTGTAAAATTGAGTCGCAACTGGAAAAAGGTGTAACATCTGCAACACAACGTTTACTTTTGGTATAACAGATGGGTGAATGCAGAGGAGGCAGCTAGAAAGATTTGAACGGTGTTTGGAGCGAGTGCTTTTGGTAAAAATACGCCAGAAAAAGATATTCGGGTTTCAACAAAGATCGTTCTGGCATGAATGATTTTCCACATTAAGGAAGTCTCGACTACTGATAGATGTGATAGATTACTATTTAACCATCATCCGATGTTTGCATTCAACAGGCAAAGTTCAGAAGTCTGGTGCAGGAGTACTGCATGCTCTAATTCGAAACAACAAAAATCAATGGAGTGACTATTATTGAACGTCATCAGGTCACTCATCGACCATTCCTATGCAGTACTGTTACTGGTGACGTATTTTGTTGCCTTTATTGTCAACTTCCTAAGAAGAAATAAAGGCTGTGCCCCACCAAAAGACGTAAACTCGAGGAAAGAGTAACGTGAACATGATATTTTACATCTGATAATTCCAAAAGTGTGTTTTGGGCTACGAATTCTGCCCCCAGGGTGTGTGCAACACAGCTGGCATTTGTTGCCACAACTGAGACACCTTTCTTTCGCAGTGTAAGAAAATCGAGCAACAAAACTACATCACCTGTGCTACTGTATGATAACGCACTATGTTGATTTGAGAAAGAAAACAATCCAGGAGATTGATAGAAAAGTCGTCTGTCAGGCACTTGTATTGATAGGGAAGTCCTCTCTCAAGCACTTGTCCCTCTCGTCATATATTTGTAAAATTTTACCTTTCCCGCTCTTGATCGATCAACCGTCAAGGCAATTCATTTCTAGACGGAAATACTCTTAAAACTACTCTGGTTTAATGACATCGTTAGAACCAGTAGGCTTCTACAGGCGTAGAATTTGTAAACAACTTTAGCATTGTCAGATCGTTTTAGATATCGTGAAAGAAAATTCTGCTGCTGATTAATTTCTCTTTGATAATTACTGTTGCGTTTAGTAAACTAATGGAAAATGCAATTAAAATATTCACTGTACTAATACAAATTAAATTCAGCTTCCTACAGAAACATCACGACGGCAGTCTATCTTAATAATGCATTAAGTGTCTGTGAGACGATTGAACCTATTTTAACACGAATTAGTAGGATATTACCAACTTTTGACTTCGAAAAGATCTGTATTTATTTCATTTCCTGTACCATACGCAAGTATTATGAAAATGTGACATTTCATAGGTAAAATTATGTATTCACAACAACAAAAAATATGTCGGTAGAAAACAAAAGTGGCATTATGAATTTGGCAGTACCGTAAGGTTTTCGCTCTGACACTAAGAGTTACTGAAAGTAGCAAGACGAATTTTGCTCGAGCGTTGTCTTACGATTCCCTTATTGAGTTTTTATCAGCCTGCTTGTAGCTGTGCCACAAAAGAATTAAAAATCTGGCTTTCAGCGAGTCGCGAATGGCGAACGAAAGCAGCTTGCACCTGTTAGCTAAGCATGTTACCTGGGAACTGGTTTTTTCCTAAACTGGGAAGACGTCCATTTGTGGTTGAATTGTTCGCAAATGTCAGTCAGACGTGTGCCGTTGGTCTAAGCGTTTCGGTGTGTTGAATTTGTACCAAAGATTTTTCTACAGGTTTTTTCTGCCCAAATAGAGAGTTGAAGTTTCCCATTAGTATTTTCACGTCATCCTGGTGAATTTTGCTCATAGTATTTTCGAATTGGTTCCAGAATTTTTCCCATGCACTTCTAAGCGCTACAGTCTGGAACCGAGCGACCGCTACGGTCGCAGGTTCGAATCCTGCCTCGGGTATGGATGAGTGTGATGTCCTGAGGTTAGTTATGTTTAATTAGTTCTAAGTTCTAGGCGACTGATGACCTCAGAAGTTAAGTCGCATAGTGCTCAGAGCCATTTGAACCATTTTGAACCAGAATTTTTCGACATTTTCGGTGTTTTTCTTATTTTCGATGTCGGTGGGGACACGTGCATTGATGAGTGTATATTTTTTACTGGGGCTCTGAAGGAGCATACTACCTAAGCTTACACACTACTTAACCTAAATTATCCTAAGGACAAACACACACACTCATGCCCGAGGGAGGACTCGAACCTCCGCCGGGATCAGCCACGCAGCCCATGACTGCAGCGCCCTAGACCGCTCGGCTAATCCCGCGCGGCTACTTAAAGTATACTCGACCACAAAACCCATGTGGACAATTATCTGATAATCGGTCAGGCTTCGCTTTGTCGCAGCTCTTTAGCATACAAGTCCACTTACTTTCAGGCTCCTCCTTACAATTCTTGCAGTGCAAGGTAATTGAAAAAACTCATCCACTCGACGCCAACTGAGGAACTGACTGGTGCATGTGTTGTTCAACACACAGTAGTTGTCAGCCTCACTAGAATCAATGACTGTGTGTGTGTGTGTGTGTGTGTGTGTGTGTGTGTTTTCGTGTTCATGCACAATCGGAATCAATACTATTAACATTAGAGAGACAACCAACAATAAATAATTCATCAAATATGACTGTAAAGTATTTTAATGCGATGGGAAGTTACTAACTGAATTTTCACCCAACCCACGTCCTGCATATTACGTTAAGTAAGATGTATTAACTCCATAGTATCGTTAGCAGAGACAGTGCGCTCTTGTTGTCGAGGCTCGCGACAAGCGCAGCGATCAGCAGTGCCCAATGCCGCCGCGATTTGTTTATGTTGGCTGAGCGTTGACACTGCAGCAGACGCTTCGCCATAAACAGAAAGAAATCACCTTGTCTCTGACCGCAGTGAGCGGATATCACTGCCTGCGTGTTCTTATAGTAACCAACGTGAGACTCTACTCACAGGAGCCATGGAGCAATTGCAATGGGTATCATGTCATTAGTCATCAGAATATTAACCAGTGATGAAATGTCCACTCTATATGAATCCCAAGAAAATAGGAACCTTCTCACAAAGGAATGTGAGGTGATATCAAAATTTATCCAACATACAAAAATTAACTGCAGGGCTTTCATGTATGCAGTAGTAGCACACAAGGAAATATTATGTCTTGGAAGCGTATATTTCATTTCTTCTTCTCATTTTAACGCCCTTGTTTTAGTATGAAGTGGGAAAATAAACACGAAAAACTCAAGTTCCTGAGAAGCATGTAAGTCATTTCCTCTTCTCATATCATAACTTTTGTTTTAGTATGAGGTAAAAAAATAAACAGTTTAGGGTTCTGAAACATAATATGACACCAGATTCTTATCGTAGGCGCTATCGGAAACGCAAAAAGCAGGGAGCTGTCCATTGTTTTGTCCAAAAGTCTGTTTCCTTTCATGCATTACTCACGTTAGGAGATTCTTATTTAAGGACTTGTGGGCATCAAGTTCTTCAGCAGAACAAGCCTTATGTTATTGTGCTAATTACGGTATGGAAAAAATGCAACAAAGACGAGTTCCCCTGGAGCACATGTCTGTATTCAGCAATGACCGCCAGCTGCCACAACACTTCACAGAATCCTTGCGGCGGGCAACACAACTGTGCGTGCACTTCAGACTTCATTCAGTAAGACGTCAGGAGATGGATGGAAACGTCAAATTAACGTTTCTTTCCGAGTCGTATTCAACCCAGAATGAGGTGTTATTAAGGTAGTTGAACGTTCTAGCAATTACACTTATATAATTCCAATATGAGTATTCAGATAGCCAAAAGAACCCGTTAGTGCGAAACCATCTGGAACTGCATTAACATCAAACTGCAAGAACTTGAGACAATACGTGGACTCTTCTCTTCGCTAGGTGACCTATTACTGATATTTAGGATTCTCACCTGCCTAGGCGTAATGGAAACGGAACTTCAGAGGCGCTTTCCGCTTTTCTTGACAAACATGAGAAACTTGTAATCACTGCGAGTTACAACTGCGTGATGATAATGGTTCAGGTTGTCAGTAGTTGTGGTGGTGTTATGCTGTCAAACTGCTTACGGCAACGTTAATGGTGGCGCACATAATTTAGCGCTGACTACCTACCTAAGTAAAGATAGTGTTGTGGCGTCGTCGCTTGTCTTTATTTGGCCTCAGCTTGAGTAATCCGATTTAACGAACATAGTACTACATTCGCGGGCTGCTAATGATACAGTATGACTACAGAGATCATCGTGCGGGTATTACATTAATTCTGCAATGAATTGCTTAAAAAATGTTACCCTCAGCTATGCAGCTGGAATGACTCATTACACAGGTACTCTATGTTGCACTTGGTTAAGTGATCAGTTCGCTGCAATCCTGCTTCTTCTGTTTATAAATGCTTGTATACGTCAAAAATGGTTCAAATGGTTCTGAGTGCTATGGGACTTAACATCTGAGGTGGTCAGTCCGCTAGAACTTAGAACTACTTAAACCTAACTAACCTAAGGACATCAGACACATCCATGTCGGAGACTGGAGTCGAACCTGAGACCGTAGCTCTCGCGCGGTTCCAGACTGTAGCGCCTAGAACCGCTCGGCCACCCTGGCCGGCATACTTGTATACTGACCACTCGTTATTTGACTAAATATGAACTACAATCTAATTCGCATGTATATGGCATGGGTTAGCTCCGGCACGAAGGTATGACTAAGGATTGCTTTCCGTTGGAGTCCCGTTATTTTGATGGCAAGACTAATGTTCGCAAATCACCTCTACTGCCTCAAAAAACAATTGCATCTTAAATATCGAAGGACCGACGTCCGCACTGTCACAGCGCGTTGAAATACAGCAACGACAGCAGATGAAAATTTGTGACCGACTGAGCTTCGAACCTAGACCTGCTGCTTACTAGACAGACGTTCTGACCACTGCACTATTACTTTTTTTTAAAGTTTGAGAAGAATTTCAGCACCAGGTAGGCGGAGGCAAAGAGGGCAGGGGTCGAAAATCCGAGGCCTGGCCACAGTGCCTCCCCCATACCTGTCACTGAGCAGCTGCATTATTCACATGTATTCCATGTTTGCACTCATATATTCCTTTAAATTGTTGAACAAAATTGAAGTAGTAATTAAGGTAAAATAAATTACAGATTGTCGCCTCCAATCGCGTGCGATCCTTGTGGAACATAACTTATAACAGTGAACAGGGTGACGGAAAAATAAATAACAAACATTCATTCAGAAATATATTCACAATTTAAGTTATTATGCACTGGATGCATATGAAGTCTGTAAGGAAGCCATATATTTTTCAACAAATGGAAGAAGTTTCGGAGCCGGAGGGGGTTTGCCAAATTAGAACAGTTGTGATTTAAGAACCGACGTAAAAGAATATTCCAAGAATAAAAAAAAGTGAAAGAATAGTATTCTGCTTCTAATCAATAAAACTGTCCATCTCTTTGTAGCCCACATAAAGCAATAGATAAAAATTTTTTAAAACATGGTGTAAAGCGTATTACAGCTCTTGTTTCATTCCTTATGGTAAGTCTATGCGATAAACTGTGTGAATACCTTGCAATGCATGCTCTGTAGCAGTGCAGGCACACTGCACATTTGGAATTCCATGTATGGGTTCATGAAGTATTTATTGTTGATCGGAAGTGATAGTTAAGGTCATCAGATTTCAACCAGAAAAATTTGTCGTTTTGAAGGTTTCAGAGAACGGAAAGGAATTGCTAACGCCGGTGTTAGAAAACGTCTACAGTTAAATGCTATTGCAAAAATTTAGAAGATGGGAACTATATTAATGAACAGGTGCACTTCATAAACAACCTTCCGACATGTTAGACCTATATGACGAACAAAGCTCAAATTTATATCGTTGACAGTCGGTTTGAATCTTTTCAGGACCTATTTTACAGTGAAGCACCTTGGAATTTGCAAAGCAGAAATCCATGATATTAACTTAATTTACTAAGTCGAAATCGGACGAAGATTGATGTTTAAAGGCATTCTTTAGATTTCGTATAAGAAATTTTTACTAGCAGTTTGCAACTCCATTAATTAAAATGAAAAATAAAAGGTTGTAGTCAGCGGCTTCTACCGTGATTCGAACTTATAGTACAAGCACTGCAACGCACAAGGGAACCTCTGCGCTAACGACACACTGGCGGCCAGAGGCGGACTATAGTCACTGCGATGTTGCCTGAGCCTCAAAACGCAACCTTAAACACACAAACAGAGGAGGTGGAGATTACTGTTTTAACATCCCGTCGACCACGATGTCATTAGAGACGGAGCACAAGCTCGGATTAGGGAAGGATGGGGAAGGAAATCGGCCGTGCCCTTCCTAAGGAACCATCCCGGCATTTTCCTGAAGCGATTTAGGGAAATCATTGAAAACCTAAATCAGGATGGCCGGGCGCGGGATTGCACCGTCGTCCTCCCGAATGCACACACAAACAGGTGTTACTTATGTGAAGAACGCCGTTCTTGGAGTCCAGAAATTAAATATACTTTTTAATTGTGTCATCTTGCAGTGGATTATATCGTACGAGTCTTCGATGTGAAAAACGAATGTCAAGTGAATTTAGCGAGGTAACGCCGACCTACACCCGGAAGTAAATGCACTATCAGAGTGTTGACAAATACTTGCTACGACGCTGCCATTTCTCGGCTCTCTGACGAAGCAGCTCTTCAGCGAAATGCTTGCCGTGATTCTCCGATACGGTTCTTCAGAGTGGAGACGCGCGCGCACGTTTGGTTTTTATGCGGCGTTCTCCCCTGATGGTTTCTGACGTCGCCTTGTGGGCTATGTATACATATGAGACATTCAATTATCATTAATCCAGAATGATACAAGTTTCAGCTTCCGGCGTGGAAGAAGGCTGTTGACGCCGACATTATATCATTTCAACGTAGGGAAAGCAAAACGGATCATTCACTGTTTCTCATTCAACATAAAGCATGTGAGATAAATTTCCGTAACGGTCATAATCATCTAAAAATACAAACGAAGTAAAAATACACCGGAAGCTTATTCGAATTGAATATAATGTAAGATACCAAACGCTTTGCACCTCGATGTCGAATTTGTCCACTTGCAATCGTTTGCAGCATGCACATAGAATGTCATGATTACCACGAGAATGAAGAAATATGTTGGTAAGGATGGAAGCAAGAAGAGACGCAGTCAACAAATATTCTATTCCTCATGGCATTCATTTCATTTGACACGTAAGAAGAGGTAAAGCGGGAATTTACTTTCGTTAACACGAAAGATATGACGCACATATTGATAACGAGGAAGTCTGCGTCTTCATACGTTTCCTCCTTGAAATCTGTATGCTCTATTATATACTAAGTAGCCCGATCATTGTTTCAGTAATGTTACCCTCTTGTTTGACCCCGTAACGATGAACAGATTCCAAATGCATGCCTCTGCGTGAAAGTAGCTGTTCGAACCCTTCCTGGGTTGTTTTTTGTGTTTTATTGCTTGGAATTCCTGAAGCAGACCACTGTGCCTTCCCCCCCTCGTGGGTTAGGTCTCAAAACTAAACCGCTTTGTATCCAATGGCATAATTTATTCATACAGCATCAGCATAAGACTCTTCCGAGTGAGAGAATGACAATAACAGTCGTAACAAGAACAAGCAAATAATGAATGATGTTTATTCCAACGCAGAACGAGAATGGCTTTAAATATAAAAATCTATATCTATATCCATATCTATTGATCTTTGAGTTGGCACAATGCAAATATATTCTTAGCATTTAGTTACTGAATTTAGTTCTGGATGTTTGCAGAGAAAAGGAAAAGTCGGTACTTCTCGCTAGTGTAATATAATGTGAACACGACTCAAGCAGGTCCTCAAGCAGGCACTGCTGCATTCTGTTCCCTGACATTGCTCTGATGACGGTTAATGCAGATAGTTCCGATTATGAAATACAAAACGTATTGTAGGTTAGTTCCTAGGATAGTAACATTGAATTTGCGTTGTAGATGGCACATGAACGTGATGACTAACCATATTACTCATCAATATAAAAAGACAATATTTTGGGAATTTAGTAGGATTACTCAAAATGAATTCTGAAATTGGGTGACTGACCGCACAGGTGCTAAACGTCGTCAAGAGTATACGATGTCCTAATCGCATTAGGAATATGAAGATCGTCTTCGACAGCTCGCCACTTTCACATTGCTATCTCCACCCTACTCCAGACAGCTCTCGGTGGAGTTGCACTACGTTGCCGATGTTATGGAAGGCCTTCAAACCGACAACAGACCACATATTGAAAAATACAAGCGAAGTCTCTTGCAGCGTAAGCTTATTGTAACTAATCTAAAAATTATTGGAGAGGAACATTGTCCTATTCAAAAAAAGTAAAATGTTACACACTGTTGACATCAAACGGACATTATCTATGTCCTGTTTTGTGTCCTACTCATCTATAATATCAAGTGTACTATGAAAATGATTATATATAATGGATTATAAGGTAATGCATTGATACCAGATGGTGGGGGCCGGCCGATGTGGCCGTGCGGTTCTAGGCGCTTCAGTCTGGAACCGCGTGACCGCTACGGTCGCAGGTTCGAATCCTGCCTCGGCATGGATGTGTGTGATGTCCTTAGGTTAGTTAGGTTTAAGTAGTTCTAAGTTCTAGGGGACTGATGACCTTAGAAGTTAAGTCCCATAGTGCTCAGAGCCATTTGAACCATTTGAACTATTTAACACAAAATGACATTAAAAATTTAAGTTATTCACGAGCAGCTAGTTGAGAATATATATGAACATTAAATGACACGACGAACCGTCTTGTTCTGCATATGGATTCAAACCCAGCTCATGCAGACTAAGCAAAGATTTCGTGACTGACGGAAACTAACAGTCATTCCTGATTAGGCATACAGAGAGTGATATACCTCGATTTTAGACAGTATCAGTTAGCAAATATCAACTTTAAATTGCATAACGCAAACACTTTTAACAGACGTGAATTCCTACCCAGCATCTATTGTCCATGTTAACGAACTACGAGAGATGTTAAATATTGCTTCTTCACAAGTAACTTACTTAAAATGCCGTGAGGTAAAGCTGTGTGTTGGACACGGATTCGAACCCGGAACCTAATCGGATTGCCATCGAAGCACAGTCAAATGTGACATATCGGAATTTCGCGGCAGTAACTAGATGTTTTAACTGAAATGACGAGACGAAACATTAATTTTTTGCTTCCCAGGACTCCAACCCGGCACCTATCGCTGTTATATTCTAGAGAAAACTAACGTTAAATATGGGTTTGTTGCACCAGCAGTGACATGTGAGCATGTTTGAACTGAAATAATATGACGAAGAGTTCAGCGCTCACTGGGAATAGAGCCCCACACATATCGTTGTTGACTACACACAAAGAGACGTCAGCTACCGAATTTTTCTCCACCAGCTGCTCAGAATAGCATCTTGAACTTACAGTCATCTCGCAAATAATTCTGTGTCTCACTGGGAGTTAAAAACGTCGGATATCGTTAGTGTTGACAGCGAATGAAAATACATTAAAAATCAAAATTATTATCCACCAGCAGATAGGTGTTCTCATGCTAGAGCTTGATAATACATAATTAAATCTTTAGTGCCGGGCCAGGATTCGATCCCATTCACGCATAATATGTGAAGGTGTTGAGGAATCTGCAGTTTTGAACAAACAACAAATTGTAGTCGAGCTGTATTGCCACGAAGGGATCAAATATCGCGTTAAGGGCGGTCTGAGTTGCATTCCCAGTTCAGAACCAATTTTATCGACATACAGAAGCTCAAATAAAAGATGGAATAAGTGTCCTGTGACCATACATAGCGTTTGTGTCGTCACTTGAAATAAATAACTAGTATAAGAAAGGTTACTGGTGATAGAGTTTCTACATGTCGCCACTCCAGACTTTATTGTGGTTCAACCTACCGTCTACTTGGTAAAGAAGGAATATCATCTTTAATGTGAATTTTCAGACCACGCAGCCATTATATCTCCTTCACTTGGTGTAGCCAGGAGAGAATGGAATCTGTCTCTCCCTATCTAAAATCATTGACAGAAGTGGGAATCGAACCCAGACCATAGGTATAACAACCTACCATCCGTCCAACAGACCACGAAATCCTCTTCTCTGCGAGTCATTTTTCTATCGTAACGCAGTTGCGCCACACTGGATGAGAATTCTGACACACAGGCTCCCTGTAGTAATTTGCAGCATGTTCAGTAAATTCATTTACTTGGTTGACCGAATCACCATGAACTAGCTGCCTCGGCTACCCAGTGCATACATTCGACTATTTTGTAATCACAGAAATAAAATCACGTTACTGCCACCTACACACAACTGCCAACATTGTAGGATGCAGAAGTTTAAATAGGAAGTGTTCCTTTCCACTTGAGCTATTCTATTGCGCTATCTGTTACTAGAAAACGTCGTTCAGTCCAAAAGAAAAGCTGTAACTGTTTGTCTCTCAGAAGTCAAGACCTGGCCATATGCATAATCTCACAGTGCTGTGGAATCCAAAAGTTCTGGAGGAATAGTTGCCGAGCTCTGGAGCTGTTGTAGCTACGTGTCAGCTTGTAGCATAGATAAGATGTTGCGAGTTCCAATACATTCAGTGCTACATTTTTTAAAACGCAATTCTGCTCTCTGCTGAAGTTATCAATCTAATGGAACTTTGAACATAATTCCCTTCACTTCTCAACCCAAAGTAGTCGCATGTGGAAAAAGGACTAACTACTGTGACATTTTGTTCTATTCAGGTTTAATAGACAGCAGGCAGCAGATGCATCTCGAAGATGTGCAGGGAGAGCGCATCGTGCCATAATATGTCAGAAAAGTATTTTCTACATTAGCCGTCGTGTGGTAGTGATATTTGATTCTTCTTCAAACTTTGATTGACAGCTTTAACTCAGAACAAATTTTCTACATGCATGTAATCAATAAACTGCATGTGCATTGTCAGACTGTCATAGGTAACATCAGAGAATTCGCATATATCGTTGATGATTAATTTCTCTCTCATGTTTACTATTGTTTTAACAACACTAAAGGAAACCTTACGAAAATTGTGCACTGTATTATAAGAAATGAAATAAAACTAACCATGATAACCTTACGACGAAAGTATCTGTACACAAGCATGCCTCTATCGACACGAATTAATAAAATTCTACTCACTTAGATTTTGATTGGGTCTGTGTTTAATTGGTATGCTGTGTCATACTCAAGAGGTATGCAAATGTGGCATTTCATAAATATAGTTACGTATTCCTAGAAACCCAAAATTCGCTTGTCAGCAGCGGAAAGAGGCGTTACCTGTTGTGCAGCATTGTAAGTTTTTCAACATTGCACTGTGAGCTGAAAGCATTTTCTTGCGATTTCCTTATTGATGTTTGATCTGACTGCTTGTAGCTCTTTCACAGAAGGGATAAAAACGTTTCAGTCAGTGAGAATGGAACTGCGAACCGTAACAGACGCTGTTTCACAGGTCAGCACGTTACCACAGAGCTGGCGAGGAGGTATGGGTCTCAGCTTACTATTACGACGGCAATAGTAACTAGAACTCGTAAACCGCTATTTAAAGGTCGAGATTAGTGGCGATTTCCACCTGCAACGACTTTCCTGGGCTGAAAACCGTAAATTTTCAATCTTTTGTTACCCTTCAAGCTATAATAACTCAGATTATTCAATGGAAATGACAGGTAAAATCAAGTGAACTTTGAGGCTTAATTCCGTGCACACCAGGAAGCAACTCGTCGATCACAGAGTTGCCAAACATACGTTGCCTTGTTGCCAAATCTCAGTTACAGTACCAGCAGGAAGAAGACGAACCGATGTGATCCTACAGCGGTCTGGGAAGTGACCATAGCTGGTGTCTCCAAGTCGCGGCTGCTACGGCCTGGAATACGTAATGCATCTGATTCGCTTTCTGTAACTAGGTTTAGGGACTGGAGCGTAGTTACTAATAATACTCAGAACTGACTGCAAACTGAGCATCATAAATCAGTAACTCTCATTATTGTTTTTATATTTCTTTCGTAAGTGCACTCAAAACTAAGAAAGTCATTCACAGGCGTTTTCGTGCCTCGCCGATAGTCGAGCACAACATACAAATAAAAATAAAAAAGAATTTGTGTGTGTGTGTGTGTGTAAGACAGAGAGAGAGAGAGAGAAATAAAAAGCAATGAGAGAGAGTGTAAAAAATTGTTGTAAAGAAATTGAATCATGGTATTTAAAGAAATCTTTCATTAAAATGACACGTTCCACATCATTACGAAATGTCGTATTCATGATCTATGGAACAAGAGTTAATCTAATGTAATCTAATCTAATCTAATCACATCATATTGATGATTAGCCATGAAGAGTCATGAATTACCGAAAGTTTTGCCAATAGTAGTAACCAAATCTAAACTTGAAAATAAAAGACGACAATTTTTGTAATATACCGTGACTCCTATCAAGATCCTTTCATCCCTGTTATCTAACCACGAAAGATGTCTGATATACCTCCATTCTGAAGTAACAAAGTGTGCATGCATTTAAAGATGAAGTGCATGATGTGAAGTTCTGTGACGGAGATACGAACCCAACACGTAATCCGATTGTTAACTAAGAAAAATCAAATGTTACGTATCGGTTTTTCTTACGAGCCGCTAGGTGTCTGAATCTAAAATAAGGATACAAACTTTTGCGCCTAAGCGACAATCGAACTGCACACCTACCGTGCATCCACGAATATAGCTTAATTATCAGTTGCTTACTCATGAACAGTAAGATGTGTGCGTGTTTGACCAGAAATAACGACACCTGTTGCGATTGTTGGCAACACATGAACAGACATTGAAATTCCGCGTTAATTTTCACTAGCAGGTGGGTGTGCACTTGATAAAGCTAGAAATGAAATTATGAATATTTTTGTACTGGATCAGGTTTCAGACCCACATACTTACCTTTGTAGGAGACCTAGAGAAGATTGCAGTCTTGGGAAAAGGAACGAAATGACTGAACTATACTGTTCCGAGAGATTCAGATCCTCGAAAGAGGAGATACGAATTCGAATCACAGTCCAGCACCAAATTTTTAAACGTCTCTAGTTCAATCAAGTACAAGTAAAATAAGAGCCCTGTCCCTTTAAATGGCTATCGGTTCATCAAATAAAATAAAATTTTCTAATGTAAGTAAGCTTACTGGCGACTGTATTTCTTTTTACCATGACTTCTGCTGTGTCACTTCCCAACGTAAACCGGCTCTGCCCAGTTGGTAATGAAGGAACGTGATGTTTAATGCGGATTCTGGATTATAACGTCTTTCTCTTGAGGTTACCAGAGGTAAAATAAATCTGTTTGTGCCTCTTAAAAGTAAATGCCTGAACCCACGCATTGCACCTGTGATAGCTCGTTCCACCAGACCATTGTGGCCACATTACCCAGCCCCAGGAGTGTGCTGTAACGGATGATGTGCTTAGCTTACAAAATTAGTCACGGTGGAAAAAATGCGAGTCTATTAAATGGTCAAATAGAAGCAAGCTTCTGACGCAGAGACTATGCTATTCTCATGTCAGCAGGATGTAAAGACTCTTCTAGGGATCATAGGCTGGATGTGAAGCCATTTGGATTTTTCACAAATTCAGCAAATTTCTTAGTTCGAGAAAATCCACTGTGAAGTGTGAAGTTGCCGGATAATTCGATTATTACTGTTATTATTAATATCATTTTATTCATACTGCTGCTGTAACACAAGTGCTTGAACATCATTTAGTGCCTTTTGGTCACTATAGAAGTAGTTTCCCAAGTACAGGTTCTTTCCCTGTCTACGGAATCCTTTTCATGTTAATATCAAACACCAGCAATTACTCGTAGATTACATTAAAACTAAAGTAATTGACGAAGACGTTACTTGGTAAAAAAAAACGCACTGCCTTTTTTCATTTACTTTCGCCTAGAAATGGCTATCGAGTACTGACAAACCAAAAGGCAGGAGATCTTACTGCCTTCCGATATACGTTGCTGTTAGTTCTTCCACATGATTTGGTCGACATGACCTGTTTCAAGTAGTGTATGACAGACAGTATTTTAGAAAATCTATTGTTTCCCTTTGCAATAAACAGAAGTATTTTCATTCTAAGCTGTCCAAGTAGAAAATTTTCGCAATATTAGTGCAAATTTAATATTCGCTTCTATAATGTATAAAAGTATTTCACAGTCGCAAAACTCGCATTCGAAACGTTGACCTTACACTTAGTCGCTGACCATAAATTCTAGCTTAGAGTGACACCAGTTTAAATAACCTAATGTAGCGAAGACTGTTTGCCAGTGCTCTTTCTCACCGGAAAATACGCAATTGACTCATTTGGCTCCATAAGTACACTGTAACAGTAATTTCTGTGTGAAATTTGTCAGTAAGCTTTCGCCTTCCAACAGGCAAAATACGGAAGAGTACGGCCGGTAAACAATTCACAAACCACGATTTAGTGCCGATAAGACGATTTCTTTAAACATTGTCGAAGCTGAGGGAAACTAGTTTATGCTTAAATCGTCTTAAGCAGCAACGTTCACAGATATCTCAAATAGGAAAAAGCTGAATATCCAGGTACGAAGGTTGTAAAACAAACTTCCCACAGTTTGTGTCAGGTTGATCTTTTCGTCTGATGACACTGCTTAAGTATTTTGTCTAGGAGGTATCACAAGTAGTATCCCTGTAGCTGTGGGAATCATTGGTTGAAAACGAGTTTAACACCAATGGGTACAGTGCTGCTATATTTTCAAAATTATTATCAACCTAAGTCTGAGTTCATCCACAAACTGAGGCGTATTTATAATATTGAAGCTAGACTGTGTATTCTTGTCTTTCTTGAGTGGTCATTGGAAGGCGTTTACACACACGTATACAATACTATGAATACTTCGAACGCTATGGTTAACGTTGCTCTCTTTAAACTACTTTTTTTTAAAATTCTTCTGGGTCTTAAGCGTCCAATATGTGTTGTAGATACAGTCTCAGACCAAAAAATTGACCGCCGAGTCGTTCACGTAAGGTGGACAATACAGTCATGCTCCTCTCAGAATTCTATGTCTGGCAATATGCTCGATCTAGCAACATGTAGACTGCGGCACTTCCCAGAGGAAGTCTTGACTCCAGTCTTAGTACATTACTCTTGACTACGACCGTAGTCTTGAGGTTAAACGCGAGACCAGCTAATATGATATTGTAGATTCGCTTGAATTACACTCATAGCTTCAGCACCGAGAGGAAAGGGGCGATAAAAATGTTGTCGATATGTGCTTTCGATCGCCAGACGTCATATTAGCTGGTCTCGCGTTTTACCTCAAGACTACGGTCGTGTTCCATCAGCGGTATGAATAAAATGATATTAATAATAACAGTAATAATCGAATTATCCGGCAACTTCACACTTCACAGTGGATTTTCTCGAACTAAGAAATTTGCTGAATTTGTGAAAAATCCAAATGGCTTCACATCCAGCCTATGATGCCTAGAAGAGTCTTTACATCCTGCTGACATGAGAACAGCATAATCTCTGCGTCAGAAGCTTGCTTCTACTTGACCATTTAATAGACTCGCATTTTTTCCACCGTGACTAATTTTGTAAGCTAAGCACATCATCCGTTACAGCACACTCCTGGGGCTGGGTAATGTGGCCACAATGGTCTGGTGGAACGAGCTATCACAGGTGCAATGCGTGGGTTCAGGCATTTACTTTTAAGAGGCACAAACAGATTTATTTTACCTCTGGTAACCTCAAGAGAAAGACGTTATAATCCAGAATCCGCATTAAACATCACGTTCCTTCATTACCAACTGGGCAGAGCCGGTTTACGTTGGGAAATGACACAGCAGAAGTCATGGTAAAAAGAAATACAGTCGCCAGTAAGCTTACTAACATTAGAAAATTTTATTTTATTTGATGAACCGATAGCCATTTAAAGGGACAGGGCTCTTATTTTACTTGTACTTGATTGAACTAGAGACGTTTAAAAATTTGGTGCTGGACTGTGATTCGAATTCGTATCTCCTCTTTCGAGGATCTGAATCTCTCGGAACAGTATAGTTCAGTCATTTCGTTCCTTTTCCCAAGACTGCAATCTTCTCTAGGTCTCCTCCAAAGGTAAGTATGTGGGTCTGAAACCTGATCCAGTACAAAAATATTCATAATTTCATTTCTAGCTTTATCAAGTGCACACCCACCTGCTAGTGAAAATTAACGCGGAATTTCAATGTCTGTTCATGTGTTGCCAACAATCGCAACAGGTGTCGTTATTTCTGGTCAAACACGCACACATCTTACTGTTCATGAGTAAGCAACTGATACTTAAGCTATATTCGTGGATGCACGGTAGGTGTGCAGTTCGATTGTCGCTTAGGCACAAAAGTTTGTATCCTTATTTTAGATTCAGACACCTAGCGGCTCGTAAGAAAAACCGATACGTAACATTTGATTTTTCTTAGTTAACAATCGGATTACGTGTTGGGTTCGTATCTCCGTCACAGAACTTCACATCATGCACTTCATCTTTAAATGCATGCACACTTTGTTACTTCAGAATGGAGGTATATCAGACATCTTTCGTGGTTAGATAACAGGGATGAAAGGGTCTTGATAGGAGTCACGGTTTATTACAAAAATTGTCGTCTTTTATTTTCAAGTTTAGATTTGGTTACTACTATTGGCAAAACTTTCGGTAATTCATGACTCTTCATGGCTAATCATCAATATGATGTGATTAGATTAGATTAGATTACATTAGATTAACTCTTGTTCCATAGATCATGAATACGACATTTCGTAATGATGTGGAACGTGTCATTTTAATGAAAGATTTCTTTAAATACCATGATTCAATTTCTTTACAACAATTTTTTACACTCTCTCTCATTGCTTTTTATTTCTCTCTCTCTCTCTCTGTCTTACACACACACACACACACAAATTCTTTTTTATTTTTATTTGTATGTTGTGCTCGACTATCGGCGAGGCACGAAAACGCCTGTGAATGACTTTCTTAGTTTTGAGTGCACTTACGAAAGAAATATAAAAACAATAATGAGAGTTACTGATTTATGATGCTCAGTTTGCAGTCAGTTCTGAGTATTATTAGTAACTACGCTCCAGTCCCTAAACCTAGTTACAGAAAGCGAATCAGATGCATTACGTATTCCAGGCCGTAGCAGCCGCGACTTGGAGACACCAGCTATGGTCACTTCCCAGACCGCTGTAGGATCACATCGGTTCGTCTTCTTCCTGCTGGTACTGTAACTGAGATTTGGCAACAAGGCAACGTATGTTTGGCAACTCTGTGATCGACGAGTTGCTTCCTGGTGTGCACGGAATTAAGCCTCAAAGTTCACTTGATTTTACCTGTCATTTCCATTGAATAATCTGAGTTATTATAGCTTGAAGGGTAACAAAAGATTGAAAATTTACGGTTTTCAGCCCAGGAAAGTCGTTGCAGGTGGAAATCGCCACTAATCTCGACCTTTAAATAGCGGTTTACGAGTTCTAGTTACTATTGCCGTCGTAATAGTAAGCTGAGACCCATACCTCCTCGCCAGCTCTGTGGTAACGTGCTGACCTGTGAAACAGCGTCTGTTACGGTTCGCAGTTCCATTCTCACTGACTGAAACGTTTTTATCCCTTCTGTGAAAGAGCTACAAGCAGTCAGATCAAACATCAATAAGGAAATCGCAAGAAAATGCTTTCAGCTCACAGTGCAATGTTGAAAAACTTACAATGCTGCACAACAGGTAACGCCTCTTTCCGCTGCTGACAAGCGAATTTTGGGTTTCTAGGAATACGTAACTATATTTATGAAATGCCACATTTGCATACCTCTTGAGTATGACACAGCATACCAATTAAACACAGACCCAATCAAAATCTAAGTGAGTAGAATTTTATTAATTCGTGTCGATAGAGGCATGCTTGTGTACAGATACTTTCGTCGTAAGGTTATCATGGTTAGTTTTATTTCATTTCTTATAATACAGTGCACAATTTTCGTAAGGTTTCCTTTAGTGTTGTTAAAACAATAGTAAACATGAGAGAGAAATTAATCATCAACGATATATGCGAATTCTCTGATGTTACCTATGACAGTCTGACAATGCACATGCAGTTTATTGATTACATGCATGTAGAAAATTTGTTCTGAGTTAAAGCTGTCAATCAAAGTTTGAAGAAGAATCAAATATCACTACCACACGACGGCTAATGTAGAAAATACTTTTCTGACATATTATGGCACGATGCGCTCTCCCTGCACATCTTCGAGATGCATCTGCTGCCTGCTGTCTATTAAACCTGAATAGAACAAAATGTCACAGTAGTTAGTCCTTTTTCCACATGCGACTACTTTGGGTTGAGAAGTGAAGGGAATTATGTTCAAAGTTCCATTAGATTGATAACTTCAGCAGAGAGCAGAATTGCGTTTTAAAAAATGTAGCACTGAATGTATTGGAACTCGCAACATCTTATCTATGCTACAAGCTGACACGTAGCTACAACAGCTCCAGAGCTCGGCAACTATTCCTCCAGAACTTTTGGATTCCACAGCACTGTGAGATTATGCATATGGCCAGGTCTTGACTTCTGAGAGACAAACAGTTACAGCTTTTCTTTTGGACTGAACGACGTTTTCTAGTAACAGATAGCGCAATAGAATAGCTCAAGTGGAAAGGAACACTTCCTATTTAAACTTCTGCATCCTACAATGTTGGCAGTTGTGTGTAGGTGGCAGTAACGTGATTTTATTTCTGTGATTACAAAATAGTCGAATGTATGCACTGGGTAGCCGAGGCAGCTAGTTCATGGTGATTCGGTCAACCAAGTAAATGAATTTACTGAACATGCTGCAAATTACTACAGGGAGCCTGTGTGTCAGAATTCTCATCCAGTGTGGCGCAACTGCGTTACGATAGAAAAATGACTCGCAGAGAAGAGGATTTCGTGGTCTGTTGGACGGATGGTAGGTTGTTATACCTATGGTCTGGGTTCGATTCCCACTTCTGTCAATGATTTTAGATAGGGAGAGACAGATTCCATTCTCTCCTGGCTACACCAAGTGAAGGAGATATAATGGCTGCGTGGTCTGAAAATTCACATTAAAGATGATATTCCTTCTTTACCAAGTAGACGGTAGGTTGAACCACAATAAAGTCTGGAGTGGCGACATGTAGAAACTCTATCACCAGTAACCTTTCTTATACTAGTTATTTATTTCAAGTGACGACACAAACGCTATGTATGGTCACAGGACACTTATTCCATCTTTTATTTGAGCTTCTGTATGTCGATAAAATTGGTTCTGAACTGGGAATGCAACTCAGACCGCCCTTAACGCGATATTTGATCCCTTCGTGGCAATACAGCTCGACTACAATTTGTTGTTTGTTCAAAACTGCAGATTCCTCAACACCTTCACATATTATGCGTGAATGGGATCGAATCCTGGCCCGGCACTAAAGATTTAATTATGTATTATCAAGCTCTAGCATGAGAACACCTATCTGCTGGTGGATAATAATTTTGATTTTTAATGTATTTTCATTCGCTGTCAACACTAACGATATCCGACGTTTTTAACTCCCAGTGAGACACAGAATTATTTGCGAGATGACTGTAAGTTCAAGATGCTATTCTGAGCAGCTGGTGGAGAAAAATTCGGTAGCTGACGTCTCTTTGTGTGTAGTCAACAACGATATGTGTGGGGCTCTATTCCCAGTGAGCGCTGAACTCTTCGTCATATTATTTCAGTTCAAACATGCTCACATGTCACTGCTGGTGCAACAAACCCATATTTAACGTTAGTTTTCTCTAGAATATAACAGCGATAGGTGCCGGGTTGGAGTCCTGGGAAGCAAAAAATTAATGTTTCGTCTCGTCATTTCAGTTAAAACATCTAGTTACTGCCGCGAAATTCCGATATGTCACATTTGACTGTGCTTCGATGGCAATCCGATTAGGTTCCGGGTTCGAATCCGTGTCCAACACACAGCTTTACCTCACGGCATTTTAAGTAAGTTACTTGTGAAGAAGCAATATTTAACATCTCTCGTAGTTCGTTAACATGGACAATAGATGCTGGGTAGGAATTCACGTCTGTTAAAAGTGTTTGCGTTATGCAATTTAAAGTTGATATTTGCTAACTGATACTGTCTAAAATCGAGGTATATCACTCTCTGTATGCCTAATCAGGAATGACTGTTAGTTTCCGTCAGTCACGAAATCTTTGCTTAGTCTGCATGAGCTGGGTTTGAATCCATATGCAGAACAAGACGGTTCGTCGTGTCATTTAATGTTCATATATATTCTCAACTAGCTGCTCGTGAATAACTTAAATTTTTAATGTCATTTTGTGTTAAATAGTTCAAATGGTTCAAATGGCTCTGAGCACTATGGGACTTAACTTCTAAGGTCATCAGTCCCCTAGAACTTAGAACTACTTAAACCTAACTAACCTAAGGACATCACACACATCCATGCCGAGGCAGGATTCGAACCTGCGACCGTAGCGGTCACGCGGTTCCAGACTGAAGCGCCTAGAACCGCACGGCCACATCGGCCGGCCCCCACCATCTGGTATCAATGCATTACCTTATAATCCATTATATATAATCATTTTCATAGTACACTTGATATTATAGATGAGTAGGACACAAAACAGGACATAGATAATGTCCGTTTGATGTCAACAGTGTGTAACATTTTACTTTTTTTGAATAGGACAATGTTCCTCTCCAATAATTTTTAGATTAGTTACAATAAGCTTACGCTGCAAGAGACTTCGCTTGTATTTTTCAATATGTGGTCTGTTGTCGGTTTGAAGGCCTTCCATAACATCGGCAACGTAGTGCAACTCCACCGAGAGCTGTCTGGAGTAGGGTGGAGATAGCAATGTGAAAGTGGCGAGCTGTCGAAGACGATCTTCATATTCCTAATGCGATTAGGACATCGTATACTCTTGACGACGTTTAGCACCTGTGCGGTCAGTCACCCAATTTCAGAATTCATTTTGAATAATCCTACTAAATTCCCAAAATGTTGTCTTTTTATATTGATGAGTAATATGGATAGTCATCACGTTCATGTGCCATCTACAACGCAAATTCAATGTTACTATCCTAGGAACTAACCTACAATACGTTTTGTATTTCATAATCGGAACTATCTGCATTAACCGTCATCAGAGCAATGTCAGGGAACAGAATGCAGCAGTGCCTGCTTGAGGACCTGCTTGAGTCGTGTTCACATTATATTACACTAGCGAGAAGTACCGACTTTTCCTTTTCTCTGCAAACATCCAGAACTAAATTCAGTAACTAAATGCTAAGAATATATTTGCATTGTGCCAACTCAAAGATCAATAGATATGGATATAGATATAGATTTTTATATTTAAAGCCATTCTCGTTCTGCGTTGGAATAAACATCATTCATTATTTGCTTGTTCTTGTTACGACTGTTATTGTCATTCTCTCACTCGGAAGAGTCTTATGCTGATGCTGTATGAATAAATTATGCCATTGGATACAAAGCGGTTTAGTTTTGAGACCTAACCCACGAGGGGGGGAAGGCACAGTGGTCTGCTTCAGGAATTCCAAGCAATAAAACACAAAAAACAACCCAGGAAGGGTTCGAACAGCTACTTTCACGCAGAGGCATGCATTTGGAATCTGTTCATCGTTACGGGGTCAAACAAGAGGGTAACATTACTGAAACAATGATCGGGCTACTTAGTATATAATAGAGCATACAGATTTCAAGGAGGAAACGTATGAAGACGCAGACTTCCTCGTTATCAATATGTGCGGCATATCTTTCGTGTTAACGAAAGTAAATTCCCGCTTTACCTCTTCTTACGTGTCAAATGAAATGAATGCCATGAGGAATAGAATATTTGTTGACTGCGTCTCTTCTTGCTTCCATCCTTACCAACATATTTCTTCATTCTCGTGGTAATCATGACATTCTATGTGCATGCTGCAAACGATTGCAAGTGGACAAATTCGACATCGGGGTGCAAAGCGTTTGGTATCTTACATTATATTCAATTCGAATAAGCTTCCGGTGTATTTTTACTTCGTTTGTATTTTTAGATGATTATGACCGTTACGGAAATTTATCTCACATGCTTTATGTTGAATGAGAAACAGTGAATGATCCGTTTTGCTTTCCCTACGTTGAAATGATATAATGTCGGCGTCAACAGCCTTCTTCCACGCCGGAAGCTGAAACTTGTATCATTCTGGATTAATGATAATTGAATGTCTCATATGTATACATAGCCCACAAGGCGACGTCAGAAACCATCAGGGGAGAACGCCGCATAAAAATCAAACGTGCACGCGCGTCTCCACTCTGAAGAACCGTATCGGAGAATCACGGCAAGCATTTCGCTGAAGAGCTGCTTCGTCAGAGAGCCGAGAAATGGCAGCGTCGTAGCAAGTATTTGTCAACACTCTGATAGTGCATTTACTTCCGGGTGTAGGTCGGCGTTACCTCGCTAAATTCACTTGACATTCGTTTTTCACATCGAAGACTCGTACGATATAATCCACTGCAAGATGACACAATTAAAAAGTATATTTAATTTCTGGACTCCAAGAACGGCGTTCTTCACATAAGTAACACCTGTTTGTGTGTGCATTCGGGAGGACGACGGTGCAATCCCGCGCCCGGCCATCCTGATTTAGGTTTTCAATGATTTCCCTAAATCGCTTCAGGAAAATGCCGGGATGGTTCCTTAGGAAGGGCACGGCCGATTTCCTTCCCCATCCTTCCCTAATCCGAGCTTGTGCTCCGTCTCTAATGACATCGTGGTCGACGGGATGTTAAAACAGTAATCTCCACCTCCTCTGTTTGTGTGTTTAAGGTTGCGTTTTGAGGCTCAGGCAACATCGCAGTGACTATAGTCCGCCTCTGGCCGCCAGTGTGTCGTTAGCGCAGAGGTTCCCTTGTGCGTTGCAGTGCTTGTACTATAAGTTCGAATCACGGTAGAAGCCGCTGACTACAACCTTTTATTTTTCATTTTAATTAATGGAGTTGCAAACTGCTAGTAAAAATTTCTTATACGAAATCTAAAGAATGCCTTTAAACATCAATCTTCGTCCGATTTCGACTTAGTAAATTAAGTTAATATCATGGATTTCTGCTTTGCAAATTCCAAGGTGCTTCACTGTAAAATAGGTCCTGAAAAGATTCAAACCGACTGTCAACGATATAAATTTGAGCTTTGTTCGTCATATAGGTCTAACATGTCGGAAGGTTGTTTATGAAGTGCACCTGTTCATTAATATAGTTCCCATCTTCTAAATTTTTGCAATAGCATTTAACTGTAGACGTTTTCTAACACCGGCGTTAGCAATTCCTTTCCGTTCTCTGAAACCTTCAAAACGACAAATTTTTCTGGTTGAAATCTGATGACCTTAACTATCACTTCCGATCAACAATAAATACTTCATGAACCCATACATGGAATTCCAAATGTGCAGTGTGCCTGCACTGCTACAGAGCATGCATTGCAAGGTATTCACACAGTTTATCGCATAGACTTACCATAAGGAATGAAACAAGAGCTGTAATACGCTTTACACCATGTTTTAAAAAATTTTTATCTATTGCTTTATGTGGGCTACAAAGAGATGGACAGTTTTATTGATTAGAAGCAGAATACTATTCTTTCACTTTTTTTTATTCTTGGAATATTCTTTTACGTCGGTTCTTAAATCACAACTGTTCTAATTTGGCAAACCCCCTCCGGCTCCGAAACTTCTTCCATTTGTTGAAAAATATATGGCTTCCTTACAGACTTCATATGCATCCAGTGCATAATAACTTAAATTGTGAATATATTTCTGAATGAATGTTTGTTATTTATTTTTCCGTCACCCTGTTCACTGTTATAAGTTATGTTCCACAAGGATCGCACGCGATTGGAGGCGACAATCTGTAATTTATTTTACCTTAATTACTACTTCAATTTTGTTCAACAATTTAAAGGAATATATGAGTGCAAACATGGAATACATGTGAATAATGCAGCTGCTCAGTGACAGGTATGGGGGAGGCACTGTGGCCAGGCCTCGGATTTTCGACCCCTGCCCTCTTTGCCTCCGCCTACCTGGTGCTGAAATTCTTCTCAAACTTTAAAAAAAAGTAATAGTGCAGTGGTCAGAACGTCTGTCTAGTAAGCAGCAGGTCTAGGTTCGAAGCTCAGTCGGTCACAAATTTTCATCTGCTGTCGTTGCTGTATTTCAACGCGCTGTGACAGTGCGGACGTCGGTCCTTCGATATTTAAGATGCAATTGTTTTTTGAGGCAGTAGAGGTGATTTGCGAACATTAGTCTTGCCATCAAAATAACGGGACTCCAACGGAAAGCAATCCTTAGTCATACCTTCGTGCCGGAGCTAACCCATGCCATATACATGCGAATTAGATTGTAGTTCATATTTAGTCAAATAACGAGTGGTCAGTATACAAGTATGCCGGCCAGGGTGGCCGAGCGGTTCTAGGCGCTACAGTCTGGAACCGCGCGAGAGCTACGGTCTCAGGTTCGACTCCAGTCTCCGACATGGATGTGTCTGATGTCCTTAGGTTAGTTAGGTTTAAGTAGTTCTAAGTTCTAGCGGACTGACCACCTCAGATGTTAAGTCCCATAGCACTCAGAACCATTTGAACCATTTTTGACGTATACAAGCATTTATAAACAGAAGAAGCAGGATTGCAGCGAACTGATCACTTAACCAAGTGCAACATAGAGTACCTGTGTAATGAGTCATTCCAGCTGCATAGCTGAGGGTAACATTTTTTAAGCAATTCATTGCAGAATTAATGTAATACCCGCACGATGATCTCTGTAGTCATACTGTATCATTAGCAGCCCGCGAATGTAGTACTATGTTCGTTAAATCGGATTACTCAAGCTGAGGCCAAATAAAGACAAGCGACGACGCCACAACACTATCTTTACTTAGGTAGGTAGTCAGCGCTAAATTATGTGCGCCACCATTAACGTTGCCGTAAGCAGTTTGACAGCATAACACCACCACAACTACTGACAACCTGAACCATTATCATCACGCAGTTGTAACTCGCAGTGATTACAAGTTTCTCATGTTTGTCAAGAAAAGCGGAAAGCGCCTCTGAAGTTCCGTTTCCATTACGCCTAGGCAGGTGAGAATCCTAAATATCAGTAATAGGTCACCTAGCGAAGAGAAGAGTCCACGTATTGTCTCAAGTTCTTGCAGTTTGATGTTAATGCAGTTCCAGATGGTTTCGCACTAACGGGTTCTTTTGGCTATCTGAATACTCATATTGGAATTATATAAGTGTAATTGCTAGAACGTTCAACTACCTTAATAACACCTCATTCTGGGTTGAATACGACTCGGAAAGAAACGTTAATTTGACGTTTCCATCCATCTCCTGACGTCTTACTGAATGAAGTCTGAAGTGCACGCACAGTTGTGTTGCCCGCCGCAAGGATTCTGTGAAGTGTTGTGGCAGCTGGCGGTCATTGCTGAATACAGACATGTGCTCCAGGGGAACTCGTCTTTGTTGCATTTTTTCCATACCGTAATTAGCACAATAACATAAGGCTTGTTCTGCTGAAGAACTTGATGCCCACAAGTCCTTAAATAAGAATCTCCTAACGTGAGTAATGCATGAAAGGAAACAGACTTTTGGACAAAACAATGGACAGCTCCCTGCTTTTTGCGTTTCCGATAGCGCCTACGATAAGAATCTGGTGTCATATTATGTTTCAGAACCCTAAACTGTTTATTTTTTTACCTCATACTAAAACAAAAGTTATGATATGAGAAGAGGAAATGACTTACATGCTTCTCAGGAACTTGAGTTTTTCGTGTTTATTTTCCCACTTCATACTAAAACAAGGGCGTTAAAATGAGAAGAAGAAATGAAATATACGCTTCCAAGACATAATATTTCCTTGTGTGCTACTACTGCATACATGAAAGCCCTGCAGTTAATTTTTGTATGTTGGATAAATTTTGATATCACCTCACATTCCTTTGTGAGAAGGTTCCTATTTTCTTGGGATTCATATAGAGTGGACATTTCATCACTGGTTAATATTCTGATGACTAATGACATGATACCCATTGCAATTGCTCCATGGCTCCTGTGAGTAGAGTCTCACGTTGGTTACTATAAGAACACGCAGGCAGTGATATCCGCTCACTGCGGTCAGAGACAAGGTGATTTCTTTCTGTTTATGGCGAAGCGTCTGCTGCAGTGTCAACGCTCAGCCAACATAAACAAATCGCGGCGGCATTGGGCACTGCTGATCGCTGCGCTTGTCGCGAGCCTCGACAACAAGAGCGCACTGTCTCTGCTAACGATACTATGGAGTTAATACATCTTACTTAACGTAATATGCAGGACGTGGGTTGGGTGAAAATTCAGTTAGTAACTTCCCATCGCATTAAAATACTTTACAGTCATATTTGATGAATTATTTATTGTTGGTTGTCTCTCTAATGTTAATAGTATTGATTCCGATTGTGCATGAACACGAAAACACACACACACACACACACACACACACACACAGTCATTGATTCTAGTGAGGCTGACAACTACTGTGTGTTGAACAACACATGCACCAGTCAGTTCCTCAGTTGGCGTCGAGTGGATGAGTTTTTTCAATTACCTTGCACTGCAAGAATTGTAAGGAGGAGCCTGAAAGTAAGTGGACTTGTATGCTAAAGAGCTGCGACAAAGCGAAGCCTGACCGATTATCAGATAATTGTCCACATGGGTTTTGTGGTCGAGTATACTTTAAGTAGCCGCGCGGGATTAGCCGAGCGGTCTAGGGCGCTGCAGTCATGGGCTGCGTGGCTGATCCCGGCGGAGGTTCGAGTCCTCCCTCGGGCATGAGTGTGTGTGTTTGTCCTTAGGATAATTTAGGTTAAGTAGTGTGTAAGCTTAGGTAGTATGCTCCTTCAGAGCCCCAGTAAAAAATATACACTCATCAATGCACGTGTCCCCACCGACATCGAAAATAAGAAAAACACCGAAAATGTCGAAAAATTCTGGTTCAAAATGGTTCAAATGGCTCTGAGCACTATGCGACTTAACTTCTGAGGTCATCAGTCGCCTAGAACTTAGAACTAATTAAACATAACTAACCTCAGGACATCACACTCATCCATACCCGAGGCAGGATTCGAACCTGCGACCGTAGCGGTCGCTCGGTTCCAGACTGTAGCGCTTAGAAGTGCATGGGAAAAATTCTGGAACCAATTCGAAAATACTATGAGCAAAATTCACCAGGATGACGTGAAAATACTAATGGGAAACTTCAACTCTCTATTTGGGCAGAAAAAACCTGTAGAAAAATCTTTGGTACAAATTCAACACACCGAAACGCTTAGACCAACGGCACACGTCTGACTGACATTTGCGAACAATTCAACCACAAATGGACGTCTTCCCAGTTTAGGAAAAAACCAGTTCCCAGGTAACATGCTTAGCTAACAGGTGCAAGCTGCTTTCGTTCGCCATTCGCGACTCGCTGAAAGCCAGATTTTTAATTCTTTTGTGGCACAGCTACAAGCAGGCTGATAAAAACTCAATAAGGGAATCGTAAGACAACGCTCGAGCAAAATTCGTCTTGCTACTTTCAGTAACTCTTAGTGTCAGAGCGAAAACCTTACGGTACTGCCAAATTCATAATGCCACTTTTGTTTTCTACCGACATATTTTTTGTTGTTGTGAATACATAATTTTACCTATGAAATGTCACATTTTCATAATACTTGCGTATGGTACAGGAAATGAAATAAATACAGATCTTTTCGAAGTCAAAAGTTGGTAATATCCTACTAATTCGTGTTAAAATAGGTTCAATCGTCTCACAGACACTTAATGCATTATTAAGATAGACTGCCGTCGTGATGTTTCTGTAGGAAGCTGAATTTAATTTGTATTAGTACAGTGAATATTTTAATTGCATTTTCCATTAGTTTACTAAACGCAACAGTAATTATCAAAGAGAAATTAATCAGCAGCAGAATTTTCTTTCACGATATCTAAAACGATCTGACAATGCTAAAGTTGTTTACAAATTCTACGCCTGTAGAAGCCTACTGGTTCTAACGATGTCATTAAACCAGAGTAGTTTTAAGAGTATTTCCGTCTAGAAATGAATTGCCTTGACGGTTGATCGATCAAGAGCGGGAAAGGTAAAATTTTACAAATATATGACGAGAGGGACAAGTGCTTGAGAGAGGACTTCCCTATCAATACAAGTGCCTGACAGACGACTTTTCTATCAATCTCCTGGATTGTTTTCTTTCTCAAATCAACATAGTGCGTTATCATACAGTAGCACAGGTGATGTAGTTTTGTTGCTCGATTTTCTTACACTTCGACCGAAAGGAATGCTCGATGAGTGACCTGATGACGTTCAATAATAGTCACTCCGTTGATTTTTGTTGTTTCGAATTAGAGCATGCAGTACTCCTACACCAGGCTTCTGAACTTTGCCTGTTGAATGCAAATGTCGCATGATGGTTAAATGGTAATCTATCACATATATCTGGAAAATCATTCATGCCAGAACGATCTTTGTTGAAACATGAATATCTTTTTCTGGCGTATTTTTACCAAAAGCACTCGCTCTAAACATAGTTCAAATCTTTCTAGCTGCCTCCTCTGCATTCACCCCTCTGTTATACCAAAAGTAAACGTTGTGTTTCAGGTGTTACACCTTTTTCCACTTGCGACTCAATTTTACAATGCTTAACTGTAGTTCATGATTTTCAAGTATGCAAAACCCAGTGCTTAACTGCAAGATGATAACTAGAACTTCAAATTCGAAAATGACGGTTGATACATACACTGACAACGCGGCGCCGCGTTCACATGGGCGGCGCCGGATTTCAGGCGGCGGGTGGCGTCTGGCCGGTGGCCGGTAGCCGCTGCAGTGTGAGGAAACGCTCGAGCGTAAGCTGTTATGATCGCGGCGCAGCCACGAGCTGTCCTGCGGAATTGTTTCTGGAATACTTGTCGTTGCTGGTGGGTAGAATGTTAAGCGAATTATCTTCGATGCTCAATCAGAATCATAACTTTAGACCGAAATGTGGTAAAAAAAAATAGTTGGACACGAACAGGCGACCATAAGCTTAGAATGCATGACGATTACCATTTTTTCTTTTCTTTTTTTTCTTATTGTTCATTATCGATCGTTGTGTTTGGTCATTGCGGACGTCGCAGGACATCCTGTTCAAGTTCGGTGGTTGATCCTTCCACTCAGTTTTTTTATTACAGAGGCCAACTGGCTCTCTGACCGAACACGCTGAGCTACCGTGCCAGCTAGCACTGGACCACGGGCTCACACAATCCGAGAACATCTCGGAAGTAGACAACACTTCCTCCTAACGCTTCCGCATCTTACAGTGTTGCCAGATTGTGCAGATAGCCGGTCAGTTTTATTGGCTACGTTAAGTGAATAGACTCGGACTTAGTCTCTGTGGCAGGCGGCCGGCGGTCAGTTTTTATGTCTAAAACTGTACTCCAATGTGTTTCATTCACGTATCTGTGTGGCGCTAAAGTTTGGTTATGGATAATACGTGTGCTCAGATTGCGAATGTAACATCATAAGTAAAGAGAGGGAAATGAATTAGGCACCCTTCGTCTTCCGTAACATCAAATATATTTTAGTTATTCTATCTTAAATGAACTGCGCAGAAAATCATTCACCAGAAGTAAATAACTTGTTAGCAACATCAGATGATATTAACAGCTTTCCGGCGCGGGTTAGCCGTGCTTTCAACGGCGTCATATCGCGGATCGCACGTCTGCTTGCGCCGTCAGTTCGAATCCTTCCCCGGGCATGGATGTGTGTTAAGTTAGGTTGGTTTAAGTAGTTATAGGGCTAGGGACTGATGACGTAAGCAGTTTGGTCGCATAGTTCTTGGAGCCATTTTTTGACCTTTCACGTAATTTTTTTTTTTCATAAACGGCCGTATCTTTAGATTGCGTTGACATAGAAGCTCACTTTTTTACACCACCAAGGGACCAGTTACCACAAGAAGTGCGATACATTTCCGCTTATTATGTCTACCCGTTCTGGAGGTAAATGGGTTTTAAAGTTTGGGTAGACCGATAGACGGTCAAGAAAGTGAGACTTGTAGGGTTCCGTTTTTACGGGTTTAGGTGACGAAATCCTAACAACGAAAACAGCTACGACAGATACTGAAGATGAGGGCTGCATAAATAACACCCCCTACTCTTTATTCGAAATGTTCTAGTTGCAGTCGATACATCAGCATATTAATTGTAGCTACGCTTTCGATCCAAATCACGTTTACAGGAATGCAAATAGGATCCATTTGCCTATACACGTGGTAGTTCACATCCCAGTATTAATGCTACCGCGTTTTAGAAGTGCCAACATTCCCATTGCTAGCTAGCTTAAGAAACACTGAGGCTAATGAACGTTTTGCGGCTGTGGCGAGTCTAGTGGAGAATTCGAAACAGTGTAGAATACGTTTGGCAGCTGTGGAGCCGTTTATTTCCTGGGTGGTGCAGAATTATCCTACTAAATTTACTCTCTAATAACAGTGTTTTGCTATTTCGATAAACATCCCGAATGGTTGTCACATAAGCGGTGACATAAAGGAAGAAAATTAATGTTTTTGAGTCCAGAAAGCTCTATGCAACAGAAACTGCAAATCAATATGCCATTTTCATTGCGAAATTGGTGGCATATTCTTGTCTGGGGTAATAATAGAGGTTTGCATGGGTTGTCTGCTAGCGTAGTGAAAGGAAGGTCTGGTTTGTTTTCGGTTCTAATCTCGATGGAGGCAGGTAGAATATCAGTAAAGCAATTTTAAGAAATTCTCGCGGCCCCAATACGTTTTACCGCTACCTTTATTCTGTACTGGCGCCCTGTGCATGTCAATATGACACTCTTGTAGAATTTCATACATGTTACTGCCTACTTTTTCCGCTTCTGTCAATAATGGATTTGACTTAAGTGTGGCACTGAATGATTTTTAACTGAATTTCGTTATGAATCTTCACGCATTGTTAAATTTGCACACTTTCATGGTAGGTCAGCAACGGTAATCCAGTATGACTGGTCTGAACGTTGACACAGACCGTTTCGCGGCCGAAAGCGGATAATATTTTGCTAATTCGTAACGATCCGGCGTTCTTTGTCTTACTAAAACAATTATGTTATCTCGATAAGTTGAAATTCATTTTTATTGGTACAGTTCATACCAATTAGCGTTTCTTCTTTCAGTTCTGTCTTATATTAACGTGTTGTATTTAACACATTAATCAGCATTAATATAGTCTTACAAATTATTGAAAACAGCCTAAAAAAGTTCAGATAGTTTGTCAATTTCACGCAAGTGCATAGTATGTTGGTAGCACTTCATCGCCTTGCCTGTTATGCTGTGTAGCAGTCTTTAAAGCCGTGCGGATCAGCATAACGAAAAGGCGAGGGGTCTCGTTCGTTTTGTCCACGACTGTACTTTGGCTCTTCCTAGGGGGTCCAGTGTTAGACTACGATGCACCACAGCAGGTTTACTGTAACCCTTCGACCATCACATTGACGATGATCCACAGAAATTGCATCCCGATTCGATACAAAATTCGCAATGCCGATTTCCGTCCACAGGAGTATGGTTTACAACAGTATATACTTTTGCTCAAAATTCACTAGGCCATCTCCTGTCCACAGGAGTACGGTTTAGAAGAATATGTACGTTGGCTCTTCCCTGGGGGCCCAGTGTTAGACTACGATGCACCACAGCTGGTTTACTGTATCCCTTCGACCATCACATTGACGGTGAAACACAGAAATTGCATCCCGATTGAATACAAAATTCGCAATACCGATTTCTGTCCACATGAGTACAGTTTAGAAGAGTATGTACTTTGGCTCTTCCCTGGGGGCCAGTGTTAGACCCCGATGCACCACAGCAGGTTTACTGTAACCCTTCGACCATCACATTGACGATGAAACACAGAAGTTGCATCCCGATTCGATACAAAATTCGCAATGCCGATTTCCGTCCACAGGAGTATGGTTTACAACAGTATATACTTTTGCTCAAAATTCACTATGCCATCTCCTGTCCACAGGAGTACGGTTTAGAAAAGTATGTACGTTGGCTCTTCCCTGGGGGCCCAGTGTTAGACTACGATGCACCACAGCTGGTTTACTGTATCCCTTCGACCATCACATTGACGGTGAAACACAGAAATTGCATCCCGATTGAATACAAAATTCGCAATACCGATTTCTGTCCACATGAGTACAGTTTAGAAGAGTATGTACTTTGGCTCTTCCCTGGGGGCCAGTGTTAGACCCCGATGCACCACAGCAGGTTTACTGTAACCCTTCGACCATCACATTGACGATGAAACACAGAAGTTGCATCCCGATTCGATACAAAATTCGCAATGCCGATTTCCGTCCACAGGAGTATGGTTTACAACAGTATATACTTTTGCTCAAAATTCACTAGGCCATCTCCTGTCCACAGGAGTACGGTTTAGAAGAGTATGTACGTTGGCTCTTCCCTGGGGGCCCAGTGTTAGACTACGATGCACCACAGCTGGTTTACTGTATCCCTTCGACCATCACATTGACGGTGAAACACAGAAATTGCATCCCGATTGAATACAAAATTCGCAATACCGATTTCTGTCCACATGAGTACAGTTTAGAAGAGTATGTACTTTGGCTCTTCCCTGGGGGCCAGTGTTAGACCCCGATGCACCACAGCAGGTTTACTGTAACCCTTCGACCATCACATTGACGATGAAACACAGAAGTTGCATCCCGATTCGATACAAAATTCGCAATGCCGATTTCCGTCCACAGGAGTATGGTTTACAACAGTATATACTTTTGCTCAAAATTCACTATGCCATCTCCTGTCCACAGGAGTACGGTTTAGAAGAGTATGTACGTTGGCTCCTCCCTGGGGGCCCAGTGTTAGACTACGATGCACCACAGCTGGTTTACTGTATCCCTTCGACCATCACATTGACGGTGAAACACAGAAATTGCATCCCGATTGAATACAAAATTCGCAATACCGATTTCTGTCCACATGAGTACAGTTTAGAAGAGTATGTACTTTGGCTCTTCCCTGGGGGCCAGTGTTAGACCCCGATGCACCACAGCAGGTTTACTGTATCCCTTCGACAGTCACATTGACGATGAAACACAGAAGTTGCATCCCGATTCGATACAAAATTCGCAATGCCGATTTCCGTCCACAGGAGTATGGTTTACAACAGTATATACTTTTGCTCAAAATTCACTAGGCCATCTCCTGTCCACAGGAGTACGGTTTAGAAGAGTATGTACGTTGGCTCTTCCCTGGGGGCCCAGTGTTAGACTACGATGCACCACAGCTGGTTTACTGTATCCCTTCGACCATCACATTGACGGTGAAACACAGAAATTGCATCCCGATTGAATACAAAATTCGCAATACCGATTTCTGTCCACATGAGTACAGTTTAGAAGAGTATGTACTTTGGCTCTTCCCTGGGGGCCAGTGTTAGACCCCGATGCACCACAGCAGGTTTACTGTAACCCTTCGACCATCACATTGACGATGAAACACAGAAGTTGCATCCCGATTCGATACAAAATTCGCAATGCCGATTTCCGTCCACAGGAGTATGGTTTACAACAGTATATACTTTTGCTCAAAATTCACTAGGCCATCTCCTGTCCACAGGAGTACGGTTTAGAAGAATATGTACGTTGGCTCTTCCCTGGGGGCCCAGTGTTAGACTACGATGCACCACAGCTGGTTTACTGTATCCCTTCGACCATCACATTGACGGTGAAACACAGAAATTGCATCCCGATTGAATACAAAATTCGCAATACCGATTTCTGTCCACATGAGTACAGTTTAGAAGAGTATGTACTTTGGCTCTTCCCTGGGGGCCAGTGTTAGACCCCGATGCACCACAGCAGGTTTACTGTAACCCTTCGACCATCACATTGACGATGAAACACAGAAGTTGCATCCCGATTCGATACAAAATTCGCAATGCCGATTTCCGTCCACAGGAGTATGGTTTACAACAGTATATACTTTTGCTCAAAATTCACTATGCCATCTCCTGTCCACAGGAGTACGGTTTAGAAGAGTATGTACGTTGGCTCTTCCCTGGGGGCCCAGTGTTAGACTACGATGCACCACAGCTGGTTTACTGTATCCCTTCGACCATCACATTGACGGTGAAACACAGAAATTGCATCCCGATTGAATACAAAATTCGCAATACCGATTTCTGTCCACATGAGTACAGTTTAGAAGAGTATGTACTTTGGCTCTTCCCTGGGGGCCAGTGTTAGACCCCGATGCACCACAGCAGGTTTACTGTAACCCTTCGACCATCACATTGACGATGAAACACAGAAGTTGCATCCCGATTCGATACAAAATTCGCAATGCCGATTTCCGTCCACAGGAGTATGGTTTACAACAGTATATACTTTTGCTCAAAATTCACTAGGCCATCTCCTGTCCACAGGAGTACGGTTTAGAAGAGTATGTACGTTGGCTCTTCCCTGGGGGCCCAGTGTTAGACTACGATGCACCACAGCTGGTTTACTGTATCCCTTCGACCATCACATTGACGGTGAAACACAGAAATTGCATCCCGATTGAATACAAAATTCGCAATACCGATTTCTGTCCACATGAGTACAGTTTAGAAGAGTATGTACTTTGGCTCTTCCCTGGGGGCCAGTGTTAGACCCCGATGCACCACAGCAGGTTTACTGTAACCCTTCGACCATCACATTGACGATGAAACACAGAAGTTGCATCCCGATTCGATACAAAATTCGCAATGCCGATTTCCGTCCACAGGAGTATGGTTTACAACAGTATATACTTTTGCTCAAAATTCACTATGCCATCTCCTGTCCACAGGAGTACGGTTTAGAAGAGTATGTACGTTGGTTCTTCCCTGGGGGCCCAGTGTTAGACTACGATGCACCACAGCTGGTTTACTGTATCCCTTCGACCATCACATTGACGGTGAAACACAGAAATTGCATCCCGATTGAATACAAAATTCGCAATACCGATTTCTGTCCACATGAGTACAGTTTAGAAGAGTATGTACTTTGGCTCTTCCCTGGGGGCCAGTGTTAGACCCCGATGCACCACAGCAGGTTTACTGTAACCCTTCGACCATCACATTGACGATGAAACACAGAAGTTGCATCCCGATTCGATACAAAATTCGCAATGCCGATTTCCGTCCACAGGAGTATGGTTTACAACAGTATATACTTTTGCTCAAAATTCACTATGCCATCTCCTGTCCACAGGAGTACGGTTTAGAAGAGTATGTACGTTGGCTCCTCCCTGGGGGCCCAGTGTTAGACTACGATGCACCACAGCTGGTTTACTGTATCCCTTCGACCATCACATTGACGGTGAAACACAGAAATTGCATCCCGATTGAATACAAAATTCGCAATACCGATTTCTGTCCACATGAGTACAGTTTAGAAGAGTATGTACTTTGGCTCTTCCCTGGGGGCCAGTGTTAGACCCCGATGCACCACAGCAGGTTTACTGTATCCCTTCGACAGTCACATTGACGATGAAACACAGAAGTTGCATCCCGATTCGATACAAAATTCGCAATGCCGATTTCCGTCCACAGGAGTATGGTTTACAACAGTATATACTTTTGCTCAAAATTCACTAGGCCATCTCCTGTCCACAGGAGTACGGTTTAGAAGAGTATGTACGTTGGCTCTTCCCTGGGGGCCCAGTGTTAGACTACGATGCACCACAGCTGGTTTACTGTATCCCTTCGACCATCACATTGACGGTGAAACACAGAAATTGCATCCCGATTGAATACAAAATTCGCAATACCGATTTCTGTCCACATGAGTACGGTTTAGAAGAGTATGTACTTTGGCTCTTCCCTGGGGGCCAGTGTTAGACCCCGATGCACCACAGCAGGTTTACTGTAACCCTTCGACCATCACATTGACGATGAAACACAGAAGTTGCATCCCGATTCGATACAAAATTCGCAATGCCGATTTCCGTCCACAGGAGTATGGTTTACAACAGTATATACTTTTGCTCAAAATTCACTATGCCATCTCCTGTCCACAGGAGTACGGTTTAGAAGAGTATGTACGTTGGCTCTTCCCTGGGGGCCCAGTGTTAGACTACGATGCACCACAGCTGGTTTACTGTATCCCTTCGACCATCACATTGACGGTGAAACACAGAAATTGAATCCCGATTGAATACAAAATTCGCAATACCGATTTCTGTCCACATGAGTACAGTTTAGAAGAGTATGTACTTTGGCTCTTCCCTGGGGGCCAGTGTTAGACCCCGATGCACCACAGCAGGTTTACTGTAACCCTTCGACCATCACATTGACGATGAAACACAGAAGTTGCATCCCGATTCGATACAAAATTCGCAATGCCGATTTCCGTCCACAGGAGTATGGTTTACAACAGTATATACTTTTGCTCAAAATTCACTAGGCCATCTCCTGTCCACAGGAGTACGGTTTAGAAGAGTATGTACGTTGGCTCTTCCCTGGGGGCCCAGTGTTAGACTACGATGCACCACAGCTGGTTTACTGTATCCCTTCGACCATCACATTGACGGTGAAACACAGAAATTGCATCCCGATTGAATACAAAATTCGCAATACCGATTTCTGTCCACATGAGTACGGTTTAGAAGAGTATGTACTTTGGCTCTTCCCTGGGGGCCAGTGTTAGACCCCGATGCACCACAGCAGGTTTACTGTAACCCTTCGACCATCACATTGACGATGAAACACAGAAGTTGCATCCCGATTCGATACAAAATTCGCAATGCCGATTTCCGTCCACAGGAGTATGGTTTACAACAGTATATACTTTTGCTCAAAATTCACTATGCCATCTCCTGTCCACAGGAGTACGGTTTAGAAGAGTATGTACGTTGGCTCTTCCCTGGGGGCCCAGTGTTAGACTACGATGCACCACAGCTGGTTTACTGTATCCCTTCGACCATCACATTGACGGTGAAACACAGAAATTGCATCCCGATTGAATACAAAATTCGCAATACCGATTTCTGTCCACATGAGTACAGTTTAGAAGAGTATGTACTTTGGCTCTTCCCTGGGGGGCAGTGTTAGACCCCGATGCACCACAGCAGGTTTACTGTAACCCTTCGACCATCACATTGACGATGAAACACAGAAGTTGCATCCCGATTCGATACAAAATTCGCAATGCCGATTTCCGTCCACAGGAGTATGGTTTACAACAGTATATACTTTTGCTCAAAATTCACTATGCCATCTCCTGTCCACAGGAGTACGGTTTAGAAGAGTATGTACTTTGGCTCTTCCCTGGGGGCCCAGTGTTAGACTACGATGCACCACAGCTGGTTTACTGTATCCCTTCGACCATCACATTGACGGTGAAACACAGAAATTGCATCCCGATTGAATACAAAATTCGCAATACCTATTTCTGTCCACATGAGTACGGTTTAGAAGAGTATGTACTTTGGCTCTTCCCTGGGGCCCAGTGTTAGACCCCGATGCACCACAGCAGGTTTACTGTAACCCTTCGACCATCACATTGACGATGAAACACAGAAGTTGCATCCCGATTCGATACAAAATTCGCAATGCCGATTTCCGTCCACAGGAGTATGGTTTACAACAGTATATACTTTTGCTCAAAATTCACTATGCCATCTCCTGTCCACAGGAGTACGGTTTAGAAGAGTATGTACGTTGGCTCTTCCCTGGGGGCCCAGTGTTAGACTACGATGCACCACAGCTGGTTTACTGTATCCCTTCGACCATCACATTGACGGTGAAACACAGAAATTGCATCCCGATTGAATACAAAATTCGCAATACCGATTTCTGTCCACATGAGTACAGTTTAGAAGAGTATGTACTTTGGCTCTTCCCTGGGGGCCAGTGTTAGACCCCGATGCACCACAGCAGGTTTACTGTAACCCTTCGACCATCACATTGACGATGAAACACAGAAGTTGCATCCCGATTCGATACAAAATTCGCAATGCCGATTTCCGTCCACAGGAGTATGGTTTACAACAGTATATACTTTTGCTCAAAATTCACTATGCCATCTCCTGTCCACAGGAGTACGGTTTAGAAGAGTATGTACGTTGGCTCTTCCCTGGGGGCCCAGTGTTAGACTACGATGCACCACAGCTGGTTTACTGTATCCCTTCGACCATCACATTGACGGTGAAACACAGAAATTGCATCCCGATTGAATACAAAATTCGCAATACCGATTTCTGTCCGCATGAGTACAGTTTAGAAGAGTATGTACTTTGGCTCTTCCCAGGGGGCCAGTGTTAGACCCCGATGCACCACAGCAGGTTTACTGTAACCCTTCGACCATCACATTGACGATGAAACACAGAAGTTGCATCCCGATTCGATACAAAATTCGCAATGCCGATTTCCGTCCACAGGAGTATGGTTTACAACAGTATATACTTTTGCTCAAAATTCACTATGCCATCTCCTGTCCACAGGAGTACGGTTTAGAAGAGTATGTACGTTGGCTCCTCCCTGGGGGCCCAGTGTTAGACTACGATGCACCACAGCTGGTTTACTGTATCCCTTCGACCATCACATTGACGGTGAAACACAGAAATTGCATCCCGATTGAATACAAAATTCGCAATACCGATTTCTGTCCACATGAGTACAGTTTAGAAGAGTATGTACTTTGGCTCTTCCCTGGGGGCCAGTGTTAGACCCCGATGCACCACAGCAGGTTTACTGTATCCCTTCGACAGTCACATTGACGATGAAACACAGAAATTGCATCCCGATTCAATACAAAGTTCGCAATGCCAATTTCTGTCCACAGGAGTACGGTTTAGAAGAGTATGTAATTTGGCTCTTCCCTGGGGGCCCAGTGTAAGCCTCCGATGCACCACAGTATGTTTACTTTATCCCCTCGACCATCACATTGCCGATGAAACACAGAAATTACATCTCGATTCAATACAAAATTCGGAATGCCGATTTCTGTCCACAGGAGTTCGGTTTAGAAGAGTATGTACTTTGGCTCTTCCCTGGGGGCTGAGTGTTAGACTACGATGCACAACAGCAGGTGTACTGTATCCCTTCGACCATCACATTGACGATGAAACACAGAAATTGCATCCCGATTCAGTGCAAAATTCGCAATGCCGATTTCATTCCACAGGAGTACGGTTTAGAAGAGTATGTACTTTGGCTCATCCCTGGGGGCTGAGTGTTAGACTATGATGCACCACAGCAGGTTTACTGTATCCCTTCGTCCATCACATTGACGATGAAACACAGAAATTGCGTCCCGGTTCAATAAAAAATTCGCGATGTCGATTTCTGTCCACAGGACTTCGGTTTAGAAGAGTATGAACTTTGGCTCTTCCCTGGGGCCAGTGTTAGACTCTGATGCACCACAGCAGGTTTACTGTATCCCTTCGACCATCACATTGACGATGAAACACAGAAATTGCATCGCGATTCAATACAAAATTCGCAATTCCGATTTGTGTCCACAGGAGTACGGTTTAGAAGATTATGTACTTTGGCTCTTCCCTGGGGGCCCAGTGTTAGACTACGATGCACCACAGCAGGTTTACTGTAACCCTTCGACCACCACATTGACGATGAAGCACAGGAATAGCATGCCGATTCAATACAAAATTCGCAAAGCTGAATTCGGTCCACAGGAGTACGTTTTAGAAGAGTATGTACTTTGGCTCTTCCCTGGGGGCCCAGTGTTAGACTCCGAAGCACCACAGGAGGTTTACTTTTACCCTTCGACCATCACATTGACGATGAAACACAGAAATTGCATCCCGATTCAATACAAAATTCGCAATGCCGATTTCCGTCCACAGGAGTACGGTTTAGAACAGTATATACTGTTGCTCTTCCCCGGGGGCCCAGTGTAAGACTCCGATGCACCACAGAAGGTTTACTGTTACCCTTCGACCATCACATTGACGGTGAAACACAGAAATTGCATCCCGATTGAATACAAAATTCGCAATACCGATTTCTGTCCACAGGAGTACGGTTTAGAAGAGTATGTACTTTGGCTCTTCCCTGGGGGCCAGTGTTAGACCCCGATGCACCACAGCAGGTTTACTGTATCCCTTCGACCATCACATTGACGATGAAACACAGAAATTGCATTCCGATTCAATACAAAATTCGCAATTCCGATTTCTGTCCACAGGAGTACGGTTTAGGAGATTATGTACTTTGGCTCTTCCCTGGGGGCCCAGTGTTAGACTACGATGCACCACAGCAGGTTTACTGTAACCCTTCGACCATCACATTGACGATGAAGCACAGAAATAGCATGCCGATTCAATACAAAATTCGAAATGCTGAATTCGGTCCACAGGAGTACGTTTTAGAAGAGTATGTACTTTGGCTCTTCCCTGGGGGCCAGTGTTAGACCCCGATGCACCACAGCAGGTTTACTGTTACCCTTCGACCATCACATTGACGATGAAACACAGAAATTGCAACCCGATTCAATACAAAATCGCAATGTCGATTTCCGTCCACAGGAGTACGGTTTAGAACAGTATATACTTTTGTTCTTCCCTGGGGGCCCAGTGTACGACTCCGATGCACCACAGCAGGTTTACTGTATCCCTTGGACCATCACATTGACGGTGAAACACAGAAATTGCATACCGATTGAATACAAAATTCGCAATACCGATTTCTGTCCACAGCAGTACGGTTTAGAAGAGTATGTACTTTGGCTCTTCCCATGGGGCCAGTGTTAGACCCCGATGCACCGCAGCAGGTTTACTGTATCCCTTCGATAGTCACATTGATGATGAAACACAGAAATTGTATCCCGATTCAATACAAAATTCGCAATGCCGATTTCTGTCCACAACAGTACGGTTTAGAAGAGTATGTACTTTGGCTCTTTCCTGGGGGCCAGTGATAGACTCCAATGCACCACAGGAGGTTTACTGTTTCCCTTCGACCATCACATTGACGATGAAACACAGAAATTACATCCCGATTCAATACAAAATTCGGAATGCCGATTTCTGTCCACAGGAGTATGGTTTAGAAGACTATGTACTTTGGTTCTTCCCTGGTGGCCCAGTGTTAGACTATGTGGCACCACAGCAGGTTTGCTTTATTCCTTCGACCATCACATTGACGATGAAACACAGAAATTGCATCCCGATTCAATACAAAATTCGCAATGTCGATTTCTGTCCACAGGAGTACGGTTTAGAAGAGTATGTACTTCGGCTCTTCCCTGGGGGCTGAGTGTTAGACAACGATGCACCACAGCAGGTTTACTGTATCCCTTCGACCATCACATTGACGATGAAACACAGAAATTGCATCCCGATTCAATACAAAATTCGCAATGTGTTTGACTCCAATGGACCACAGCAGGTTTACTGTTTCCCTTCGACCATCACATTGACGATGAAACACAGAAATTACATCCCGATTCAATACAAAATTCGGAATGCCGATTTCTGTCCACAGGAGTACGGTTTAGAAGACTATGTACTTTGGTTCTTCCCTGGTGGCCCAGTGATAGACTACGTTGCACCACAGCAGGTTTGCTTTATCCCTTCGACCGTCACATTGACGATGAAACACAGAAATTGCATCCCGATTCAATACAAAATTCGCAATGTCGATTTCTGTCCACAGGAGTACGGTTTAGAAGAGTATGTACTTTGGCTCTTCCCTGGGGGCTGAGTGTTCGACAACGATGCACCACAGCAGGTTTACTGTATCCCTTCGACCATCACATTGACGATGAAACACAGAAATTGCATCCCGATTCAATACAAAATTCGCAATGCCGATTTCTGTGCACAACAGTTGGTTTAGAAGAGTATGTAGTTTTTCTCTTTCCTGGGAGCCAGTGTTAGACTCCAATGCACCACAGCAGGTTTACTGTTACCCTTCGACCATCACATTGACGATGGAACACAGAAATTACATCCCGATTCAATAAAAAATTCGGAATGCCGATTTCTGTCCACAGGAGTACGGTTTAGAAGACTATGTACTTTGGTTCTTTCCTGGTGGCCCAGTGTTAGACTAAGTTGCACCACAGCAGGTTTGCTTTATCCCCTCGACCGTCACATTGACGATGAAACACAGAAATTGCATCCCGATTCAATACAAAATTCGGAATGCCGATTTCTGTCCACAGGAGTACGGTTTAGAAGACTATGTACTTTGGTTCTTCCCTGGTGGCCCAGTGATAGACTACGTTGCACCACAGCAGGTTTGCTTTATTCCTTCGACCGTCACATTGACGATGAAACACAGAAATTGCATCCCGATTCAATACAAAATTCGCAATGTCGATTTCTGTCCACAGGAGTACGGTTTAGAAGAGTATGTACTTTGGCTCTTCCCTGGGGGCTGAGTGTTCGACAACGATGCACCAAAGCAGGTTTACTGTATCCCTTCGACCATCACATTGACGATGAAACACAGAAATTGCATCCCGATTCAATACAAAATTCGCAATGCCGATTTCTGTGCACAACAGTACGGTTTAGAAGAGTATGTAGTTTGGCTCTTTCCTGGGGGCCAGTGTTAGACTCCAATGCACCACAGCAGGTTTACTGTTACCCTTCGACCATCACATTGACGATGAAACACAGAAATTACATCCCGATTCAATAAAAAATTCGGAATGCCGATTTCTGTCCACAGGAGTACGGTTTAGAAGACTATGTACTTTGGTTCTTTCCTGGTGGCCCAGTGTTAGACTAAGTTGCACCACAGCAGGTTTGCTTTATCCCCTCGACCGTCACATTGACGATGAAACACAGAAATTGCATCCCGATTCAATACAAAATTCGTAATGCCGATTTCTGTCCACAGGAGTACGGTTTAGAAGAGTATGTACTTTGGCTTTTCCCTGGGGGCTGAGTGTTAGACAACGATGCACCACAGCAGGTTTACTGTATCCCTTCGACCATCACATTGACGATGAAACACAGAAATTGCATCCCGATTCAATACAAAATTCGCAATGCCGATTTCTGTCCACAACAGTACGGTTTAGAAGAGTATGTACTTTGGCTCTTTCCTGGGGGCTGAGTGTTAGACTCCAATGCACCACAGCAGGTTTACTGTTTCCCTTCGACCGTCACATTGACGATGAAACACAGAAATTGCATCCCGATTCATACAGAATTCGCAATGCCGATTTCTTTCCACAGGAGTACGGTTTAGAAGAGTATGTACTTTGGCTCTTCCCTGGGGGCTGAGTGTTAGACAACGAAGCACCACAGCAGGTTTACTGTATCCCTTCGACCATCACATTGACGATGAAACACAGAAATTACATCCCGATTCAATACAAAATTCGGAATGCCGATTTCTGTCCACAGGAGTACGGTTTAGAGGACTATGTACTTTGGTTCTTCCCTGGTGGCCCAGTGTTAGACTACGTTGCACCACAGCAGGTTTGCTTTATCCCTTCGACCGTCACATTGACGATGAAACACAGAAATTGCATCCCGATTCAATACAAAATTCGCAATGTCGATTTTTGTCCACAGGAGTACGGTTTAGAAGACTATGTACTTTGGCACTTTCTTGGGGGCCAGTGTTAGACTCCAATGCACCACAGCAGGTTTACTTTAACCCTTCGACCATCACATTGACGATGAAACACAGAAATTACATCCCGATTCAATACAAAATTCGGAATGCCGATTTCTGTACACAGGAGTACGGTTTAGAAGACTATGTACTTTGGTTCTTCCCTGGTGGCCCAGTGTTAGACTACGTTGCACCACAGCAGGTTTGCTTTATCCCTTCGACCGTCACATTGACGATGAATCACAGAAATTGCATCCCGATTCAATACAAAATTCGCAATGTCGATTTTTGTCCACAGGAGTACGGTTTAGAAGACTATGTACTTTGGCACTTTCTTGGGGGCCAGTGTTAGACTCCAATGCACCACAGCAGGTTTACTTTAACCCTTCGACCATCACATTGACGATGAAACACAGAAATTACATCCCGATTCAATACAAAATTCGCAATGCCGATTTCTGTCCACAGGAGTACGGTTTAGAAGACTATGTACTTTGGTTCTTCCCTGGTGGCCCAGTGTTAGACTACGTTGCACCACAGCAGGTTTGCTTTATCCCTTCGACCGTCACATTGACGATGAGTCACAGAAATTGCATCCCGATTCAATACAAAATTCGCAATGTCGATTTTTGTCCACAGGAGTACGGTTTAGAAGACTATGTACTTTGGCACTTTCTTGGGGGCCAGTGTTAGACTCCAATGCACCACAGCAGGTTTACTTTAACCCATCGACCATCACATTGACGATGAAACACAGAAATTGCATCCCGATTCAATACAAAATTCGGAATGCCGATTTCTGTCCACAGGAGTACGGTTTAGAAAACTATGTACTTTGGTTCTTCCCTGGTGGCCCAGTGTTAGACTACGTTGCACCACAGCAGGTTTGCTTTATCCCTTCGACCGTCACATTGACGATGAATCACAGAAATTGCATCCCGATTCAATACAAAATTCGCAATGTCGATTTTTGTTTACAGGAGTACGGTTTAGAAGACTATGTACTTTGGCACTTTCTTGGGGGCCAGTGTTAGACTCCAATGCACCACAGCAGGTTTACTTTAACCCTTCGACCATCACATTGACGATGAAACACAGAAATTACATCCCGATTCAATACAAAATTCGGAATGCCGATTTCTGTCCACAGGAGTACGGTTTACAAGACTATGTACTTTGGTTCTTCCCTGGTGGCCCAGTGTTAGACTACGTTGCACCACAGCAGGTTTGCTTTATCCCTTCGACCGTCACATTGACGATGAATCACAGAAATTGCATCCCGATTCAATACAAAATTCGGAATGCCGATTTTTGTTTACAGGAGTACGGTTTAGAAGACTATGTACTTTGGCACTTTCTTGGGGGCCAGTGTTAGACTCCAATGCACCACAGCAGGTTTACTTTAACCCATCGACCATCACATTGACGATGAAACACAGAAATTGCATCCCGATTCAATACAAAATTCGGAATGCCGATTTCTGTCCACAGGAGTACGGTTTAGAAAACTATGTACTTTGGTTCTTCCCTGGTGGCCCAGTGTTAGACTACGTTGCACCACAGCAGGTTTGCTTTATCCCTTCGACCGTCACATTGACGATGAATCACAGAAATTGCATCCCGATTCAATACAAAATTCGCAATGTCGATTTTTGTTTACAGGAGTACGGTTTAGAAGACTATGTACTTTGGCACTTTCTTGGGGGCCAGTGTTAGACTCCAATGCACCACAGCAGGTTTACTTTAACCCTTCGACCATCACATTGACGATGAAACACAGAAATTACATCCCGATTCAATACAAAATTCGCAATGCCGATTTCTGTCCACAGGAGTACGGTTTAGAAGACTATGTACTTTGGCTCTTCCCTGGTGGCCCAGTGTTAGACTACGTTGCACCACAGCAGGTTTGCTTTATCCCTTCGACCGTCACATTGACGATGAGTCACAGAAATTGCATCCCGATTCAATACAAAATTCGCAATGTCGATTTTTGTCCACAGGAGTACGGTTTAGAAGACTATGTACTTTGGCACTTTCTTGGGGGCCAGTGTTAGACTCCAATGCACCACAGCAGGTTTGCTTTATCCCTTCGACCGTCACATTGACGATGAATCACAGAAATTGCATCCCGATTCAATACAAAATTCGCAATGTCGATTTTTGTCCACAGGAGTACGGTTTAGAAGACTATGTACTTTGGCACTTTCTTGGGGGCCAGTGTTAGACTCCAATGCACCACAGCAGGTTTACTTTAACCCTTCGACCATCACATTGACGATGAAACACAGAAATTACATCCCGATTCAATACAAAATTCGCAATGCCGATTTCTGTCCACAGGAGTACGGTTTAGAAGACTATGTACTTTGGTTCTTCCCTGGTGGCCCAGTGTTAGACTACGTTGCACCACAGCAGGTTTGCTTTATCCCTTCGACCGTCACATTGACGATGAGTCACAGAAATTGCATCCCGATTCAATACAAAATTCGCAATGTCGATTTTTGTCCACAGGAGTACGGTTTAGAAGACTATGTACTTTGGCACTTTCTTGGGGGCCAGTGTTAGACTCCAATGCACCACAGCAGGTTTACTTTAACCCATCGACCATCACATTGACGATGAAACACAGAAATTGCATCCCGATTCAATACAAAATTCGGAATGCCGATTTCTGTCCACAGGAGTACGGTTTAGAAAACTATGTACTTTGGTTCTTCCCTGGTGGCCCAGTGTTAGACTACGTTGCACCACAGCAGGTTTGCTTTATCCCTTCGACCGTCACATTGACGATGAATCACAGAAATTGCATCCCGATTCAATACAAAATTCGCAATGTCGATTTTTGTTTACAGGAGTACGGTTTAGAAGACTATGTACTTTGGCACTTTCTTGGGGGCCAGTGTTAGACTCCAATGCACCACAGCAGGTTTACTTTAACCCTTCGACCATCACATTGACGATGAAACACAGAAATTACATCCCGATTCAATACAAAATTCGGAATGCCGATTTCTGTCCACAGGAGTACGGTTTACAAGACTATGTACTTTGGTTCTTCCCTGGTGGCCCAGTGTTAGACTACGTTGCACCACAGCAGGTTTGCTTTATCCCTTCGACCGTCACATTGACGATGAATCACAGAAATTGCATCCCGATTCAATACAAAATTCGCAATGTCGATTTTTGTTTACAGGAGTACGGTTTAGAAGACTATGTACTTTGGCACTTTCTTGGGGGCCAGTGTTAGACTCCAATGCACCACAGCAGGTTTACTTTAACCCATCGACCATCACATTGACGATGAAACACAGAAATTGCATCCCGATTCAATACAAAATTCGGAATGCCGATTTCTGTCCACAGGAGTACGGTTTAGAAAACTATGTACTTTGGTTCTTCCCTGGTGGCCCAGTGTTAGACTACGTTGCACCACAGCAGGTTTGCTTTATCCCTTCGACCGTCACATTGACGATGAATCACAGAAATTGCATCCCGATTCAATACAAAATTCGCAATGTCGATTTTTGTTTACAGGAGTACGGTTTAGAAGACTATGTACTTTGGCACTTTCTTGGGGGCCAGTGTTAGACTCCAATGCACCACAGCAGGTTTACTTTAACCCTTCGACCATCACATTGACGATGAAACACAGAAATTACATCCCGATTCAATACAAAATTCGCAATGCCGATTTCTGTCCACAGGAGTACGGTTTAGAAGACTATGTACTTTGGTTCTTCCCTGGTGGCCCAGTGTTAGACTACGTTGCACCACAGCAGGTTTGCTTTATCCCTTCGACCGTCACATTGACGATGAATCACAGAAATTGCATCCCGATTCAATACAAAATTCGCAATGTCGATTTTTGTTTACAGGAGTACGGTTTAGAAGACTATGTACTTTGGCACTTTCTTGGGGGCCAGTGTTAGACTCCAATGCACCACAGCAGGTTTACTTTAACCCTTCGACCATCACATTGACGATGAAACACAGAAATTACATCCCGATTCAATACAAAATTCGCAATGCCGATTTCTGTCCACAGGAGTACGGTTTAGAAGACTATGTACTTTGGCTCTTCCCTGGTGGCCCAGTGTTAGACTACGTTGCACCACAGCAGGTTTGCTTTATCCCTTCGACCGTCACATTGACGATGAGTCACAGAAATTGCATCCCGATTCAATACAAAATTCGCAATGTCGATTTTTGTCCACAGGAGTACGGTTTAGAAGACTATGTACTTTGGCACTTTCTTGGGGGCCAGTGTTAGACTCCAATGCACCACAGCAGGTTTACTTTAACCCTTCGACCATCACATTGACGATGAAACACAGAAATTACATCCCGATTCAATACAAAATTCGGAATGCCGATTTCTGTCCACAGGAGTACGGTTTAGAAGACTATGTACTTTGGTTCTTCCCTGGTGGCCCAGTGTTAGACTACGTTGCACCACAGCAGGTTTGCTTTATCCCTTCGACCGTCACATTGACGATGAATCACAGAAATTGCATCCCGATTCAATACAAAATTCGCAATGTCGATTTTTGTTTACAGGAGTACGGTTTAGAAAACTATATACTTTGGCACTTTCTTGGGGGCCAGTGTTAGACTCCAATGCACCACAGCAGGTTTACTTTAACCCTTCGACCATCACATTGACGATGAAACACAGAAATTGCGTCCCGATTCAATACAAAATTCGGAATGCCGATTTCTGTCCACAGGAGTACGGTTTAGAAGACTATGTACTTTGGTTCTTCCCTGGTGGCCCAGTGTTAGACTACGTTGCACCACAGCAGGTTTGCTTTACCCTTCGACCGTCACATTGACGATGAAACACAGAAATTGCATCCCGATTCAATACAAAATTCGCAATGTCGATTTCTGTCCACAGGAGTACGGTTTAGAAGAGTATGTACTTTGGCTCTACCCTGGGAGCTGAGTGTTAGACAACGATGCACCACAGCAGGTTTACTGTATCCCTTCGACCATCACATTGACGATGAAACACAAAAAATTGCATCCCGATTCAATACAAAATTCGCAATGCCGATTTCTGTCCACAACAGTACGGTTTAGAAGAGTATGTACTTTAGCTCTTTCCTGGGGCCAGTGATAGACTCCAATGCACTACAGCAGGTTTACTGTTTCCCTTCGACCATCACATTGACGATGAAACACAGAAATTACATCCCGATTCAATACAAAATTCGGAATGCCGATTTCTGTCCACAGGAGTACGGTTTAGAAGACTATGTACTTTGGTTCTTCCCTGGTGGCCCAGTGTTGGACTACGTTGCACCACAGCAGGTTTGCTTTATCCCTTCGACCGTCACATTGACGATGAAACACAGAAATTGCATCCCGATTCAATACAAAATTCGCAATGTCGATTTTTGTCCACAGGAGTACGGTTTAGAAGACTATGTACTTTGGCACTTTCTTGGGGGCCAGTGTTAGACTCCAATGCACCACAGCAGGTTTACTTTAACCCTTCGACCATCACATTGACGATGAAACTCAGAAATTACATCCCGATTCAATACAAAATTCGGAATGCCGATTTCTGTCCACAGGAGTACGGTTTAGAAGACTATGTACTTTGGTTCTTCCCTGGTGGCCCAGTGTTAGACTACGTTGCACCACAGCAGGTTTGCTTTACCCTTCGACCGTCACATTGACGATGAAACACAGAAATTGCATCCCGATTCAATACAAAATTCGCAATGTCGATTTCTGTCCACAGGAGTACGGTTTAGAAGAGTATGTACTTTGGCTCTACCCTGGGGGCTGAGTGTTAGACAACGATGCACCACAGCAGGTTTACTGTATCCCTTCGACCATCACATTGACGATGAAACACAGAAAATTGCATCCCGATTCAATACAAAATTCGCAATGCCGATTTCTGTCCACAACAGTACGGTTTAGAAGAGTATGTACTTTGGCTCTTTCCTGGGGGCCAGTGATAGACTCCAATGCACCACAGCAGGTTTACTGTAACCCTTCGACCATCACATTGACGATGAAACACAGAAATTACATCCCGATTCAATACAAAATTCGGAATGCCGATATCTGTCCACAGGAGTACGGTTTAGAAGAGTATGTACTTTGGTTCTTCCCTGGTGGCCCAGTGTTAGACTACGTTGCACCACAGCAGGTTTGCTTTATCCCTTCGACCGTCACATTGACGATGAAACACAGAAATTGCATCCCGATTCAATACAAAATTCGCAATGTCGATTTTTGTCCACAGGAGTACGGTTTAGAAGACTATGTACTTTGGCACTTTCTTGGGGGCCAGTGTTAGACTCCAATGCACCACAGCAGGTTTACTTTAACCCTTCGACCATCACATTGACGATGAAACTCAGAAATTACATCCCGATTCAATACAAAATTCGGAATGCCGATTTCTGTCCACAGGAGTACGGTTTAGAAGAGTATGTACTTTGGTTCTTCCCTGGTGGCCCAGTGTTAGACTACGTTGCACCACAGCAGGTTTGCTTTACCCTTCGACCGTCACATTGACGATGAAACACAGAAATTGCATCCCGATTCAATACAAAATTCGCAATGTCGATTTCTGTCCACAGGAGTACGGTTTAGAAGAGTATGAACTTTGGCTCTACCCTGGGGGCTGAGTGTTAGACAACGATGCACCACAGCAGGTTTACTGTATCCCTTCGACCATCACATTAACGATGAAACACATAAAATTGCATCCCGATTCAATACAAAATTCGCAATGCCGATTTCTGTCCACAACAGTACGGTTTAGAAGAGTATGTACTTTAGCTCTTTCCTGGGGGCCAGTGATAGACTCCAATGCACCACAGCAGGTTTACTGTTTCCCTTCGACCATCACATTGACGATGAAACACAGAAATTACATTCTGATTCAATACAAAATTCGGAATGCCGATTTCTGTCCACAGGAGTACGGTTTAGAAGACTATGTACTTTGGTTCTTCCCTGGTGGCCCAGTGTTAGACTACGTTGCACCACAGCAGGTTTGCTTTATCCCTTCGACCGTCACATTGACGATGAAACACAGACATTGCATCCCGATTCAATACAAAATTCGCAATGTCGATTTCTGTCCACAGGAGTACGGTTTAGAAGAGTATGAACTTTGGCTCTACCCTGGGGGCTGAGTGTTAGACAACGATGCACCACAGCAGGTTTACTGTATCCCTTCGACCATCACATTGACGATGAAACACATAAAATTGCATCCCGATTCAATACAAAATTCGCAATGCCGATTTCTGTCCACAACAGTACGGTTTAGAAGAGTATGTACTTTAGCTCTTTCCTGGGGGCCAGTGATAGACTCCAATGCACCACAGCAGGTTTACTGTTTCCCTTCGACCATCACATTGACGATGAAACACAGAAATTACATCCCGATTCAATACAAAATTCGGAATGCCGATTTCTGTCCACAGGAGTACGGTTTAGAAGAGTATGTACTTTGGCTCTTCCCTGGTGGCCCAGTGTTAGACTACGTTGCACCACAGCAGGTTTGCTTTATCCCTTCGACCGTCACATTGACGATGAAACACAGAAATTGCATCCCGATTCAATACAAAATTCGCAATGTCGATTTCTGTCGACAGGAGTACGGTTTAGAAGAGAATGTACTTTGGCTCTTCCCTGGGGGCTGAGTGTTAGACAACGATGCACCACAGCAGGTTTACTGTATCCCTTCGACCATCACATTGACGATGACACACAGAAATTACATCCCGATTCAATACAAAATTCGCAATGCCGATTTCTGTCCACAACAGTACGGTTTAGATGAGTATGTAATTTGGCTCTTTCCTGGGGACCAGTGTTTGACTCCAATGCACCACAGCAGGTTTACTGTTTCCCTTCGACCATCACATTGACGATGAAACACAGAAATTACATCCCGATTCAATACAAAATTCGGAATGCCGATTTCTGTCCGCAGGAGTACGGTTTAGAAGACTATGTACTTTGGTTCTTCCCTGGTGGCCCAGTGTTAGACTACGTTGCACCACAGCAGGTTTGCTTTATCCCTTCGACCGTCACATTGACGATGAAACACAGAAATTGCATCCCGATTCAATACAAAATTCGCAATGTCGATTTCTGTCGACAGGAGTACGGTTTAGAAGAGAATGTACTTTGGCTCTTTCCTGGGGGCTGATTGTTAGACTCTAATGCACCACAGAAGGTTTACTGTTTCCCTTCGACCATCACATTGACGATGAAACACAGAAATTACATCCCGATTCAATACAAAATTCGGAATGCCGATTTCTGTCCACAGGAGTACGGTTTAGAAGAGTATGTACTTTGGCTCATCCCTGGGGGTCTATTGTTAGACTACGATGCACCACAGCAGGTTTACTGTAATCCTATGACCATCACATTGACGATGAACTACAGATATTGCATCCCGATTCAATACAATATTCGCAATGCCGATTTCGGTCCACAGGAGTACGGTTAGAAGAGTGTGTACTTTGGCTTTTCCCTGGGGGCCAGTGTTAGACTCCAATGCACCACTTCAGGTTTACTGTATCCCTTCGACCATCACATTGACGATGAAACACAGAAATTGCATCCCGATTCAATACAAAATTCGCAATGCCGATTTCGGTCTACAGGAGTACGGTTTGAAGAGTATGTACTTTCACTCTTCCCTGGGGGCTGAGTGTTAGACTCCGATGACCACAGCAGGTTTCCTGTTAACCTTGGACCATCACATTGACGATGAAGCACAGAAATTGTATCCGGAAAAAATACAAAATTCACTATGCCGACTTCTGACCACAGGAGTACGGTTTAGAAGAGTATGTACTTTGGCTCTTCCCTGGGGGCCAGTGTTAGACTCCGATGCACCACAGCAGGTTTACTGTATCGCTTCGACCATCACATTGACGATGAAACACAGAAATTGCATCCCTATTCAGTACAAGTTTCGCAATGCCGATTTCATTCCACAGGAGTACGGTTTAGAAGAGTATGTACTTTGGCTCTTCCCTGGGGGCCCAGTGTTGGACTCCGATGCACCACAGCAGGTTTACTGTATCCTTTCGACCATCACATTGACGATGAAACACAGAAATTTCATCCTGATTCAATACATAATTCACTATGGCGATATCTGTCCACACGAGTACAGTTTAGAAGAGTATGTACTCTGGCTCTTCCCTGGGGGCCCAGTGTTAGACTACGATGAACCACAGCAGGTTTACTGTTACCCTTCGACCATCACATTGACGATGAAACACAGAAATTACATCCCGATTCAATACAAAATTCGGAATGCCGATTTCTGTCCACAGGAGTACGGTTTAGAAGACTATGTACTTTGGTTCTTCCCTGGTGGCCCAGTGTTAGACTAAGTTGTACCACAGCAGGTTTGCTTTATCCTTTCGACCGTCACATTGACGATAAAACACAAAAATTGCATCCCGATTCAATACAAAATTCGCAATGCCGATTTCTTTCCACAGGAGTACGGTTTAGACGAGTATGTACTTTGGCTTTTCCCTGGGGGCTGAGTGTTAGACAACGATGCACCACAGAAGGTTACTGTATCCCTTCGACCATCACATTGACGATGAAACACAGAAATTGCATCACGATTCAATACAAAATTCGCAATGCCGATTTCTGTCCACAACAGTACGGTTTAGAAGAGTATGTACCTTGGCTCTTTCCTGGGGGCTGAGTGTTAGACTCCAATGCACCACAGCAGGTTTGCTTTATCCCTTCGACCGTCACATTGACGATGAAACACAGAAATTGCATCCCGATTCAATACAAAATTCGCAATGTCGATTTTTGGCCACAGGAGTACGGTTTAGAAGACTATGTACTTTGGCACTTTCTTGGGGGCCAGTGTTAGACTCCAATGCACCACAGCAGGTTTACTTTAACCCTTCGACCATCACATTGACGATGAAACACAGAAATTACATCCCGATTCAATACAAAATTCGGAATGCCGATTTCTGTCCACAGGAGTACGGTTTAGAAGACTATGTACTTTGGTTCTTCCCTGGTGGCCCAGTGTTAGACTACGTTGCACCACAGCAGGTTTGCTTTATCCCTTCGACCGTCACATTGACGATGAAACACAGAAATTGCATCCCGATTCAATACAAAATTCGCAATGTCGATTTCTGTCCACAGGAGTACGGTTTAGAAGAGTATGTACTTTGGCTCTTTCCTGGGGGCTGAGTGTTAGACAACGAAGCACCACAGCAGGTTTACTGTATCCCTTCGACCATCACATTGACGATGAAACACAGAAATTGCATCCCGATTCAATACAAAATTCGCAATGCCGATTTCTGTCCACAACAGTACGGTTTAGAAGAGTATGTACCTTGGCTCTTTCCTGGGGGCTGAGTGTTAGACTCCAATGCACCACAGCAGGTTTGCTTTATCCCTTCGACCGTCACATTGACGATGAAACACAGAAATTGCATCCCGATTCAATACAAAATTCGCAATGTCGATTTTTGGCCACAGGAGTACGGTTTAGAAGACTATGTACTTTGGCACTTTCTTGGGGGCCAGTGTTAGACTCCAATGCACCACAGCAGGTTTACTTTAACCCTTCGACCATCACATTGACGATGAAACACAGAAATTACATCCCGATTCAATACAAAATTCGGAATGCCGATTTCTGTCCACAGGAGTACGGTTTAGAAGACTATGTACTTTGGTTCTTCCCTGGTGGCCCAGTGTTAGACTACGTTGCACCACAGCAGGTTTGCTTTATCCCTTCGACCGTCACATTGACGATGAAACACAGAAATTGCATCCCGATTCAATACAAAATTCGCGATGTCGATTTCTGTCCACAACAGTACGGTTTAGAAGAGTATGTACTTTGGCTCTTCCCTGGGGGCTGAGTGTTAGACAACGAAGCCCCACAGCAGGTTTACTGTATCCCTTCGACCATCACATTGACGATGAAACACAGAAATTGCATCCCGATTCAATACAAAATTCGCAATGCCGATTTCTGTCCACAACAGTACGGTTTAGAAGAGTATGTACTTTGGCTCTACCCTGGGGGCTGAGTGTTAGACAACGATGCACCACAGCAGGTTTACTGTATCCCTTCGACCATCACATTGACGATGAAACACAGAAATTGCATCCCGATTCAATACAAAATTCGCAATGCCGATTTCTGTCCACAACAGTACGGTTTAGAAGAGTATGTACTTTGGCTCTTTCCTGGGGGCCAGTGATAGACTCCAATGCACCACAGCAGGTTTCCTGTAACCATTCGACCATCACATTGACGATGAAACTCAGAAATTACATCCCGATTCAATACAAAATTCGGAATGCCGATTTCTGTCCACAGGAGAACGGTTCAGAAGACTATATACTTTGGTTCTTCCCTGGTGGCCCAGTGTTAGACTACGTTGCACCACAGCAGGTTTGCTTTATCCCTTCGACCGTCACATTGACGATGAAACACAGAAATTGCATCCCGATTCAATACAAAATTCGCAATGTCGATTTTTGTCCACAGGAGTACGGTTTAGAAGACTATGTACTTTGGCACTTTCTTGGGGGCCAGTGTTAGACTCCAATGCACCACAGCAGGTTTACTTTAACCCTTCGACCATCACATTGACGATGAAACACAGAAATTACATCCCGATTCAATACAAAATTCGGAATGCCGATTTCTGTCCACAGGAGTACGGTTTAGAAGAGAATGTACTTTGGCTCTTCCCTGGGGGCTGAGTGTTAGACAACGATGCACCACAGCAGGTTTACTGTATCCCTTCGATCATCACATTGACGATGAAACACAGAAATTGCATCCCGATTCAATACAAAATTCGCAATGCCAATTTCAGTCCACAACACTACGGTTTTGAAGAGTATGTACTTTGACTCTTTCCTGGGGGCCAGTGTTAGACTCCAATGCACCACAGCAGGTTTACTGTTACCCTTCGATCATCACATTGACGATGAAACACAGAAATTACATACCGATTCAATACAAAATTCGGAATGCTGATTTCTGCCCACAGGAGTACCGTTTAAAAGACTATGTACTTTGGTTCTTCCCTGGTGGCCCAGTGTTAGACTAAGTTGCACCACAGCAGGTTTACTTTATCCCTTCGACCGTCACATTGACGATGAAACACAGAAATTGCATCCCGATTCAATACAAAATTCGCAATGCCGATTTCTGTCCACAGGAGTACGGTTTAGAAGAGTATGTACTTTGGCTTTTCCCTGGGGGCTGAGTGTTAGACAACGATGCACCACAGCAGGTTAACTGTATCCCTTCGACCATCACATTGACGATGAAACACAGAAATTGCATCCCGATTCAATACAAAATTCGCAATCCCGATTTCTGTCCACAACAGTACGGTTTAGAAGAGTATGTACTTTGGCTCTTTCCTGGGGGCTGATTGTTAGACTCTAATGCACCACAGAAGGTTTACTGTTTCCCTTCGACCATCACATTGACGATGAAACACAGAAATTACATCCCGATTCAATACAAAATTCGGAATGCCGATTTCTGTCCACAGGAGTACGGTTTAGAAGAGTATGTACTTTGGTTCATCCCTGGGGGTCTATTGTTAGACTACGATGCACCACAGCAGGTCTACTGTAACCCTATGACCATCACATTGACGATGAACCACAGATATTGCATCCCGATTCAATACAATATTCGCAATGCCGATTTCGGTCCACAGGAGTACGGTTAGAGGTCTGTGTACTTTGGCTTTTCCCTGGGGGCCAGTGTTAGACTCCAATGCACCACTTCAGGTTTACTGTATCCCTTCGACCATCACATTGACGATGAAACACAGAAATTGCATCCCGATTCAATACAAAATTCGCAATGCCGATTTCGGTCTACAGGAGTACGGTTTGAAGAGTATGTACTTTCACTCTTCCCTGGGGGCTGAGTGTTAGACTCCGATGACCACAGCAGGTTTCCTGTTAACCTTGGACCATCACATTGACGATGAAGCACAGAAATTGTATCCGGAAAAAATACAAAATTCACTATGCCGACTTCTGACCACAGGAGTACGGTTTAGAAGAGTATGTACTTTGGCTCTTCCCTGGGGGCCAGTGTTAGACTCCGATGCACCACAGCAGGTTTACTGTATCGCTTCGACCATCACATTGACGATGAAACACAGAAATTGCATCCCTATTCAGTACAAGTTTCGCAATGCCGATTTCATTCCACAGGAGTACGGTTTAGAAGAGTATGTACTTTGGCTCTTCCCTGGGGGCCCAGTGTTGGACTCCGATGCACCACAGCAGGTTTACTGTATCCTTTCGACCATCACATTGACGATGAAACACAGAAATTGCATCCTGATTCAATACATAATTCACTATGGCGATTTCTGTCCACAGGAGTACAGTTTAGAAGAGTATGTACTCTGGCTCTTCCCTGGGGGCCCAGTGTTAGACTACGATGAACCACAGCAGGTTTACTGTTACTCTTCGACCATCACATTGACTATGAAACACAGAAATTACATCCCGATTCAATACAAAATTCGGAATGCCGATTTCTGTCCACAGGAGTACGGTTTAGAAGACTATGTACTTTGGTTCTTCCCTGGTGGCCCAGTGTTAGACTAAGTTGCACCACAGCAGGTTTGCTTTATCCCTTCGACCGTCACATTGACGATGAAACACAAAAATTGCATCCCGATTCAATACAAAATTCGCAATTCCGATTTCTGTCCACAGGAGTACGGTTTAGAAGAGTATGTACTTTGGCTCTTCCCTGGGGGTCCAGTGTTAGACTACGTTGCACCACAGCAGGTTTGCTTTATCCCTTCGACCGTCACATTGACGATGAAACACAGAAATTGCATCCCGATTCAATACAAAATTCGCAATGTCGATTTCTGTCCACAGGAGTACGGTTTAGAAGAGTATGTACTTTGGCTCTACCCTGGGGGCTGAGTGTTAGACAACGATGCACCACAGCAGGTTTACTGTATCCCTTCGACCATCACATTGACGATGAAACACAGAAATTGCATCCCGATTCAATACAAAATTCGCTATGCCGATTTCTGTCCACAACAGTACGGTTTAGAAGAGTATGTACTTTGGCTCTTTCCTGGGGGCCAGTGTTAGACTCCAATGCACCACAGCAGGTTTACTGTTACCCTTCGACCATCACATTGACGATGAAACACAGAAATTACATCCCGATTCAATACAAAATTCGGAATGCCGATTTCTGTCCACAGGAGTACGGTTTAGAAGACTATGTACTTTGGTTCTTCCCTGGTGGCCCAGTGTTAGACTAAGTTGTACCACAGCAGGTTTGCTTTATCCCTTCGACCGTCACATTGACGATGAAACACAAAAATTGCATCCCGATTCAATACAAAATTCGCAATGCCGATTTCTTTCCACAGGAGTACGGTTTAGAAGAGTATGTACTTTGGCTTTTCCCTGGGGGCTGAGTGTTAGACAACGATGCAACACAGAAGGTTACTGTATCCCTTCGACCATCACATTGACGATGAAACACAGAAAGTGCATCCCGATTCAATACAAAATTCGCAATGCCGATTTCTGTCCACAACAGTACGGTTTAGAAGAGTATGTACCTTGGCTCTTTCCTGGGGGCTGAGTGTTAGACTCCAATGCACCACAGCAGGTTTACTGTTTCCCTTCGACCATCACATTGACGATGAAACTCAGAAATTACATCCCGATTCAATACAAAATTCGGAATGCCGATTTCTGTCCACAGGAGTACGGTTTAGAAGACTATGTACTTTGTTCTTCCCTGGTGGCCCAGTGTTAGACTACGTTGCACCACAGCAGGTTTGCTTTATCCCTTCGACCGTCACATTGACGATGAAACACAGAAATTGCATCCCGATTCAATACAAAATTCGCAATGTCGATTTCTGTCGACAGGAGTACGGTTAAGAAGAGAATGTACTTTGGCTCTTCCCTGGGGGCTGAGTGTTAGACAACGATGCACCACAGCAGGTTTACTGTATCCCTTCGACCATCACATTGACGATGAAACACAGAAATTGCATCCCGATTCAATACAAAATTCGCTATGCCGATTTCTGTCCACAGGAGTACGGTTTAGAAGAGTATGTACCTTGGCTCTTTCCTGGGGGCTGAGTGTTAGACTCCAATGCACCACAGCAGGTTTACTGTTACCCTTCGACCATCACATTGACGATGAAACACAGAAATTACATCCCGATTCAATACAAAATTCGGAATGCCGATTTCTGTCCACAGGAGTACGGTTTAGAAGACTATGTACTTTGGTTCTTCCCTGGTCGCCCAGTGTTAGACTAAGTTGTACCACAGCAGGTTTGCTTTATCCCTTCGACCGTCACATTGACGATGAAACACAAAAATTGCATCCCGATTCAATACAAAATTCGCAATGCCGATTTCTTTCCACAGGAGTACGGTTTAGAAGAGTATGTACTTTGGCTTTTCCCTGGGGGCTGAGTGTTAGACAACGATGCAACACAGAAGGTTACTGTATCCCTTCGACCATCACATTGACGATGAAACACAGAAATTGCATCCCGATTCAATACTAAATTCGCAATGCCGATTTCTGTCCACAACAGTACGGTTTAGAAGAGTATGTACCTTGGCTCTTTCCTGGGGGCTGAGTGTTAGACTCCAATGCACCACAGCAGGTTTACTGTTTCCCTTCGACCATCACATTGACGATGAAACTCAGAAATTACATCCCGATTCAATACAAAATTCGGAATGCCGATTTCTGTCCACAGGAGTACGGTTTAGAAGACTATGTACTTTGTTCTTCCCTGGTGGCCCAGTGTTAGACTACGTTGCACCACAGCAGGTTTGCTTTATCCTTTCGACCGTCACATTGACGATGAAACACAGAAATTGCATCCCGATTCAATACAAAATTCGCAATGTCGATTTCTGTCGACAGGAGTACGGTTTAGAAGAGAATGTACTTTGGCTCTTCCCTGGGGGCTGAGTGTTAGACAACGATGCACCACAGCAGGTTTACTGTATCCCTTCGACCATCACATTGCCGATGACACACAGAAATAGCATCCCGATTCAATACAAAATTCGCAATGCCGATTTCTGTCCACAACAGTACGGTTTAGAAGAGTATGTAATTTGGCTCTTTCCTGGGGACCAGTGTTTGACTCCAATGCACCACAGCAGGTTTACTGTTTCCCTTCGACCATCACATTGACGATGAAACACAGAAATTACATCCCGTTTCAATACAAAATTCGGAATGCCGATTTCTGTCCACAGGAGTACGGTTTAGAAGACTATGTACTTTGGTTCTACCCTGGTGGCCCAGTGTTAGACTACGTTGCACCACAGCAGGTTTGCTTCATCCCTTCGACCGTCACATTGACTATGAAACACAGAAATTGCATCCCGATTCAATACAAAATTCGCAATGTCGATTTCTGTCGACAGGAGTACGGTTAAGAAGAGAATGTACTTTGGCTCTTCCCTGGGGGCTGAGTGTTAGACAACGATGCACCACAGCAGGTTTGCTTTATCCCTTCGACCGTCACATTGACGATGAAACACAGAAATTGCATCCCGATTCAATACAGAATTCGCAATGCCGATTTCTGTCCACAACAGTACGGTTTAGAAGAGTATGTAATTTGGCTCTTTCCTGGGGACCAGTGCTTGACTCCAATGCACCACAGCAGGTTTACTGTTTCCCTTCGACCATCACATTGACGATGAAACACAGAAATTACATCCCGATTCAATACAAAATTCGGAATGCCGATTTCTGTCCACAGGAGTACGGTTTAGAAGACTATGTACTTTGGTTCTACCCTGGTGGCCCAGTGTTAGACTACGTTGCACCACAGCAGGTTTTCTTTACCCTTCGACCGTCACATTGACGATGAAACACAGAAATTGCATCCCGATTCAATACAAAATTCGCAATGTCGATTTCTGTCGACAGGAGTACGGTTAAGAAGAGAATGTACTTTGGCTCTTCCCTGGGGGCTGAGTGTTAGACAACGATGCACCACAGCAGGTTTGCTTTATCCCTTCGACCGTCACATTGACGATGAAACACAGAAATTGCATCCCGATTCAATACAAAATTGGCAATGTCGATTTCTGTCGACAGGAGTACGGTTTAGAAGAGAATGTACTTTGGCTCTTCCCTGGGGGCTGAGTGTTAGACAACGATGCACCACAGCAGGTTTACTGTATCCCTTCGACCATCACATTGACGATGACACACAGAAATAGCATCCCGATTCAATACAAAATTCGCAATGCCGATTTCTGTCCACAGGAGTACGGTTTAGAAGACTATGTACTTTGGTTCTACCCTGGTGGCCCAGTGTTAGACTACGTTGCACCACAGCAGGTTTGCTTTATCCCTTCGACCGTCACATTGACGATGAAACACAGAAATTGCATCCCGATTCAATACAGAATTCGCAATGCCGATTTCTGTCCACAGGAGTACGGTTTAGAAGAGTATGTACTTTGGTTCTTCCCTGGTGGCCCAGTGTTAGACTACGTTGCACCACAGCAGGTTTGCTTTATCCCTTCGACCGTCACATTGACGATGAAACACAGAAATTGCATCCCGATTCAATACAAAATTCGCAATGTCGATTTCTGTCGACAGGAGTACGGTTAAGAAGAGAATGTACTTTGGCTCTTCCCTGGGGGCTGAGTGTTAGACAACGATGCACCACAGCAGGTTTGCTTTATCCCTTCGACCGTCACATTGACGATGAAACACAGAAATTGCATCCCGATTCAATACAAAATTCGCAATGTCGATTTCTGTCGACAGGAGTACGGTTTAGAAGAGAATGTACTTTGGCTCTTCCCTGGGGGCTGAGTGTTAGACAACGATGCACCACAGCAGGTTTACTGTATCCCTTCGACCATCACATTGACGATGACACACAGATATAGCATCCCGATTCAATACAAAATTCGCAATGCCGATTTCTGTCCACAGGAGTACGGTTTAGAAGACTATGTACTTTGGTTCTACCCTGGTGGCCCAGTGTTAGACTACGTTGCACCACAGCAGGTTTGCTTTACCCTTCGACCGTCACATTGACGATGAAACACAGAAATTGCATCCCGATTCAATACAAAATTCGCAATGTCGATTTCTGTCGACAGGAGTACGGTTAAGAAGAGAATGTACTTTGGCTCTTCCCTGGGGGTTGAGTGTTAGACAACGATGCACCACAGCAGGTTTGCTTTATCCCTTCGACCGTCACATTGACGATGAAACACAGAAATTGCATCCCGATTCAATACAAAATTCGCAATGTCGATTTCTGTCGACAGGAGTACGGTTTAGAAGAGAATGTACTTTGGCTCTTCCCTGGGGGCTGAGTGTTAGACAACGATGCACCACAGCAGGTTTACTGTATCCCTTCGACCATCACATTGACGATGACACACAGAAATAGCATCCCGATTCAATACAAAATTCGCAATGCCGATTTCTGTCCACAGGAGTACGGTTTAGAAGACTATGTACTTTGGTTCTACCCTGGTGGCCCAGTGTTAGACTACGTTGCACCACAGCAGGTTTGCTTTACCCTTCGACCATCACATTGACGATGAAACACAGAAATTACATCCCGATTCAATACAAAATTCGGAATGCCGATTTCTGTCCACAGAAGTACGGTTTAGAAGACTATGTACTTTGGTTCTACCCTGGTGGCCCAGTGTTAGACTACGTTGCACCACAGCAGGTTTGCTTTATCCCTTCGACCGTCACATTGACGATGAAACACAGAAATTGCATCCCGATTCAATACAAAATTCGCAATGTCGATTTCTGTCGACAGGAGTACGGTTAAGAAGAGAATGTACTTTGGCTCTTCCCTGGGGGCTGAGTGTTAGACAACGATGCACCACAGCAGGTTTGCTTTATCCCTTCGACCGTCACATTGACGATGAAACACAGAAATTGCATCCCGATTCAATACAAAATTCGCAATGTCGATTTCTGTCGACAGGAGTACGGTTTAGAAGAGAATGTACTTTGGCTCTTCCCTGGGGGCTGAGTGTTAGACAACGATGCACCACAGCAGGTTTACTGTAGCCCTTCGACCATCACATTGACGATGACACACAGAAATAGCATCCCGATTCAATACAAAATTCGCAATGCCGATTTCTGTCCACAACAGTACGGTTTAGAAGAGTATGTAATTTGGCTCTTTCCTGGGGACCAGTGTTTGACTCCAATGCACCACAGCAGGTTTACTGTTTCCCTTCGACCATCACATTGACGATGAAACACAGAAATTACATCCCGATTCAATACAAAATTCGGAATGCCGATTTCTGTCCACAGGAGTACGGTTTAGAAGACTATGTACTTTGGTTCTTCCCTGGTGGCCCAGTGTTAGACTACGTTGCACCACAGCAGGTTTGCTTTATCCTTTCGACCGTCACATTGACGATGAAACACAGAAATTGCATCCCGATTCAATACAAAATTCGCAATGTCGATTTCTGTCGACAGGAATACGGTTAAGAAGAGAATGTACTTTGGCTCTTCCCTGGGGGCTGAGTGTTAGACAACGATGCACCACAGCAGGTTTACTGTATCCCTTCGACCATCACATTGACGATGAAACACAGAAATTGCATCCCGATTCAATACAAAATTCGCAATGCCGATTTCTGTCCACAACAGTACGGTTTAGAAGAGTATGTACTTTAGCTCTTTCCTGGGGGCCAGTGATAGACTCCAATGCACCACAGCAGGTTTACTGTTTCCCTTCGACCATCACATTGACGATGAAACACAGAAATTACATCCCGATTCAATACAAAATTTGGAATGCCGATCTCTGTCCACAGGAGTACGGTTTAGAAGACTATGTACTTTGTTCTTCCCTGGTGGCCCAGTGTTAGACTACGTTGCACCACAGCAGGTTTGCTTTATCCCTTCGACCGTCACATTGACGATGAAACACAGAAATTGCATCCCGATTCAATACAGAATTCGCAATGCCGATTTCTGTCCACAGGAGTACGGTTTAGAAGAGTATGTACTTTGGCTCCTCCCTGGGGGCTGAGTGTTAGACAACGATGCACCACAGCAGGTTTACTGTATCCCTTCGACCATCACATTGACGATGAAACACAGAAATTGCATCCCGATTCAATACAAAATTCGCAATGCCGATTTCTGTCCACAACAGTACGGTTTAGAAGAGTATGTACTTTAGCTCTTTCCTGGGGGCCAGTGATAGACTCCAATGCACCACAGCAGGTTTACTGTTTCCCTTCGACCATCACATTGACGATGAAAAACAGAAATTACATCCCGATTCAATACAAAATTCGGAATGCCGATTTCTGTCCACAGGAGTACGGTTTAGAAGACTATGTACTTTGTTCTTCCCTGGTGGCCCAGTGTTAGACTACGTTGCACCACAGCAGGTTTGCTTTATCCTTTCGACCGTCACATTGACGATGAAACACAGAAATTGCATCCCGATTCAATACAAAATTCGCAATGTCGATTTCTGTCGACAGGAGTACGGTTTAGAAGAGAATGTACTTTGGCTCTTCCCTGGGGGCTAAGTGTTAGACAACGATGCACCACAGCAGGTTTACTGTATCCCTTCGACCATCACATTGACGATGACACACAGAAATAGCATCCCGATTCAATACAAAATTCGCAATGCCGATTTCTGTCCACAACAGTACGGTTTAGAAGAGTATGTAATTTGGCTCTTTCCTGGGGACCAGTGTTTGACTCCAATGCACCACAGCAGGTTTACTGTTTCCCTTCGACCATCACATTGACGATGAAACACAGAAATTACATCCCGATTCAATACAAAATTCGGAATGCCGATTTCTGTCCACAGGAGTACGGTTTAGAAGACTATGTACTTTGGTTCTTCCCTGGTGGCCCAGTGTTAGACTACGTTGCACCACAGCAGGTTTGCTTTATCCCTTCGACCGTCACATTGACGATGAAACACAGAAATTGCATCCCGATTCAATACAAAATTCGCAATGTCGGTTTCTGTCGACAGGAGTACGGTTAAGAAGAGAATGTACTTTGGCTCTTCCCTGGGGGCTGAGTGTTAGACAACGATGCACCACAGCAGGTTTACTGTATCCCTTCGATCATCACATTGACGATGAAACACAGAAATTGCATCCCGATTCAATAAAAATTCGCAATGCCAATTTCTGTCCACAACACTACGGTTTTGAAGAGTATGTCCTTTGACTCTTTCCTGGGGGCCAGTGTTAGACTCCAATGCACCACAGCAGGTTTACTGTTACCCTTCGACCATCACATTGACGATGAAACACAGAAATTACATACCGATTCAATACAAAATTCGGAATGCTGATTTCTGCCCACAGGAGTACCGTTTAGAAGACTATGTACTTTGGTTCTTCCCTGGTGGCCCAGTGTTAGACTAAGTTGCACCACAGCAGGTTTGCTTTATCCCTTCGACCGTCACATTGACGATGAAACACAGAAATTGCGTCCCGAGTCAATACAAAATTCGCAATGCCGATTTCTGTCCACAGGAGTACGGTTTAGAAGAGTATGTACTTTGGCTTTTCCCTGGGGGCTGAGTGTTAGACAACGATGCACCACAGCAGGTTAACTGTATCCCTTCGACCATCACATTGACGATGAAACACAGAAATTGCATCCCGATTCAATACAAAATTCGCAATCCCGATTTCTGTCCACAACAGTACGGGGTAGAAGAGTATGTACTTTGGCTCATCCCTGGGGGTCCAGTGTTAGACTACGATGCACCACAGCAGGTTTACTGTAACCCTATGACCATCACATTGACGATGAACCACAGATATTGCATCCCGATTCAATACAATATTCGCAATGCCGATTTCGGTCCACAGGAGTACGGTTAGAAGAGTGTGTACTTTGGCTTTTCCCTGGGGGCCAGTGTTAGACTCCAATGCACCACTTCAGGTTTACTGTATCCCTTCGACCATCACATTGACGATGAAACACAGAAATTGCATCCCGATTCAATACAAAATTCGCAATGCCGATTTCTGTCCACAGGAGTACGGTTTAGAAGAGTATGTACTTTGGCTCTTTCCTGGGGGTCCAGTGTTAGACTACGATGCACCACAGCAGGTTTACTGTAACCCTACGACTATCACATTGACGATGAACCACAGAAATTGCATCCCGATTCAATACAATATTCGCAATGCCGATTTCGGTCTACAGGAGTACGGTTTGAAGAGTATGTACTTTGACTCTTCCCTGGGAGCTGAGTGTTAGACTCCGATGACCACAGCAGGTTTCCTGTTAACCTTGGACCATCACATTGACGATGAAGCACAGAAATTGTATCCGAAAAAAATACAAAATTCACTATGCCGACTTCTGACCACAGGAGTACGGTTTAGAAGAGTATGTACTTTGGCTCTTCCCTGGGGGCCAGTGTTAGACTCCGATGCACCACAGCAGGTTTACTGTATCGCTTCGACCATCACATTGACGATGAAACACAGAAATTGCATCCCTATTCAGTACAAGTTTCGCAATGCCGATTTCATTCCACAGGAGTACGGTTTAGAAGAGTATGTAATTTGGCTCTTCCCTGGGGGCCCAGTGTTGGACTCCGATGCACCACAGCAGATTTACTGTATCCTTTCGACCATCACATTGACGATGAAACACAGAAATTGCATCCTGATTCACTACATAATTCACTATGGCGATTTCTGTCCACAGAAGTACAGTTTAGAAGAGTATGTACTCTGGCTCTTCCCTGGGGGCCCAGTGTTAGACTACGATGAACCACAGCAGGTTTACTGTTACCCTTCGACCATCACATTGACGATGAAACACAGAAATTACATCCCGATTCAATACAAAATTCGGAATGCCGATTTCTGTCCACAGGAGTACGGTTTAGAAGACTATGTACTTTGGTTCTTCCCTGGTGGCCCAGTGTTAGACTAAGTTGCACCACAGCAGGTTTGCTTTATCCCTTCGACCGTCACATTGACGATGAAACACAGAAATTGCATCCCGATTCAATACAAAATTCGCAATTCCGATTTCTGTCCACAGGAGTACGGTTTAGAAGAGTATGTACTTTGGCTCTTCCCTGTGGTTCCAGTGTTAGACTACGATGCACCATAGCAGGTTTACTGTTACCCTTCGACCATCACATTGACGATGAAGCAGAGAAATTGCATCCGCATTCAATACAAAATTCAGTATGCCGATTCCTGTCCACACGAGTACGGTTTAGAAGAGTATGTACTTTGGCTCTTCCCTGGGGGCCCAGTGTTGGACTCCGATGCACCACAGCAGGTTTACTGTATCCTTTCGACCATCACATTGACGATGAAACACAGAAATTGCATCCTGATTCAATACATAATTCACTATGGCGATTTCTGTCCACAGGAGTACAGTTTAGAAGAGTATGTACTCTGGCTCTTCCCTGGGGGCCCAGTGTCAGACTACGATGCAACACAGCAGGTTTACTGTATCCCTTCGGCAATCTCATTGACGATGAAACACACAAATCGCATCCCAATTCAGTACAAAATTCGCAATGCCGATTTCATTCCACAGTAGTACGGTTTAGAAGAGTATGTACTTTCGCTCTTCCCTGGGGGCCAGTGTTAGACTCCGATGCACCACAGCATGTTTACTGTATCCCTTCGACCATCACATTGACGATGAAACACCGAAATTGCATCCCGATTCAGTACAAAATTCGCAATGCCAATTTCATTCCACAGGAGTACGGTTTAGAAGAGTAAGTACTTTGCCTCTTCCCTGGGGGCCCAGTGTTAGACTCCGATGCACCACAGCAGGTTTACTGTTACCCTTGGACCATCACATTGACGATGAAGCACAGAAATTGCATCCGGATTCAATACAAAATTCGCAATGCCGATTTCTGTCCACAGGAGTACGGTTTAGAAGACTATGTACTTGGTCTCTCCCCAGGGGGCTCAGTGTTAGACTGTGATGCACCACAGCAGGTTTACTGTATCCCTTCGACCATCATATTGACGATGAAACACAGAAATTGCATCCCGATTCAATACAAAATTCGCAACGCCGACTTCTCTCCACAGGAGTACGGTTTAGAAGAGTATGTACTTTGGCTCTTCCCTGGGGGTTGAGTGATAGACTCCGATGCACCACAGCAGGTTTACTGTTACCCTTGGACCATCACATTGACGATGAAGCACAGAAATTGCATCCGGATTCAATACAAAATTCACTATGCCGATTTCTGTCCACAGGAGTACGGTTTAGAAGAGTATGTACTTTAGCTCTTCCCTGGGGGCCAGGGTTAGATTCCAATGCACCAAAGCAGGTTTACTGTATCCTCCTACCATCACATTGACGATGAAACACAGAAATTGCATCCCGATTCAGTACAAATTTCGCAATGCCGATTTCATTCCACAGGAGTACGGTTAAGAAGAGTATGTACTTTGGCTCTTCCCTGGGGGCTGTGTGTTAGACTCCGATGCACCACAGCAGGTTTACTGTTGCCCTTGGACCATCACATTGACGATGAAGCACAGAAATTGCATCCGGATTCAGTACAAATTTCGCAATGCCGATTTCTGTCCACAGGAGTACGGTTTAGAAGAGTATGTACTTTGGCTCTTCCCTGGGGGCCCAGTGTTAGACTCCGATGCAACACAGCAGGTTTACTGTAACCCTCCACCATCACATTGACGATAAACGCCGAAATTGCATCCTGATTCAATACAAAATTCGCAATGCCGATTTCTGTCCACAGGAGTACGGTTTAAAAGAGTATGTACTTTGGCTCTTCCCTGGGGGCTGAGTTTTGGATTCCGATGCACCACAGCAGGTTAACTGTTACCCTTCGACCAAAACATTGACGATGAAACACAGATATTTCATCCTGATTCAATTCAAAATTCGCAATGCCGATTTCTATACACAGGAGTACGTTTTAGAAGAGTATGTACTTTGGCTCTTCCCTGGGAGCCCAGTGTAAGACTCCGATGCACCAGAGCAGGTTTACTGTATCCCTTCGACCATCACATTGACGATGAAACACAGAAATTGCATCCCGATTCAATACAAAATTCACTATGCCGATTTCTGTCCACAGGATTACGGTTTAGAAGAGTAATTTTTTTGGCTCTTCCCTGGGGCCAGTGTTAGAATCCGATGCACCACAGCATGTTTACTGTTACCCTTCGACCATCACATTGACGTGAAACACAGAAATTGCATCCCGATTCAATACAAAATTCGCAATGCCGATTTCTGTCCACAGGAGTAGGGTTTAGAAGAGTATGTACTTTGGCTCTTCCCTGGGGGTTGAGTGATAGACTCCGATGCACCACAGCAGGTTTAATGTTACCCTTGGACCATCACATTGACGATGAAGCACAGAAATTGCATCCGCATTCAATACAAAATTCACTATGCCGATTTCTGTCCACAGGAGTACGGTTTAGAAGAGTATGTATTTCGGCTCTTCCCTGGCGGCCCAGTGTTAGACTACGATGCACCACAGCAGATTTACTGTAACCCTTCGACCATCACATTGACGATGAAACACAGAAATTGCATCCCGAATCAATACATATACGCAATGTCGATTTATATTGACGAGAGTAACGTTTCGGGGTGCACGTTTTTGGGCTCTTCCCTGGGGGCCCAGTGTTAGACTCCGATGCACCACAGCAGGTTTACTGTATCCCTTCGACGGTCACATTGACGATGAAACACAGAAATTGCTTCCCGACACAATACAAAATTCGCAATGCCGATTTCTGTCCACAGAAGTACGGTTTAGAAGAGTATGTACTTTGGCTCTTCCCTGGGGGCCAGGGTTAGATTCCAATGCACCAAAGCAGGTTTACTATTGCCCTTGGACCATCACATTGACGATGAAGCACAGAAATTGCATCCAGATTCAGTACAAAATTCGCAATGCCGATTTCTGTCCACAGGAGTACGGTTTAGAAGAGTATGTACTTTGGCTCTTCCCTGGGGGCCCAGTGTTACACTCCTATGCAACACAGCAGGTTTACTGTAACCCTCCACCATCACATTGACGATGAAACGGCGAAATTGCATCCTGATTCAATACAAAATTCGCAATGCCGATTTCTTTCCACAGGAGTACGGTTTAAAAGAGTATGTTCTTTGGCTCTTCCCTGGGGGCTGGGTTTTGGATTCCGATGCACCACAGCAGGTTTACTGTTACCCTTCGACCATCACAATGACGATGAAACACAGGAATTGCATCCCGATTCAATACTAAATTCGCAATGTCGATTTATATTGACGAGAGAAACTTTTCGGGTAGCCCGTTTTTGGGCTCTTCCCTGGGGGCCCAGTGTTAGACTACGATGCACCACAGCAGGTTTACTGTTACCCTTCGACCATCACATTGACGATGCAACACAGATATAGCATCCTGATTCAATTCAAAATTCGCAATGCCGATTTCTGTCCACAGGAGTACGTTTTAGAAGAGTATGTATTTTGGCTCTTCCCTGGGAGCCCAGTGTAAGACTCCGATGCACCAGAGGAGGTTTACTGTATACCTTCGACCATCACATTGACGATGAAACACAGAAATTGCATCCCGATTCAATACCAAATTCGCGATGACGATTTCTGTCCACAGGAGTACGGTTTAGAAGAGTATATACTTGGACTCTTCCCTGGGGAACCAGTGTTAGACTACGATGCACCACAGCAGGTTTACTGTATCCCTTCGAACATCACATTGACGATGAAACACAGAAATTGCATCCCGATTCAATACAAAATTCGCAATGCCAATTTCTGTCCACAACACTACGGTTTTGAAGAGTATGTACTTTGACTCTTTCCTGGGGGCCAGTGTTAGACTCCAATGCACAACAGCAGGTTTACTGTATCCCTTCGACCGTCACATTGACGATGAAACGCAGAAATTGCATCCCGATTCAATACATAATTCGCAATGCCAATTTCTGTCCACAGGAGTACGGTTTAGAAGAGTATGTACTTTGGCTCTTCCCTGGGGCCCAGTGTAAGACTCCGATGCACCACAGCAGGCTTACTGTATCCCTTCGACCATCACATTGACGATGAAACACAGAAATTGCATCCCGATTCAATACAAAATTCGCAATGCCGATTTCTGTCCACAGGAGTACGGTTTAGAAGAGTATGTACTTTGGCTCTTCCCTGGGGGCCCAGTGTAAGACTGCGAAGCACCACAGCAGATTTACTGTATCCCTTCGACCAACACATTGACGATGATACACAGAAATTGTATCCCGGTTGAATACAATATTCGCAATGCCGATTTCCATCCACAGGAGTACGGTTTAGAAGAGTATGTACTTTGGCTCTTCCCTGGGGGCCCAGTGTAAGACTCCGATGCACCACAGGAGTTTTACTAAAACCCTTCGACCATCACATTGACGATAAAACACAGAAATTGCATCCCGATTCAATACAAAATTCGCAATGCCGATTTCTGTCCACAGGAGTACGATTTAGAAGAGTATGTACTTTGGCTCTTCCCTGGGGCCCAGTGTAAGACTCCGATGCACCACAGCAGGCTTACTGTATCCCTTCGACCATCACATTGACGATGAAACACAGAAATTGCATCCCGATCAATACCATATTCGAAATGCCGATTTCTGTCCACAGGAGTACGGTTTAGAAGAGTATGTACTTTGGCTCTTCCCTGGGGGCCCAGTGTAAAACTGCGATGCACCACAGCAGATTTACTGTAACCCTTCGACCATCACATTGACGATGAAACACAGAAATTACATAGCGATTCAATACAAAATTCGCAATTTCGATTTATATTGACGAGAGTAACGTTTCGTGGAGCCCGTTTTTGGGCTCTTCTCTGGGGGCCCAGTGTTAGACTACGATGCACTACAACAGGTTTACTGTATCCCTTCGACCATCACATTGACGATGAAACACAGAAATTGCATCCCGATTCAATACAAAATTCGCAATGCCGATTTCTGTCCACAGGAGCACGGTTTAGAAGAGTATGTACTTTGGCTCTTCCCTGGGGGCCCAGTGTAAGACTCCGATGCACCACAGCAGGTTAACTGTATCCCTTCGACCATCACATTGACGATGAAACACAGAAATTGCATCCCGATCAATACAAAATTCGCAATGCCGATTTCTGTCAACAGGAGTACGGTTTAGAAGAGTATGTACTTTGTCTCTTCCCTGGGGGCCCGTTGTAAGACTCCGATGCACCACAGCAGGATTACTGTATCCCTTCGACCATCACACTGACGATGAAACACAGAAATTGTATCCCGATTGAATACAATTTTCGCAATGCCGATTTCCATCCACAGGAGTACGATTTAGAAGAGTATGTACTTTGGCTCATCCCTGGGGGCCCAGTGTGAGACTCCGATGCACCACAGCAGGTTTCCTGTATCCCTTCGACCATCACATTGACGATGAGAGACAGAAATTGCATCCCGATCCAATACAAAATTCGCAATGCCGATTTCTGTCCACAGGACTACGGTTAAGAAGAGTATGTACTTTGCCTCTGCCCTGGGTGCTGAGTGTTAGACTCCGATGCACCACAGCAGATTTACTGTAACCCTTCGACCATCACATTGACGATGAACCACAGAAATTGCATCCCGATTCAATACTAAATTCGCAATGCCGATTTCTTTCCACAGGAGTACGGTTTAGAAGAGTATGTACTTTGGCTCTTCCCTGGGGGCTGAGTGTTAGACTCCGATGCACCACAGCAGGTTTACTGTAACCCTACGACTATCACATTGAAGATGAAACCCAGAAATTGCATCCCGATTCAGTACAAAATTCGCAATGCCGATTTCACTCCACAGGAGTACGGTTTAGAAGAGTATGTAATTTGGCTCTTCCCTGGGGGCCAGTGTTAGACTCCGATGCACCACAGCAGGTTTACTGTATCGCTTTGACCATCACATTGACGATGAAACACAGAAATTGCATCCCGATTCAGTACAAATTTCGCAATGCCGATTTCATTCCGCAGGAGTACGGTTTAGAAGAGAATGTACTTTGTCTCTTCCCTGGGGGCTGAGTGTTAGACTCCGATGCACCACAGCAGGTTTACTGTTGCCCTTGGACGATCACATTGACGATGAAGCACAGAAATTGCATCCAGATTCAGTAAAAAATTCGCAATGCCGATTTCTGTCCACAGGACTACGGTTTAGAAGAGTATGTACTTTGGCTCTTCCCTGGGGGTTCAGTGTTACACTCCGATGCAACACAGCAGGTTTACTGTAACCCTCAACCATCACATTCACGATGAAACGCCGAAATTGCATCCTGATTCAATACAAAATTCGCAATGCCGATTTCTGTCCACAGGAGTACGGTTTAAAAGAGTATGTACTTTGGCTCTTCCCTGGGGGTTGAGTTTTGGATTCCGATGCACCACAGGAGGTTTACTGTTGCCCTTCGACCATCACAATGACGATGAAACACAGGAATTGCATCCCGATTCAATACAAAATCGCAATGTCGATTTATATTGACGAGAGAAACTTTTCGGGTAGCCCGTTTTTGGGCTCTTCCCCGGGGGCCCAGTGTTAGACTACGATGCACCACAGCAGGTTTACTGTTACCCTTCGACCATCACATTGACGATGCAACACAGATATAGCATCCTGATTCAATTCAAAATTCGCAATGCCGGTTTCTGTCCACAGGAGTACGGTTTAGAAGAGTATATACTTTGGCTCTTCCCTGGGAGCCCAGTGTAAGACTCCGATGCACCACAGCAGGTTTACTGTATCCCTTCGACCATCACATTGACGATGAAACAAAGAAATTGCATCCCGATTCAGTACAAAATTCGCAGTGCCGATTTCTGTCCACAGGGGTACGGTTTAGAAGAGTATGTACTTTGGCTCTTCCCTGGGGGCCCAGTGTAAGACTGCGAAGCACCACAGCAGATTTACTGTATCCCTTCGACCAACACATTGACGATGATACACAAAAATTGTATCCCGGTTGAATACAATATTCGCAATGCCGATTTCCATCCACAGGAGTACGGTTTAGAAGAGTATGTACTTTGGCTCTTCCCTGGGGGCCCAGTGTAAGTCTCCGATGCACCACAGCAGTTTTTCTAAAACCCTTCGACCATCACATTGACGATAAAACACAGAAATTGCATCCCGAATCAATACAAAATTCGCAATGCCGATTTTTGTCCACAGGAGTACGGTTTAGAAGAGAATGTACTATGGCTCATCCCTGGGGCCCAGTGTAAGACTCCGATGCACCACAGCAGGCATACTGTATCCCTTCGACCATCACATTGACGATGAACCACAGAAATTGCATCCCGATTCAATACAAAATTCGCAATGCCGATTTCTTTTTACAGGAGTACGGTTTAGAAGAGTATGTACTTTGGCTCTTCTCTGGGGGCTGAGTGTTAGACTCCGATGCACCACAGCAGGTTTACTGTAACCCTACGACTATCACATTGAAGATGAAACCCAGAAATTGCATCCCGATTCAGTACAAAATTCGCAATGCCGATTTCATTCCACAGGAGTACGGTTTAGAAGAGTATGTACGTTGGCTCTTCCCTGGGGGCCAGTGTTAGACTCCGATGCACCACAGCAGGTTTACTGTATCGCTTTGACCATCACATTGACGATGAAACACAGAAATTGCATCCCGATTCAGTACAAATTTCGCAATGCCGATTTCATTCCACAGGAGTACGGTTTAGAAGAGAATGTACTTTGTCTCTTCCCTGGGGGCTGAGTGTTAGACTCCGATGCACCACAGCAGGTTTACTGTTGCCCTTGGACCATCACATTGACGATGAAGCACAGAAATTGCATCCAGATTCAGTACAAAATTCGCAATGCCGATTTCTGTCCACAGGAGTACGGTTTAGAAGAGTATGTACTTTGGCTCTTCCCTCGGGGTTCAGTGTTACACTCCGATGCAACACAGCAGGTTTACTGTAACCCTCCACCATCACATTCACGATGAAACGCCGAAATTGCATCCTGATTCAATACAAAATTCGCAATGCCGATTTCTGTCCACAGGAGTACGGTTTAAAAGAGTATGTACTTTGGCTCTTCCCTGGGGGCTGAGTTTTGGATTCCGATGCACCACAGCAGGTTTACTGTTGCCCTTCGACCATTACAATGACGATGAAACACAGGAATTGCATCCCGATTCAATACAAAATTCGCAATGTCGATTTATTTTGACGAGAGAAACTTTTCGGGTAGCCCGTTTTTGGGCTCTTCCCTGGGGGCCCAGTGTTAGACTACGATGCACCACAGCAGGTTTACTGTTGCCCTTCGACCATCACATTGACGATGCAACACAGATATAGCATCCTGATTCAATTCAAAATTCGCAATGCCGGTTTGTGTCCACAGGAGTACGGTTTAGAAGAGTATATACTTTGGCTCTTCCCTGGGAGCCCAGTGTAAGACTCCGACGCACCACAGCAGGTTTACTGTATCCCTTCGACCATCACATTGACGATGAAACAAAGAAATTGCATCCCGATTCAGTACAAAATTCGCAATGCCGATTTCTGTCCACAGGGGTACGGTTTAGAAGAGTATGTACTTTGGCTCTTCCCTGGGGGCCCAGTGTAAGACTGCGAAGCACCACAGCAGATTTACTGTATCCCTTCGACCAACACATTGACGATGATACACAAAAATTGTATCCCGGTTGAATACAATATTCGCAATGCCGATTTCCATCCACAGGAGTACGGTTTAGAAGAGTATGTACTTTGGCTCTTCCCTGGGGCCCAGTGTAAGTCTCCGATGCACCACAGCAGTTTTTCTAAAACCCTTCGACCATCACATTGACGATAAAACACAGAAATTGCATCCCGAATCAATACAAAATTCGCAATGCCGATTTTTGTCCACAGGAGTACGGTTTAGAAGAGAATGTACTATGGCTCATCCCTGGGGCCCAGTGTAAGACTCCGATGCACCACAGCAGGCACACTGTATCCCTTCGACCATCACATTGACGATGAAACACAGAAATTGCATCCCGATTCAACACTAAATTCACAATTCCGATTTCTGTCCACAGGAGTACGGTTTAGAAGAGTATATACTTTGGCTCTTCCCTGGGGGCTGAGTGTTAGACTCCGATGCACCACAGCAGGTTTACTGTAACCCTTCGACCATCACATTGACGATGAAACACAGAAATTGCATCTCGATTCAATACTAAATTTGCATTTCCGATTTCTGTCCACAGGAGTATGGTTTAGAAGAGTATGTACTTTGGCTCTTCCCTGGGGGCCCCGTGTAAGACTCAGATGCACCACAGCAGGTTTACTGTATCCCTTCGACCATCACATTGACGATGAGAGGCAGAAATTCCATCCCGATTCAATATAAAATTCGCAATGCCGATTTCTGTCCACAGGAGTACGGTTAAGAAGAGTATGTACTTTGGCTCTCCCCTGGGTGCTGAGTGTTAGACTCCGACGCACCACAGCAGATTTACTGTAACCCTTCGACCATCACATTGACGATGAACCACAGAAATTGCATCCCGATTCAATACAAAATTCGCAATGCCGATTTCTTTCCACAGGAGTACGGTTTAGAAGAGTATGTACTTTGGCTCTTCCCTGGGGGCTGAGTGTTAGACTCCGATGCACCACAGCAGGTTTACTGTAACCCTACGACTATCACATTGACGATGAACCACAGAAATTGCATCCCGATTCAATACAAAATTCGCAATGCCGATTTCTGTCCACAGCAGTACGGTTTAGAAGAGTATGTACTTTGGCTCTTCCCTGGGGGCCTGCGTTAGATTCCAATGCACCAAAGCAGGTTTACTGTATCCTCCGACCATCACATTGACGATGAAACACAGAAATTGCATCCCGATTCAGTACAAATTTCGCAATGCCGATTTCATTCCACAGGAGTACGGTTTAGAAGAGTATGTACTTTGTCTCATCCCTGGGGGCTGAGTGTTAGACTCCGATGCACCACAGCAGGTTTACTGTTGCCCTTAAACCATCACATTGACGATGAAGCACAGAAATTGCATCCAGATTCAGTACAAAATTCGCAATGCCGATTTCTGTCCACAGGAGTACGGTTTAGAAGAGTATGTACTTTGGCTCTTCCCTGGGGGCCCAGTGTAAGACTGCGAAGCACCACACCAGATTTACTGTATCCCTTCGACCAACACATTGACGATGATACACAGAAATTGTATCCCGGTTGAATACAATATTCGCAATGCCGATTTCCATCCACAGGAGTACGGTTTAGAAGAGTATGAACTTTGGCTCTTCCCTGGGGGCCCAGTGTAAGACTCCGATGCACCACAGCAGTTTTCCTAAAACCCTTCGACCATCACATTGACGATGAAACATAGAAATTGCATCCCGATTCAACACTAATTTCACAATTCCGATTTCTGTCCACAGGAGTACGGTTTAGAAGAGTATGTACTTTGGCTCTTCCTGGGGGCCCCGTGTAAGACTCAGATGCACCACAGCAGGTTTACTGTATTCCTTCGACCATCACATTGACGATGAGAGACAGAAATCGCATCCCGATTCAATATAAAATTCGCAATGCCGATTTCTTTCCACAGGAGTACGGTTTAGAAGAGTATGTACTTTGGCTCTTCCCTGGGGGCCCAGTGTAAAACTGCGATGCACCACAGCAGATTTACTGTAACCCTTCGACCATCACTTTGACGATGAAACACAGAAATTACATAGCGATTCAATACAAAATTCGCAATTTCGATTTATATTGACGAGAGTAACGTTTCGTGGAGCCCGTTTTTGGGCTCTTCTCTGGGGGCCCAGTGTTAGACTACGATGCACTACAACAGGTTTACTGTATCCCTTCGACCATCACATTGACGATGAAACACAGAAATTGCATCCCGATTCAATACAAAATTCGCAATGCCGATTTCTGTCCACAGGAGCACGGTTTAGAAGAGTATGTACTTTGGCTCTTCCCTGGGGGCCCAGTGTAAGACACCGATGCACCACAGCAGGTTTACTGTATCCCTTCGACCATCACATTGACGATGAAACACAGAAATTGCATCCCGATCAATACAAAATTCGCAATGCCGATTTCTGTCAACAGGAGTACGGTTTAGAAGAGTATGTACTTTGTCTCTTCCCTGGGGGCCCGTTGTAAGACTCCGATGCACCACAGCAGGTTTACTGTATCCCTTCGACCATCACACTGACGATGAAACACAGAAATTGTATCCCGATTGAATACAATATTCGCAATGCCGATTTCCATCCACAGGTGTACGATTTAGAAGAGTATGTACTTTGGCTCCTCCCTGGGGGCCCAGTGTGAGACTCCGATGCACCACAGCAGGTTTACTGTATCCCTTCGACCATCACATTGACGATGAGAGACAGAAATTGCATCCCGATTCAATACAAAATTCGCAATGCCGATTTCTGTCCACAGGACTACGGTTAAGAAGAGTATGTACTTTGTCTCTTCCCTGGGTGCTGAGTGTTAGACTCCGATGCACCACAGCAGGTTTACTGTATCCCTTCGACCATCACATTGACGATGAAACACAGAAATTGCATCCCGATCAATACAAAATTCGCAATGCCGATTTCTGTCCACAGGAGTACGGTTAAGAAGAGTATGTACTTTGCCTCTGCCTTGGGTGCTGAGTGTTAGACTCCGATGCACCACAGCAGGTTTACTGTTGCCCTTGGACCATCACATTGACGATGAAGCACAGAAATTGCATCCAGATTCAGTACAAAATTCGCAATGCCGATTTCTGTCCACAGGAGTACGATTTAGAAGAGTATGTACTTTGGCTCTTCCCTGGGGGTTCAGTGTTACACTCCGATGCAACACAACAGGTTTACTGTAACCCTCCACCATCACATTCACGATGAAACGCCGAAATTGCATCCTGATTCAATACAAAATTCGCAATGCCGATTTCTGTCCACAGGAGTACGGTTTAATAGAGTATGTACTTTGGCTCTTCCCTGGGGGCTGAGTTTTGGATTCCGATGCACCACAGCAGGTTTACTGTTGCCCTTCGACCATCACAATGACGATGAAACACAGGAATTGCATCCCGATTCAATACAAAATTCGCAATGTCGATTTATATTGACGAGAGAAACTTTTCGGGTAGCCCGTTTTTGGGCTCTTCCCTGGGGGCCCAGTGTTAGACTACGATGCACCACAGCAGGTTTACTGTTACCCTTCGACCATCACATTGACGATGCAACACAGATATAGCATCCTGATTCAATTCAAAATTCGCAATGCCGGTTTCTGTCCACAGGAGTACGGTTTAGAAGAGTATATACTTTGGCTCTTCCCTGGGAGCCCAGTGTAAGACTCCGATGCACCACAGCAGGTTTACTGTATCCCTTCGACCATCACATTGACGATGAAACAAAGAAATTGCATCCCGATTCAGTACAAATTTCGCAATGCCGATTTCATTCCACAGGACTACGGTTTAGGAGAGTATGTACTTTGGCTCTTCCCTGGGGGACCAGTGTTGGACTCCGATGCACGACAGCAGGTTTACTGTATCCTTTCGACCATCACATTGACGATGAAACACAGAAATTGCATCCTGATTCAATACATAATTCACTATGGCGATTTCTGTCCACAGGAGTACGGTTTAGAAGAGTATGTACTTTGGCTTCTCCCTGTGGGCCAGTGTTGACTCCAATGCACCACTTCAGGTTCACTGTATCCCTTCGACCATCACATTGTCGATGAAACACAGAAATTGCATCCCGATTCAATACAAAATTCGCAATGCCGATTTCTGTCCACAGGGGTACGGTTTAGAAGAGTATGTACTTTGGCTCTTCCCTGAGGGCCAGTGTTAGACTCCGATGCACCACAGCAGGTTTACTGTTTCCCTTCGACCATCACATTCATGATGAAACCCAGAAATTGCATCCCGATTCAATACAAAATTCGCAATTCCGATTTCTGTCCACAGGAGTACGGTTTAGAAGACTATGTACTTGGGCTCTCCCCAGGGGGCTCAGTGTTAGACTGTGATGCACCACAGCAGGTTTGCTGTATCCCTTCGACCATCACATTGACGATGAAACCCAGAAATTGCATCCCGATTCAATACAAAATTCGCAATTCCGATTTCTGTCCACAGGAGTACGGTGTAGAACAGTATGTACTTTGGCCTTTCCCTGGGGGCCCAGTGTCAGACTACGATGCACCACAGCAGGTTTACTGTATCCCTTCGACCATCTCATTGACGATGAAACACAGAAATCGCATCCCAATTCAGTACAAAAATCGCAATACCGATTTCATTCCACAGTAGTACGGTTTAGAAGAGTATGTACTTTGGCTCTTCCCTGGGGGCCAGTGTTAGACTCCGATGCACCACAGCGTGTTTACTGTATCCCTTCGACCATCACATTGACGATGAAACACCGAAATTGCATCCCGATTCAGTACAAAATTCGCAATGCCGATTTCATTCCACAGGAGTACGGTTTAGAAGAGTATGTACTTTGGCTCTTCCCTGGGGGCCAGTGTTAGACTCCGATGCACCACAGCAGGTTTGCTGTATCGCTTCGACCATCACATTGACGATGAAACACAGAAATTGTATCCCGATTCAGTACAAATTTCGCAATGCCGATTTCATTCCACAGGAGTACGGTATAGAAGAGAATGTACTTTGGCTCTTCCCTGGGGGACCAGTGTTGGACTCCAATGCACCACAGCAGGTTTACTGTACCCCTTCGACCATCACATTCGTGATGAAACCCAGAAATTGCATCCCGATTCAATACAAAATTCGCAATTCCGATTTCTGTCCACAGGAGTACGGTGTAGAACAGTATGTACTTTGGCCTTTCCCTGGGGGCCCAGTGTCAGACTACGATGCACCACAGCAGGTTTACTGTATCCCTTCGACCATCTCATTGACGATGAAACACAGAAATCGCATCCCAATTAAGTACAAAATTCGCAATGTCGATTTCATTCCACAGTAGTACGGTTTAGAAGAGTATGTACTTTGGCTCTTCCCTGGGGTTCAGTGTTAGACTCCTATGCACCACAGCATGTTTGCTGTATCCCTTCGACCATCACATTGACGATGAAACACCGAAATTGCATCCCGATTCAGTACAAAATTCGCAATGCCAATTTCATTCCACAGGAGTACGGTTTAGAAGACTATGTACTTGGGCTCTCCCCAGGGGGCTCAGTGTTAGACTGTGATGCACCACAGCAGGTTTACTGTATCCCTTCGACCATCACATTGACGATGAAACACAGAAATTGCATCCCGATTCGATACAAAATTCGCAATGCCGATTTCTGTCCACAGGAGTACGGTTTAGAAGAGTATGTACTTTGGCTCTTTCCTGGGGGTTGAGTGATAGACTCCGATGCACCACAGCCGGTTTACTGTTACCCTTCGACCATCACATTGACGATGAAACACAGAAATTGCATCCCGATTCAATACATATACGCAATGTCAATTTATATTGATGATAGTAACGTTTCGCGGTGCACGTTATGGGCTCTTCCCTGGGGGCCCAGTGTTAGACTCCGATGCACAACAGCAGGTTTACTGTATCCCTCCGACGGTCACATTGACGATGAAACACAGAAAGTGCTTCCCGACTCAATACAAAATTCGCAATGCCGATTTCTGTCCACAGCAGTAAGGTTTAGAAGAGTATGTACTTTGGCTCTTCCCTGGGGGCCAGGGTTAGATACCAATGCACCAAAGCAGGTTTACTGTATCCTCCGACCATCACATTGACGATGAAACACAGATTGCATCCCGATTCAGTACAAATTTCGCAATGCCGATTTCATTCCACAGGAGTACGGTTAAGAACAGTATATACTTTGGCTCTTCCCTGGGGGCTGTGTGTTAGACTCCAATGCACCACAGCAGGTTTACTGTTGCCCTTGGACCATCACATTGACGATGAAGCACAGAAATTGCATCGGGATTCAGTACAAAATTCGCAATGCCGATTTCTGTCCACAGGAGTACGGTTTAGAAGAGTATGTACTTTGGCACTTCCCTGGGGGCCCAGTGTTAGACTCCGATGCAACACAGCAGGTTTACTGTAACCCTCCACCATCACATTCCCGATGAAACGCCGAAATTGCATCCTGATTCAATACAAAATTCGCAATGCCGATTTCTGTCCACAGGAGTACGGTTTAAAAGAGTATGTACTTTGGCTCTTCCCTGGGGGCTGAGTTTTGGATTCCGATGCACCACAGCAGGTTTACTGTTACCCTTCGACCATCACAATGACGATGCAACACAGATATAGCATCCTGATTCAATACAAAATTCGCAATGCCGATTTCTTTCCCAGGAGTACGGTTTAGAAGAGTATGTACTTTGGCTCTTCCCTCGGAGCCCAGTGTAAGACTCCGATGCACCAGAGCAGGTTTACTGTATCCCTTCGACCATCACATTGACGATGAAACACAGAAATTGCATCCCGATTCAATACAAAATTCGCGATGCCGAATTCTGTCCACAGGAGTACGGTTTAGAAGAGTATATACTTTGACTGTTCCCTGGGGAACCAGTGTCAGACTACGATGCACTACAGCAGGTTTACTGTATCCCTTCGACCATCACATTGACGATGAAACAAAGAAATTGCATCCCGATTCAATACAAAATTCGCATTGCCGATTTCTGTACACAGGAGTATGGTTTAGAAGAGTATGTACTTTTGGCTCTTCCCTGGGGGCCCCGTGTAAGACTCAGATGCACCACAGCAGGTTTACTGTATTCCTTCGACCATCACATTGACCATGAGACAGAAATTGCATCCCGATTCAATATAAAATTCGCAATGCCGATTTCTTTCCACAGGAGTACGGTTTAGAAGAGTATGTACTTTGGCTCTTCCCTGGGGGCTGAGTGTTAGACTCCGATGCACCACACCAGGTTTACTGTAACCCTACGACTATCACATTGACGATGAACCACAGAAATTGCATCCCGATTCAATACAATATTCGCAATGCCGATTTCGGTCCACAGGAGTACGGTTTGAAGAGTATGTACTTTGACTCTACCCTGGGGGCTGAGTGTTAGACTCCGATGCACCACAGCAGGTTTACTGTTAACCTTGGACTATTACATTGACGATGAAGCACAGAAATTGTATCCGGAAGCAATACAAAATTCACTATGCCGACTTCTGACCACAGGAGTACGGTTTAGAAGAGTATGTACTTTGGCTCCTCCCTGGGGGCCCAGTGTTAGACTACGATGCACCACAGCTGGTTTACTGTATCCCTTCGACCATCACATTGAAGATGAAACCCAGAAATTGCATCCCGATTCAATACAAAATTCGCAATGCCGATTTCATTCCACAGGAGTACGGTTTAGAAGAGTATGTACTTTGGCTCTTCCCTGGGGGCCAGTGTTAGACTCCGATGCACCACAGCAGGATTACTGTATCGCTTCGACCATCACATTGACGATGAAACACAGAAATTGCATCCCGATTCAGTACAAATTTGGCAATGCCGATTTCATTCCACAGGACTACGGTTTAGAAGAGTATGTACTTTGGCTCTTCCCTGGGGGACCAGTGTTGGATTCCGATGCACGACAGCAGGTTTACTGTATCCTTTCGACCATCACATTGACGATGAAACACAGAAATTGCATCCTGATTCAATACATAATTCACTATGGCGATTTCTGTCCACAGGAGTACGGTTTAGAAGAGTATGTACTCTGGCTCTTCCCTGGGGGCCCAGTGTTAGACTACGATGAACCACAGCAGGTTTACTGTATCCCTTCGACCATCTCATTGACGATGAAACACAGAAATCGCATCCCAATTAAGTACAAAATTCGCAATGCCGATTTCATTCCACAGTAGTACGGTTTAGAAGAGTATGTACTCTGGCTCTTCCCTGGGGTTCAGTGTTAGACTCCTATGCACCACAGCATGTTTACTGTATCCCTTCGACCATCACATTGACGATGAAACACCGAAATTGCATCCCGATTCAGTACAAAATTCGCAATGCCAATTTCATTCCACAGGAGTACGGTTTAGAAGAGTAAGTACTTTGCCTCTTCCCTGGGGGCCCAGTGTTAGACTCCGATGCACCACAGCAGGTATACTGTTACCCTTGGACCATCACATTGACGATGAAGCACAGAAATTGCATCCGGATTCAATACAAAATTCGCAATGCCGATTTCTGTCCACAGGAGTACGGTTTAGAAGACTATGTACTTGGGCTCTCCCCAGGGGGCTCAGTGTTAGACTGTGGTGCACCACAGCAGGTTTACTGTATCCCTTCGACCATCACATTGACGATGAAACACAGAAATTGCATCCCGATTCAATACAAAATTCGCAATGCGAATTTCTGTCCACAGGAGTACGGTATAGAAGAGAATGTACTTTGGCTCTTCCCTGGGGGCTGAGTGTTAGACTCCGATGCACCACAGCAGGTTTACTGTTACTCTTGGACCATCACATTGACTATGAAGCACAGAAATTGCATCCGCATTCAATACAAAATTCAGTATGCCGATTCCTGTCCACAGGAGTACGGTTTAGAAGAGTATGTACTTTGGCTCTTCCCTAGGGGCCCAGTGTCAGACTACGATGCACCACAGCAGGTTTACTGTATCCCTTCGACCATCTCATTGACGATGAAACACAGAAATTGCATCCCAATTCAGTACAAAATTCGCAATACCGATTTCATTCCACAGTAGTACGGTTTAGAAGAGTATGTACTTTGGCTCTTCCCTGGGGGCCAGTGTTAGACTCCGATGCACCACAGCGTGTTTACTGTATCCCTTCGACCATCACATTGACGAAGAAACACCGAAATTGCATCCCGATTCAGTACAAAATTCGCAATGCCGATTTCATTCCACAGGAGTACGGTTTAGAAGAGTATGTACTTTGGCTCTTCCCTGGGGGCCAGTGTTAGACTCCGATGCACCACAGCAGGTTTGCTGTATCGCTTCGACCATCACATTGACGATGAAACACAGAAATTGTATCCCGATTCAGTACAAATTTCGCAATGCTGATTTCATTCCACAGGAGTACGGTATAAAAGAGAATGTACTTGGCTCTTCCCTGGGGGACCAGTGTTGGACTCCAATGCACCACTTCAGTTTTACTGTATCCCTTCGACCACCACATTGACGATGAAACACAGAAATTGCATCCCGATTCAATACAAAATTCGCAATTCCGATTTCTGTCCACAGGAGTACGGTGTAGAAGAGTATGTACTTTGGCTCTTCCCTGGGGGTCCAGTGTTAGACTACGATGCACCATAGCAGGTTTACTGTAACCCTTCGACCATCACATTGACGATGAACCAGTGAAATTGCATCCCGATTCAATACAAAATTCGCAATGCCGATTTCTTTCCACAGGAGTACGGTTTAGAAGAGTATGTACTTTGGCTCTTCCCTGGGGGCTGAGTGTTAGACTCCGATGCACCACAGCAGGTTTACTGTTACTCTTGGACCATCACATTGACTATGAAGCACAGAAATTGCATCCGCATTCAATACAAAATTCAGTATGCGGATTCCTGTCCACAGGAGTACGGTTTAGAAGAGTATGTACTTTGGCCTTTCCCTGGGGGCCCTGTGTCAGACTACGATGCACCACAGCAGGTTTACTGTATCCCTTCGACCATCTCATTGACGATGAAACACAGAAATCGCATCCCAATTAAGTACAAAATTCGCAATGCCGATTTCATTCCACAGTAGTACGGTTTAGAAGAGTATGTACTTTGGCTCTTCCCTGAGGTTCAGTGTTAGACTCCTATGCACCACAGCATGTTTACTGTATCCCTTCGACCATCACATTGACGATGAAACACCGAAATTGCATCCCGATTCAGTACAAAATTCGCAATGCCAATTTCATTCCACAGGAGTACGGTTTAGAAGAGTAAGTACTTTGCCTCTTCCCTGGGGGCCCAGTGTTAGACTCCGATGCACCACAGCAGGTATACTGTTACCCTTGGACCATCACATTGACGATGAAGCACAGAAATTGCATCCGGATTCAATACAAAATTCGCAATGCAGATTTCTGTCCACAGGAGTACGGTTTAGAAGACTATGTACTTGGGCTCTCCCCAGGGGGCTCAGTGTTAGACTGTGATGCACCACAGCAGGCTTACTGTATCCCTTCGACCATCACATTGACGATGAAACACAGAAATTGCATCCCGATTCAATACAAAATTCGCAATGCCGATTTCTGTCCACAGGAGTACGGTATAGAAGAGAATGTACTTTGGCTCTTCCCTGGGGGACCAGTGTTGGACTCCAATGCACCACAGCAGGTTTACTGTATCCTTTCGACCATTACATTGACGATGAAACACAGAAATTGCATCCTGATTCAATACATTATTCACTATGGCGATTTCTGTCCACAGGAGTACGGTTTAGAAGAGTATGTACTCTGGCTCTTCCCTGGGGGCCCAGTGTTAGATTACGATGAACCACAGCAGCTTTACTGTATCCCTTGGACCATCGCATTGACGATGAAACACAGAAATTGCATCCTGATTCAATACAAAATACGCAATGCCGATTTCTGTCCACAGGAGTACGGTTTAGAAGACTATGTACTTGGGCTCTCCCCAGGGGGCTCAGTGTTAGACTGTGATGCACCACAGCAGGTTTACTGTATCCCTTCGACCATCACATTGACGATGAAACACAGAAATTGCATCCCGATTCAATACAAAATTCGCAATGCCGATTTCTGTCCACAGGAGTACGGTATAGAAGAGAATGTACTTTGGCTCTTCCCTGGGGGACCAGTGTTGGACTCCAATGCACCACAGCAGGTTTACTGTATCCTTTCGACCATTACATTGACGATGAAACACAGAAATTGAATCCTGATTCAATACATATTTCACTATGGCGATTTCTGTCCACAGGAGTACGGTTTAGAAGAGTATGTACTCTGGCTCTTCCCTGGGGGCCCAGTGTTAGATTACGATGAACCACAGCAGCTTTACTGTATCCCTTCGACCATCACATTGACGATGAAACACAGAAATTGCATCCTGATTCAATACAAAATTCGCAATGCCGATTTCAGTCCACAGGAGTACGGTTTAGAAGAGTATGTACTTTGGCTTTTCCCTGTGGGCCAGTGTTGACTCTAATGCACCACTTCAGGTTTACTGTATCCCTTCGACCATCACATTGACGATGAAACACAGAAATTGCATCCCGATTCAATACAAAATTCGCAATGCCGATTTCTGTCCACAGGAGTACGGTATAGAAGAGAATGTACTTTGGCTCTTCCCTGGGGGACCAGTGTTGGACTCCAATGCACCACAGCAGGTTTACTGTATCCTTTCGACCATTACATTGACGATGAAACACAGAAATTGCATCCTGATTCAATACATAATTCACTATGGCGATTTCTGTCCACAGGAGTACGGTTTAGAAGAGTATGTACTCTGGCTCTTCCCTGGGGGCCCAGTGTTAGATTACGATGAACCACAGCAGCTTTACTGTATCCCTTGGACCATCGCATTGACGATGAAACACAGAAATTGCATCCTGATTCAATACAAAATACGCAATGCCGATTTCTGTCCACAGGAGTACGGTTTAGAAGACTATGTACTTGGGCTCTCCCCAGGGGGCTCAGTGTTAGACTGTGATGCACCACAGCAGGTTTACTGTATCCCTTCGACCATCACATTGACGATGAAACACAGAAATTGCATCCCGATTCAATACAAAATTCGCAATGCCGATTTCTGTCCACAGGAGTACGGTATAGAAGAGAATGTACTTTGGCTCTTCCCTGGGGGACCAGTGTTGGACTCCAATGCACCACAGCAGGTTTACTGTATCCTTTCGACCATTACATTGACGATGAAACACAGAAATTGCATCCTGATTCAATACATATTTCACTATGGCGATTTCTGTCCACAGGAGTACGGTTTAGAAGAGTATGTACTCTGGCTCTTCCCTGGGGGCCCAGTGTTAGATTACGATGAACCACAGCAGCTTTACTGTATCCCTTCGACCATCACATTGACGATGAAACACAGAAATTGCATCCTGATTCAATACAAAATACGCAATGCCGATTTCTGTCCACAGGAGTACGGTTTAGAAGACTATGTACTTGGGCTCTCCCCAGGGGGCTCAGTGTTAGACTGTGATGCACCACAGCAGGTTTACTGTATCCCTTCGACCATCACATTGACGATGAAACACAGAAATTGCATCCCGATTCAATACAAAATTCGCAATGCCGATTTCTGTCCACAGGAGTACGGTATAGAAGAGAATGTACTTTGGCTCTTCCCTGGGGGACCAGTGTTGGACTCCAATGCACCACAGCAGGTTTACTGTATCCTTTCGACCATTACATTGACGATGAAACACACAAATTGCATCCTGATTCAATACATATTTCACTATGGCGATTTCTGTCCACAGGAGTACGGTTTAGAAGAGTATGTACTCTGGCTCTTCCCTGGGGGCCCAGTGTTAGATTACGATGAACCACAGCAGCTTTACTGTATCCCTTGGACCATCACATTGACGATGAAACACAGAAATTGCATCCTGATTCAATACAAAATACGCAATGCCGATTTCTGTCCACAGGAGTACGGTTTAGAAGACTATGTACTTGGGCTCTCCCCAGGGGGCTCAGTGTTAGACTGTGATGCACCACAGCAGGTTTACTGTATCCCTTCGACCATCACATTGACGATGAAACACAGAAATTGCATCCCGATTCAATACAAAATTCGCAATGCCGATTTCTGTCCACAGGAGTACGGTATAGAAGAGAATGTACTTTGGCTCTTCCCTGGGGGACCAGTGTTGGACTCCAATGCACCACAGCAGGTTTACTGTATCCTTTCGACCATTACATTGACGATGAAACACAGAAATTGCATCCTGATTCAATACATAATTCACTATGGCGATTTCTGTCCACAGGAGTACGGTTTAGAAGAGTATGTACTCTGGCTCTTCCCTGGGGGCCCAGTGTTAGATTACGATGAACCACAGCAGCTTTACTGTATCCCTTGGACCATCGCATTGACGATGAAACACAGAAATTGCATCCTGATTCAATACAAAATACGCAATGCCGATTTCTGTCCACAGGAGTACGGTTTAGAAGACTATGTACTTGGGCTCTCCCCAGGGGGCTCAGTGTTAGACTGTGATGCACCACAGCAGGTTTACTGTATCCCTTCGACCATCACATTGACGATGAAACACAGAAATTGCATCCCGATTCAATACAAAATTCGCAATGCCGATTTCTGTCCACAGGAGTACGGTATAGAAGAGAATGTACTTTGGCTCTTCCCTGGGGGACCAGTGTTGGACTCCAATGCACCACAGCAGGTTTACTGTATCCTTTCGACCATTACATTGACGATGAAACACAGAAATTGCATCCTGATTCAATACATATTTCACTATGGCGATTTCTGTCCACAGGAGTACGGTTTAGAAGAGTATGTACTCTGGCTCTTGCCTGGGGGCCCAGTGTTAGATTACGATGAACCACAGCAGCTTTACTGTATCCCTTCGACCATCACATTGACGATGAAACACAGAAATTGCATCCTGATTCAATACAAAATACGCAATGCCGATGTCTATCCACAGGAGTACGGTTTAGAAGAGTATGTACTTTGGCTTTTCCCTGTGGGCCAGTGTTGACTCTAATGCACCACTTCAGGTTTACTGTATCCCTTCGACCATCACATTGACGATGAAACACAGAAATTGCATCCCGATTCAATACAAAATTCGCAATGCCGATTTCTGTCCACAGGAGTACGGTTTAGAAGAGTATGTACTTTGGCTCTTCCCTGAGGGCCAGTGTTAGACTCTGATGCACCACAGCAGGTTTACTGTACCCCTTCGACCATCACATTCGTGATGAAACCCAGAAATTGCATCCCGATTCAATACAAAATTCGCAATTCCGATTTCTGTCCACAGGAGTACGGTGTAGAACAGTATGTACTTTGGCTCTTCCCTGGGGCTCCAGTGTTAGACTACGATGCACCATAGCAGGTTTACTGTAACCCTTCGACCATCACATTGACGATGAACCAGTGAAATTGCATCCCGATTCAATACAAAATTCGCAATGCCGATTTCTTTCCACAGGAGTACGGTTTAGAAGAGTATGTACTTTGGCTCTTCCCTGGGGGCTGAGTGTTAGACCCCGATGCACCACAGCAGGTTTACTGTTACTCTTGGACCATCACATTGACTATGAAGCACAGAAATTGCATCCGCATTCAATACAAAATTCAGTATGCCGATTCCTGTCCACAGGAGTACGGTTTAGAAGAGTATGTACTTTGGCCTTTCCCTGGGGGCCCAGTGTCAGACTACGATGCACCACAGCAGGTTTACTGTATCCCTTCGACCATCTCATTGACGATGAAACACAGAAATCGCATCCCAATTAAGTACAAAATTCGCAATGCCGATTTCATTCCACAGTAGTACGGTTTAGAAGAGTATGTACTTTGGCTCTTCCCTGGGGTTCAGTGTTAGACTCCTATGCACCACAGCATGTTTACTGTATCCCTTCGACCATCACATTGACGATGAAACACCGAAATTGCATCCCGATTCAGTACAAAATTCGCAATGCCAATTTCATTCCACAGGAGTACGGTTTAGAAGAGTAAGTACTTTGCCTCTTCCCTGGGGGCCCAGTGTTAGACTCCGATGCACCACAGCAGGTTTACTGTTACCCATGGACCATCACATTGACGATGAAGCACAGAAATTGCATCCCGATTCAATACATATACGCAATGTCAATTTATATTGATGAGGGTAACGTTTCGGGGTGCACGTTATGGGCTCTTCCCTGGGGGCCCAGTCTTAGACTCCGATACACAACAGCAGGTTTACTGTATCCCTCCGACGGTCACATTGACGATGAAACACAGAAAGTGCTTCCCGACTCAATAAAAAATTCGCAATGCCGATTTCTGTCCACAGCAGTAAGGTTTAGAAGAGTATGTACTTTGGCTCTTCCCTGGGGGCCAGGGTTAGATACCAATGCACCAAAGCAGGTTTACTGTATCCTCCGACCATCACATTGACGATGAAACACAGATTGCATCCCGATTCAGTACAAATTTCGCAATGCCGATTTCATTCCACAGGAGTACGGTTAAGAACAGTATATACTTTGGCTCTTCCCTGGGGGCTGTGTGTTAGACTCCAATGCACCACAGCAGGTTTACTGTTGCCCTTGGACCATCACATTGACGATGAAGCACAGAAATTGCATCGGGATTCAGTACAAAATTCGCAATGCCGATTTCTGTCCATAGGAGTACGGTTTAGAAGAGTATGTACTCTGGCTCTTCCCTGGGGGCCCAGTGTTAGATTACGATGAACCACAGCAGCTTTACTGTATCCCTTGGACCATCGCATTGACGATGAAACACAGAAATTGCATCCTGATTCAATACAAAATACGCAATGCCGATTTCTGTCCACAGGAGTACGGTTTAGAAGACTATGTACTTGGGCTCTCCCCAGGGGGCTCAGTGTTAGACTGTGATGCACCACAGCAGGTTTACTGTATCCCTTCGACCATCACATTGACGATGAAACACAGAAATTGCATCCCGATTCAATACAAAATTCGCAATGCCGATTTCTGTCCACAGGAGTACGGTATAGAAGAGAATGTACTTTGGCTCTTCCCTGGGGGACCAGTGTTGGACTCCAATGCACCACAGCAGGTTTACTGTATCCTTTCGACCATTACATTGACGATGAAACACAGAAATTGCATCCTGATTCAATACATATTTCACTATGGCGATTTCTGTCCACAGGAGTACGGTTTAGAAGAGTATGTACTCTGGCTCTTGCCTGGGGGCCCAGTGTTAGATTACGATGAACCACAGCAGCTTTACTGTATCCCTTCGACCATCACATTGACGATGAAACACAGAAATTGCATCCTGATTCAATACAAAATACGCAATGCCGATGTCTATCCACAGGAGTACGGTTTAGAAGAGTATGTACTTTGGCTTTTCCCTGTGGGCCAGTGTTGACTCTAATGCACCACTTCAGGTTTACTGTATCCCTTCGACCATCACATTGACGATGAAACACAGAAATTGCATCCCGATTCAATACAAAATTCGCAATGCCGATTTCTGTCCACAGGAGTACGGTTTAGAAGAGTATGTACTTTGGCTCTTCCCTGAGGGCCAGTGTTAGACTCTGATGCACCACAGCAGGTTTACTGTACCCCTTCGACCATCACATTCGTGATGAAACCCAGAAATTGCATCCCGATTCAATACAAAATTCGCAATTCCGATTTCTGTCCACAGGAGTACGGTGTAGAACAGTATGTACTTTGGCTCTTCCCTGGGGCTCCAGTGTTAGACTACGATGCACCATAGCAGGTTTACTGTAACCCTTCGACCATCACATTGACGATGAACCAGTGAAATTGCATCCCGATTCAATACAAAATTCGCAATGCCGATTTCTTTCCACAGGAGTACGGTTTAGAAGAGTATGTACTTTGGCTCTTCCCTGGGGGCTGAGTGTTAGACCCTGATGCACCACAGCAGGTTTACTGTTACTCTTGGACCATCACATTGACTATGAAGCACAGAAATTGCATCCGCATTCAATACAAAATTCAGTATGCCGATTCCTGTCCACAGGAGTACGGTTTAGAAGAGTATGTACTTTGGCCTTTCCCTGGGGGCCCAGTGTCAGACTACGATGCACCACAGCAGGTTTACTGTATCCCTTCGACCATCTCATTGACGATGAAACACAGAAATCGCATCCCAATTAAGTACAAAATTCGCAATGCCGATTTCATTCCACAGTAGTACGGTTTAGAAGAGTATGTACTTTGGCTCTTCCCTGGGGTTCAGTGTTAGACTCCTATGCACCACAGCATGTTTACTGTATCCCTTCGACCATCACATTGACGATGAAACACCGAAATTGCATCCCGATTCAGTACAAAATTCGCAATGCCAATTTCATTCCACAGGAGTACGGTTTAGAAGAGTAAGTACTTTGCCTCTTCCCTGGGGGCCCAGTGTTAGACTCCGATGCACCACAGCAGGTTTACTGTTACCCATGGACCATCACATTGACGATGAAGCACAGAAATTGCATCCCGATTCAATACATATACGCAATGTCAATTTATATTGATGAGGGTAACGTTTCGGGGTGCACGTTATGGGCTCTTCCCTGGGGGCCCAGTCTTAGACTCCGATGCACAACAGCAGGTTTACTGTATCCCTCCGACGGTCACATTGACGATGAAACACAGAAAGTGCTTCCCGACTCAATACAAAATTCGCAATGCCGATTTCTGTCCACAGCAGTAAGGTTTAGAAGAGTATGTACTTTGGCTCTTCCCTGGGGGCCAGGGTTAGATACCAATGCACCAAAGCAGGTTTACTGTATCCTCCGACCATCACATTGACGATGAAACACAGATTGCATCCCGATTCAGTACAAATTTCGCAATGCCGATTTCATTCCACAGGAGTATGGTTAAGAACAGTATATACTTTGGCTCTTCCCTGGGGGCTGTGTGTTAGACTCCAATGCACCACAGCAGGTTTACTGTTGCCCTTGGACCATCACATTGACGATGAAGCACAGAAATTGCATCGGGATTCAGTACAAAATTCGCAATGCCGATTTCTGTCCATAGGAGTACGGTTTAGAAGAGTATGTACTTTGGCTCTTCCCTGGGGGCCCAGTGTTAGACTCCGATGCAACACAGCAGGTCTACTGTAACCCTCCACCATCACATTCCCGATGAAACGCCGAAATTGCATCCTGATTCAATACAAAATTCGCAATGCCGATTTCTGTCCACAGGAGTACGGTTTAAAAGAGTATGTACTTTGGCTCTTCCCTGGGGGCTGAGTTTTGGATTCCGATGCACCACAGCAGGTTTACTGTTACCCTTCGACCATCACAATGACCATGAAACACAGGAATTGCATCCCGATTCAATACAAAATTCGCAATGTCGATTTCTATTGACGAGAGAAACTTTTCGGGTAGCCCGTTTTTGGGCTCTTCCCTGGGGGCCCAGTGTTAGACTACGATGCACCACAGCAGGTTTACTGTTACCCTTCGACCATCACATTGACGATGCAACACAGATATAGCATCCTGATTCAATTCAAAATTCGCAATGCCGATTTCAGTCCACAGGAGTACGGTTTAGAAGAGTATATACTTTGACTGTTCCCTGGGGAACCAGTGTCAGACTACGATGCACTACAGCAGGTTTACTGTATCCCTTCGACCATCACATTGACGATGAAACAAAGAAATTGCATCCCGATTCAATACAAAATTCGCAATGCCGATTTCTGTCCACAGGAGTACGGTTTAGAAGAGTATGTACTTTGGCTCTTCCCTGGGGGCCCAGTGTAAGACTGCGAAGCACCACAGCAGATTTACTGTATCCCTTCGACCAACACATTGACGATGATACACAAAAATAGTATCCCGGTTGAATACAATATTCGCAATGCCGATTTCCATCCACAGGAGTACGGTTTAGAAGAGTATGTACTTTGGCTCTTCCCTGGGGGCCCAGTGTAAGTCTCCGATGCACCACAGCAGTTTTACTAAAACCCTTCGACCATCACATTGACGATAAAACACAGAAATTGCATCCCGATTCAATACAAAATTCGCAATGCCGATTTTTGTCCACAGGAGTACGGTTTAGAAGAGAATGTACTTTGGCTCATCCCTGGGGCCCAGTCTAAGACTCCGATGCACCACACCAGGCTTACTGTATCCCTTCGACAATCACATTGACGATGAAACACAGAAATTGCATCCCGATTCAACACTAAATTCACAATTCCGATTTCTGACCACAGGAGTACGGTTTAGAAGAGTATATACTTTGGCTCTTCCCTGGGGGCTGAGTGTTAGACTCCGATGCACCACAGCAGGTTTACTGTAACCCTTCAACCATCACATTGACGATGAAACACAGAAATTGCATCTCGATTCAATACTAAAGTTGCATTTCCGATTTCTGTCCACAGGAGTATGGTTTAGAAGAGTATGTACTTTGGCTCTTCCCTGGGGGCCCCGTGTAAGACTCAGATGCACCACAGCAGGTTTACTGTATCCCTTCGACCATCACATTGATGATGAGAGGCAGAAATTGCATCCCGATTCAATATAAAATTCGCAATGCCGATTTCTGTCCACAGGAGTACGGTTAAGAAGAGTATGTACTTTGGCTCTTCCCTGGGGGCTGAGTGTTAGACTCCGATGCACCACAGCAGGTTTACTGTAACCCTACGACTATCACATTGACGATGAACCACAGAAATTGCATCCCGATTCAATACAATATTCGCAATGCCGATTTCGGTCCACAGGAGTACGGTTTGAAGAGTATGTACTTTGACTCTTCCCTGGGGGCTGAGTGTTAGACTCCGATGCACCACAGCAGGTTTACTGTTACCCTTCGACCATCACATTGACGATGATACACAGAAATTGCATCCCGATTCAATACATATACGCAATGTCGATTTATATTGACGAGAGTAACGTTTCGGGGTGCACGTTTTTGGGCTCTTCCCTGGGGGCCCAGTGTTAGACTCCGATGCACAACAGCAGGTTTACTGTATCCCTTCGACGGTCACATAAACGATGAAACACAGAAATTGCTTCCCGACTCAATACAAAATTCGCAATGCCGATTTCTGTCCACAGCAGTACGGTTTAGAAGAGTATGTACTTTGGCTCTTCCCTGGGGGCCTGGGTTAGATTCCAATGCACCAAAGCAGGTTTACTGTATCCTCCGACCATCACATTGACGATGAAACACAGAAATTGCATCCCGATTCAGTACAAATTTCGCAACGCCGATTTCATTCCACAGGAGTACAGTTTAGAAGAGTATGTACTTTGTCTCATCCCTGGGGGCTGAGTGTTAGACTCCGATGCACCACAGCAGGTTTACTGTTGCCCTTGGACCATCACATTGACGATGAAGCACAGAAATTGCATCCAGATTCAGTACAAAATTCGCAATGCCGATTTCTGTCCACAGGAGTACGGTTTAGAAGAGTATGTACTTTGGCTCTTCCCTGGGGGCCCAGTGTAAGAGTGCGAAGCACCACAGCAGATTTACTGTATCCCTTCGACCAACACATTGACGATGATACACAGAAATTGTATCCCGGTTGAATACAATATTCGCAATGCCGATTTCCATCCACAGTAGTACGGTTTAGAAGAGAATGTACTTTGGCTCTTCCCTGGGGGCCCAGTGTAAGACTCTGATGCACCACAGCAGTTTTACTAAAACCCTTCGACCATCACATTGACGATGAAACATAGAAATTGCATCCCGATTCAACACTAATTTCACAATTCCGATTTCTGTCCACAGGAGTACGGTTTAGAAGAGTATATACTTTGGCTCTTCCCTGGGGGCTGAGTGTTAGACTCCGATGCACCACAATAGGTTTACTGTAACCCTTCGACCATCACATTGACGATGAAACACAGAAATTGCATCTCGATTCAATACTGAATTTGCATTTCCGATTTCTGTCCACAGGAGTATGGTTTAGAAGAGTATGTACTTTTGGCTCTTCCCTGGGGGCCCCGTGTAAGACTCAGATGCACCACAGCAGGTTTACTGTATTCCTTCGACCATCACATTGACGATGAGAGACAGAAATTGCATCCCGATTCAATATAAAATTCGCAATGCCGATTTCTTTCCACAGGAGTACGGTTTAGAAGAGTATGTACTTTGGCTCTTCCCTGGGGGCTGAGTGTTAGACTCCGATGCACCACACCAGGTTTACTGTAACCCTACGACTATCACATTGACGATGAACCACAGAAATTGCATCCCGATTCAATACAATATTCGCAATGCCGATTTCGGTCCACAGGAGTACGGTTTGAAGAGTATGTACTTTGACTCTACCCTGGGGGCTGAGTGTTAGACTCCGATGCACCACAGCAGGTTTACTATTAACCTTGGACTATCACATTGACGATGAAGCACAGAAATTGTATCCGGAAGCAATACAAAATTCACTATATCGACTTCTGACCACAGGAGTACGGTTTAGAAGAGTATGTACTTTGGCTCCTCCCTGGGGGCCCAGTGTTAGACTACGATGCACCACAGCTGGTTTACTGTATCCCTTCGACCATCACATTGAAGATGAAACCCAGAAATTGCATCCCGTTTCAGTACAAAATTCGCAATGCCGATTTCATTCCACAGGAGTACGGTTTAGAAGAGTATGTACTTTGGCTCTTCCCTGGGAGCCAGTGTTAGACTCCGATGCACCACAGCAGGATTACTGTATCGCTTCGACCATCACATTGACGATGAAACACAGAAATTGCATCCCGATTCAGTACAAATTTCGCAATGCCGATTTCATTCCACAGGACTACGGTTTAGAAGAGTATGTACTTTGGCTCTTCCCTGGGGGACCAGTGTTGGACTCCGATGCACGACAGCAGGTTTACTGTATCCTTTTGACCATCACATTGACGATGAAACACAGAAATTGCATCCTGATTCAATACATAATTCACTATGGCGATTTCTGTCCACAGGAGTACGGTTTAGAAGAGTATGTACTCTGGCTCTTCCCTGGGGGCCCAGTGTTAGACTACGATGAACCACAGCAGGTTTACTGTATCCCTTCGACCATCACATTGACGATGAAACACAGTAATTGCATCCTGATTCAATACAAAATACGCAATGCCGATGTCTATCCACAGGAGTACGGTTTAGAAGAGTATGTACTTTGGCTCTTCCCTGGGGGACCAGTGTTGACTCCAATGCACCACAGCAGGTTTACTGTTTCCCTTCGACCATCACATTCATGATGAAACCCAGAAATTTCATCCCGATTCAATACAAAATTCGCAATTCCGATTTCTGTCCACAGGAGTACGGTTTAGAAGAGTATGTACTTTGGCTCTTCCCTGGGGGTCCAGTGTTAGACTACGATGCACCATAGCAGGTTTACTGTACCCCTTCGACCATCACATTGACGATGAAACACAGAAATTGCATCCCGATTCAATACAAATTTCGCAATGCCGATTTCATTCCACAGGACTACGGTTTAGAAGAGTATGTACTTTGGCTCTTCCCTGGGGGACCAGTGTTGGACTCCGATGCACGACAGCAGGTTTACTGTATCCTTTCGACCATCACATTGACGATGAAACACAGAAATTGCATCCTGATTCAATACATAATTCACTATGGCGATTTCTGTCCACAGGAGTACGGATTAGAAGAGAATGTACTCTGGCTCTTCCCTGGGGGCCCAGTGTTAGACTACGATGAACCACAGCAGGTTTACTGTATCCCTTCGACCATCACATTGACGATGAAACACAGAAATTGCATCCCGATTCAATACAAAATTCGCAATGCCGATTTCTTTCCACAGGAGTACGGTTTAGAAGAGTATGTACTTTGGCTTTTCCCTGTGGGCCAGTGTTGACTCCAATGCACCACTTCAGGTTTACTGTATCCCTTCGACCACCACATTGACGATGAAACACAGAAATTGCATCCCGATTCAATACAAAATTCGCAATGCCGATTTCTGTCCACAGGAGTACGGTTTAGAAGAGTATGTACTTTGGCTCTTCCCTGAGGGCCAGTGTTAGACTCTGATGCACCACAGCAGGTTTACTGTACCCCTTCGACCATCACATTCGTGATGAAACCCAGAAATTGCATCCCGATTCAATACAAAATTCGCAATTCCGATTTCTGTCCACAGGAGTACGGTGTAGAAGAGTATGTACTTTGGCTCTTCCCTGGGGGTCCAGTGTCAGACTACGATGCACCATAGCAGGTTTACTGTAACCCTTCGACCATCACATTGACGATGAACCAGTGAAATTGCATCCCGATTCAATACAAAATTCGCAATGCCGATTTCTTTCCACAGGAGTACGGTTTAGAAGAGTATGTACTTTGGCTCTTCCCTGGGGGCTGAGTGTTAGACTCCGATGCACCACAGCAGGTTTACTGTTACTCTTGGACCATCACATTGACTATGAAGCACAGAAATTGCATCCGCATTCAATACAAAATTCAGTATGCCGATTCCTGTCCACAGGAGTACGGTTTAGAAGAGTATGTACTTTGGCCTTTCCCTGGGGGCCCAGTGTCAGACTACGATGCACCACAGCAGGTTTACTGTATCCCTTCGACCATCTCATTGACGATGAAACACAGAAATCGCATCCCAATTAAGTACAAAATTCGCAATGCCGATTTCATTCCACAGTAGTACGGTTTAGAAGAGTATGTACTTTGGCTCTTATCTGGGGTTCAGTGTTAGACTCCTATGCACCACAGCATGTTTACTGTATCCCTTCGACCATCACATTGACGATGAAACACCGAAATTGCATCCCGATTCAGTACAAAATTCGCAATGCCAATTTCATTCCACAGGAGTACGGTTTAGAAGAGTAAGTACTTTGCCTCTTCCCTGGGGGCCCAGTGTTAGACTCCGATGCACCACAGCAGGTTTACTGTTACCCTTCGACCATCACATTGACGATGAAGCACAGAAATTGCATCCGGATTCAATACAAAATTCGCAATGCCGATTTCTGTCCACAGGAGTACGGTTTAGAAGACTATGTACTTGGGCTCTCCCCAGGGGGCTCAGTGTTAGACTGTGATGCACCACAGCAGGTTTACTGTATCCCTTCGACCATCACATTGACGATGAAACACAGAAATTGCATCCCGATTCAATACAAAATTCGCAATGCCGATTTCTGTCCACAGGAGTACGGTTTAGAAGAGTATGTACTTTGGCTCTTTCCTGGGGGTTGAGTGATAGACTCCGATGCACCACAGCCGGTTTACTGTTACCCTTGGACCATCACATTGACGATGAAGCACAGAAATTGCATCCGGATTCAATACAAAATTCACTATGCCGATTTCTGTCCACAGGAGTACGATTTAGAAGAGTATGTATTTCGGCTCCTCCCTGGCGGCCCAGTGTTAGACTACGATGCACCACAGCAGATTTACTGTAACCCTTCGACCATCACATTGACGATGAAACACAGAAATTGCATCCCGATTCAATACAAAATTCGCAATGCCGATTTCATTCCACATCTAGTACGGTATAGAAGAGTATGTACTTTAGCTCTTCCCTGGGGGCCCAGTGTTAGTCTCCGATGCACAACAGCAGGTTTACTGTTACCCTTCGACCATCACATTGACGATGAAACACAGAAATTGCATCCCGATTCAATACATATACGCAATGTCAATTTATATTGATGAGAGTAACGTTTCGGGGTGCACGTTATGGGCTCTTCCCTGGGGGCCCAGTGTTAGACTCCGATGCACAACAGCAGGTTTACTGTATCCCTCCGACGGTCACATTGACGATGAAACACAGAATGTGCTTCCCGACTCAATACAAAATTCGCAATGCCGATTTCTGTCCACAGCAGTAAGGTTTAGAAGAGTATGTATTTTGGCTCTTCCCTGGGGGCCCAGTGTTAGACTCCGATGCAACACAGCAGGTTTACTGTAACCCTCCACCATCACATTCACGATGAAACGCCGAAATTGCATCCTGATTCAATACAAAATTCGCAATGCCGATTTCTGTCCACAGGAGTACGGTTTAAAAGAGTATGTACTTTGGCTCTTCCCTGGGGGCTGAGTTTTGGATTCCGATGCACCACAGCAGGTTTACTGTTACCCTTCGACCATCACAATGACCATGAAACACAGGAATTGCATCCCGATTCAATACAAAATTCGCAATGTCGATTTCTATTGACGAGAGAAACTTTTCGGGTAGCCCGTTTTTGGGCTCTTCCCTGGGGGCCCAGTGTTAGACTACGATGCACCACAGCAGGTTTACTGTTACCCTTCGACCATCACATTGACGATGCAACACAGATATAGCATCCTGATTCAATTCAAAATTTGCAATGCCGATTTCAGTCCACAGGAGTACGTTTTAGAAGAGTATGGACTTTGGCTCTTCCCTCGGAGCCCAGTGTAAGACTCCGATGCACCAGAGCAGGTTTACTGTATCCCTTCGACCATCACATTGACGATGAAACACAGAAATTGCATCCCGATTCAATACAAAATTCGCGATGCCGATTTCTGTCCACAGGAGTACTGTTTAGAAGAGTATATACTTTGACTCTTCCCTGGGGAACCAGTGTCAGACTACGATGCACTACAGCAGGTTTACTGTATCCCTTCGACCATCACATTGACGATGAAACACAGAAATTGCATCCCGATTCAATACAAAATTCGCAATGCCGATTTCTGTCCACAGGAGTACGGTTTAGAAGAGTATGTACTTTGGCTCTTCCCTGGGGGCCCAATGTAAGACTCCGATGCACCACAGCACTTTTACTAAAACCCTTCGACCATCACATTCACGATAAAACACAGAAATTGCATCTCGATTCAATACAAAATTCGCAATGCCGATTTTTGTCCACAGGAGTACGGTTTAGAAGAGAATGTACTTTGGCTCTTCCCTGGGGGCCCAATGTAAGACTCCGATGCACCACAGCACTTTTACTAAAACCCTTCGACCATCACATTCACGATAAAACACAGAAATTGCATCTCGATTCAATACAAAATTCGCAATGCCGATTTTTGTCCACAGGAGTACGGTTTAGAAGAGAATGTACTTTGGCTCTTCCCTGGGGGCCCAATGTAAGACTCCGATGCACCACAGCACTTTTACTAAAACCCTTCGACCATCAGATTGACGATGAAACACAGAAATTGCATCCCGATTCAATACAAAATTCGCAATGCCGATTTCTGTCCACAGGAGTACGGTTTAGAAGAGTGTGTTCTTTGGCTCTTCCCTCGGGGCCCAGTGTTAAACTCCGATGCACTACAGCAAGTTACTGCATCCCTTCGACCATCGCATTGACGAGGAAACACAGAAATTACATCCCGATTCAAAACAAAATTCGCAATGCCGATTTCTGTCAACAGGAGTACGGTTTAGAAGAGTGTGTATTTTGGCTCTTCCCTGGGGTTTGAGTGTTAGACTCTGATGCACAACAGCAGGTTTACTGTCTCCCTTCGACCGTCACATTGACGACGAAACGCAGATATTGCATCCCGATTCAATACAGAATTCGCAATGCCTATTTCTGTCCACAGGAGTACAGTTTAGAAGAGAATGTACTTTGGCTCTTCCCTGGGGGCCCAGTGTAAGACTGCGAAGCACCACAGCAGATTTACTGTATCCCTTCGACCAACACATTGACGATGATACACAGAAATTGTATCCCGGTTGAATACAATATTCGCAATGCCGATTTCCATCCACAGGAGTACGGTTTAGAAGAGTATGTACTTTGGCTCTTCCCTGGGGGCCCAATGTAAGACTCCGATGCACCACAGCACTTTTACTAAAACCCTTCGACCATCACATTCACGATAAAACACAGAAATTGCATCTCGATTCAATACAAAATTCGCAATGCCGATTTTTGTCCACAGGAGTACGGTTTAGAAGAGAATGTACTTTGGCTCTTCCCTGGGGGCCCAATGTAAGACTCCGATGCACCACAGCACTTTTACTAAAACCCTTCGACCATCAGATTGACGATGAAACACAGAAATTGCATCCCGATTCAATACAAAATTCGCAATGCCGATTTCATTCCACATCTAGTACGGTATAGAAGAGTATGTACTTTGGCTCTTCCCTGGGGGCCCAGTGTTAGACTCCGATGCACAACGGCAGGTTTACTGTAACCCGTCGACCATCACATTGACGATGAAACAGAGAAATTGCATCCCGATTCAACACTAAATCACAATTCCGGACTCCGATGCACCAAAGCAGGTTTACTGTAACCCTTCGACCATCACATTGACGATGAAAAACAGAAATTGCATCTCGATTCAATACTAAATTCGCAATTCCGATTTCTGTCCACAGGAGTATGGTTTAGAAGAGTATGTACTTTGGCTCTTCCCTGGGGGCCCCGTGTAAGACTCAGATGCACCACAGCAGGTTTGCTGTATCCCTTCGACCATCACATTGACGATGAGAGACAGAAATTGCATCCCGATTCAATATAAAATTCGCAATGCCGATTTCTGTCCACAGGAGTACGGTTAAGAAGAGTATGTACTTCGGCACTGCCCTGGGTGCTGAGTGTTAGACTCCGATGCACCACAGCAGATTTACTGTAACCCTTCGACCATCACATTGACGATGAACCACAGAAATTGCATCCCGATTCAATACAAAATTCGCAATGCCGATTTCTTTCCACAGGAGTACGGTTTAGAAGAGTATGTACTTTGGCTCTTCCCTGGGGGCTGAGTGTTAGACTCCGATGCACCACAGCAGGTTTACTGTTACTCTTGGACCATCACATTGACGATGAAGCACAGAAATTGCATCCGCATTCAATACAAAATTCAGTATGCCGATTCCTGTCCACAGGGGTACGGTTTAGAAGAGTATGTACTTTGGCTCTTCCCTGGGGGCTGAGTGTTAGACTCTGATGCACCACAGCAGGTTTACTGTATCCCTTCGACCATCACATTGACAGTGAATCACAGAAATTGCGTCCCGATTCAATACTAAATTCGCAATTCCGATTTCTGTCCACAGGAGTACGGTTTAGAAGAGTATGTACTTTGTCTCTTCCCTGGGGCCCCAGTGTAAGACTGCGATGCACCACAGCAGGTTTACTGTATCCCTTCGTCCATCACATTGACGGTGAAACACAGAAATTCCGTCCCGATCAATACAAAATTCGCAATGCCGTTTTCTGTCCACAGGAGTACGGTTTAGAAGAGTATGTACTTTGGCTCTTCCCTGGGGGCTGAGTGTTAGACTCCGATGCACCACAGTTGGTTTACTTTAACCCTTCGACCATCACATTTACGATGAAATAGAGAAATTGCATCCCGATTCAATACAAAATTCGCAATGTCTATTTATATTGACGACAGTAACGTTTCGGGGAACCCGTTTTTGGGCTCTTCCCTGGGGGCACAGTGTTAAACTCCGATGTACCACAGCAGGTTAACTGTTACCCTTCGACCATCACATTGACGGTGAAACACAGAAATTGCGTCCCGATTCAATACTAAATTCGCAATTCCGATTTCTGTCCACAGGAGTACGGTTTAGAAGAGTATGTACTTTGTCTATTCCCTGGGGCCCCAGTGTAAGACTGCGATTCACCACAGCAGGTTTACTGTATCCCTTCGTCCATCACATTGACGGTGAAACACAGAAATTCCGTCCCGATCAATACAAAATTCGCAATGCCGTTTTCTGTCCACAGGAGTACGGTTTAGAAGAGTATGTACTTTGGCTCTTCCCTGGGGGCTGAGTGTTAGACTCCGATGCACCACAGCAGGTTTACTGTATCCCATTGACCATCACATTGACGATGAAACAGAGAAATTGCATCCCCATTCAATACAAAATTCGCAATGTCTATTTATATTGACGACAGTAACGTTTCGGGGAGCCCGTTTTTGGGCTCTTCCCTGGGGGCACAGTGTTAAACTCCGATGTACCACAACAGGTTAACTGTTACCCTTCGACCATCACATTGACGATGAAACACAGAAATTGCATCCCGATTCAATACAAAATTCGCAATGCCGATTTCTGTCCACAGGAGTACGGTTTAGAAGAATATGTACTTTGGCTCTTCCCTGGGGCCCAGTGTTAGAATCCGATGCACCACAGCAGGTTTTCTGTACCCTTCGACCGTCATATTGACGATGAAACACAAAAATTGCATCCCGATTCAATACAAAATTCGCAATGCCGATTACTGTCCACAGGAGTACGGTTTAGAAGAGTATGTACCTTGGCTCTTCCCTGGGGGCCTAGTGTATGCCTCCGATGCACCACAGCAGGTTTACTGTTACCCTTCGACCATCACATTGACGATGAAACACAGAAATTGCATCCCGATTCAATACAAAATTCGCAATGCCTATTTCTGTCCACAGGAGTACGGTGTAGAAGAGTTTGTACTTTGGCTCTTCCTTGGGGGTTGAGTGTTAGACTCCGATGCACCACAGCAGGTTTACTGTTACCCTTCGACCATCACATTGACGATGAAACGCAGAAGTTACGTCCCGATTCAATAAAAAATTCGCAATTCCGATTTCTGCCCACAGGATCTTCCCTGGGGGCCCATTGTTAGACTTCGATGCGCCACAGCAGGTTTATTGTTACCCTTCGACCATCACATTGACGATGAAACACAGAAATTGCATCCTGATTCAATATAAAATTCGCAATGCCGATTTCTGTCCACAGGAGTACGGTTTAGAAGAGTATGTACTTTGGCTCTTCCCACGGGGCTGAGTGTTAGACTCCGATGCACCACAGCAGGTTTACTGAATCCCGTCGACCATCACATTGACGATGAAACACAGAAATTGCATCCCGATTCAATACAAAATTCCCAATGCCGATTCCTGTCCACAGGAGTACGGTTTAGATGCGTACTGTAACACTTCGACCATCAAATTGACGATGAAACAGAGAAATTGCATCCCGATTGAATACAAAATTCGCAATGCCAATTTCTGTCCACAGGAGTACGGTTTAGAAGAGTATGTACTTTGGCCCTTCCCTGGGGGCTGAGTGTTAGACTCCGAAGCACTACATCAGGATTACTGTATCCTTTCGACCATCACATTGAAGATGAAAAACAGAAATTGCATACCGATTCAATACAAAATTCGCAATGCCGATTTCTGTTCACAGGAGTACGGTGTAGAAGAGTTTGTACGTTGGCTCTTCCTTGGGGGTTGAGTGTTAGACTCCGATGCACCACAGCAGGTTTACTGTTACCCTTCGACCATCACATTGACGATGAAACACAGAAATTGCATTCTGATTCAATATAAAATTCGCAATGCCGATTTCTGTCCACAGGAGCACGGTTTAGAAGAGTATGTACTTTGGCTCTTCCCTGTGGGCTGAATGTTAGACTCCGATGCACCACAGCAGATTTACTGTAACCCTTGGACCATCAAAAAGACGATGAAACAGAGAAATTCCATCTCGATTCAATACAAAATTCGCAATTCCGTTTTCTGTCCACAGGAGTACGGTTTAGAAGAATAAGTACTTTGGCTCTTCCCTGGGGGCCCAGTCTTAGACTCCGATGCACCGCAGCAGGTTTACTGTAACCCTTCGACCATCACATTGCCAATGAAACACAGAAGTTGCGTCCCGATTCAATAAAAAATTCGCAATTCCGATTTCTGCCCACAGGCTCTTCCCTGGGGGCCCAGTGTTAGACTTCGATGCACCATAGCAGGTTTATTGTTACCCTTCGACCATCACATTGACGATGTAACACAGAAATTGTATCCGGATTCAATACAAAATTCGCAATTCCGATTTCTGTCCACAGAAGTACGGTTTAGAAGGATATGTACTTTAGCTATTCTTTGGGGGTTGAGTGTTAGACCTCGATGCACCACAGCAGGCTTGCTGTTACCCTTCGACCATCACATTGACGATGAAACACAGAAATTGCATCCCGATTCAATACAAAATTCGCAATGTCCAATTCTGTCCACAGGAATACGTTTTAGAAGAGTATATACTTTGGATCTTCCCTGGGTGCCCAGTGATAGACTCCGATGCACCACAGCAGGTTTACTGTAACCCTTCGACCATCACATTGACGATAAAACACAGAAGTTGCATCCCGATTCAATACAAAATTCGCAATTCCGATTTCTGTCCACAGTAGTACGGTTTAGAAGAGAATGTACTTTGGCTCTTCCCTGGGGGCCCAGTGTTAGACTACGGTGCACCACAGCAGGTTTACTGTAACCCTTCGACCGTCACATTGACGATGAAACACAGAAATCTCATCCCGATTCAATACAAAATTCGCAATGCCGATTTCTGTCCACAGGAGTACGGTTTAGAAGAGTATGTATTTTGGCTCTTCCTTTGGGGCTGAGTGATAGACTCCGATGCACCTCAGCAAATTTACTGTAACCCTTCGACCTTAACATTGACGATGAAACACAGAAATTGTATCCCGATTCAATACAAAATTCGCAATGCCGATTTCCGTCCACAGGAGTACGGGTTAGAGGAGTGTGTGCTTTGGCTCTTCCCTGGGGGCTGAGTGTTAGACTCCGATGCACCACAGCAGGTTTACCGTATCCCTTCGACCATCACATTGACGATGAAACACAGAAATTGCATCCCAATTCAATACAAAAATTCGCAATGCCGATTTCTGTCTACGGGAGTACGGTTTAGAAGAGTATGTACTTTGGCTCCCCCTGGGGGCTGAGTGTTAGACTCCGATGTACCACAGCAGGTTTACTGTAACTCTTCGACCATCACATTGACGATGAAAAGCAGAAATTGCATCCCGAATCAAAACAAAATTCGCAATGTCGATTTATATTGACGAGAGTAACGTTTTTTGGGGAGCTCGTTTTTGAGCTCTTCCCTGGGGGCCCAGTGTTAGACTCCGATGCACCACAGTAGGTTTACTGTAACCCTTCGACCATCACATTGACGATGAAACACAGAAATTGCGTCCTCAATCAATACAAAATTCGCAATGCCGATTTCTGTCCACAGGAGTCTGGCTAGGAGAGTATGTACTTTGGCTCTTCCCTGGGGGCCCAGTGTTAGACTGTGATGTGCCACAGCAGGTTTACTGTATCCCTTCGACCGTCACATTGACAATGAAACACAGAAATTGCATCCCGATTCAATACAAAATACGCAACGCAGATTTCTGTCCACAGGATTACGGTTTAGATGAGTATGTACTTTGGCTCTTCCCTGGGGGCCCAGTGTAAGACTCCGATGCACCACAGCACGTTTACTGTTACCCTTGGACCATCACATTGACGATGAAGCACAGAAATTGCATCCCGATTCAATACAAAATTCGCAATTCCGATTTCTCTCCACAGGATTATGGTTTAGAAGAGTATGTAATTTGCCTCTTCCCTGGGGGCTGAGTGTTAGACTCCGATGCACCTCAGCATGCATACTGTATCCCTTCGACCCTCACATAGACGATGAAACACAGAAATTGCATCCCGATTCAATACAAAATTCGCAATGCCAATTTCTGTCCACAGGAGTACGGTTTAGTAGAGTATGTACTTTGGCTCTTCCTTGGGACTGAGTGTTAGACTCCGAAGCACTACAGCTGGTTTACTGTATCCCTTCGACCGTCACATTAAAGGTAAAACACAGAAATTGCATCCCGATTCAATACAAAATTCGCAATGCCGATTTCTGTCCACAGGAGTACAGTTTAGAAGAGAATGTACTTTGGCTCTTCCTTGGGTGTTGAGTGTTAGACTCCGAAGCACTACAGCTGGTTTACTGTTACCCTTCGACCATCACATTCAAGATGAAACACAGAAATTGCATCCCGATTCAATACAAAATTCGCAATTCCGATTTCTCTCCACAGGATTATGGTTTAGAAGAGTATGTAATTTGCCTCTTCCCTGGGGGCTGAGTGTTAGACTCCGATGCACCTCAGCAGGTTTACTGTATCCCTTCGACCATCACATTAAAGATAAAACACAGAAATTGCATCCCGATTCAAAACAAATTTCGCAATGCCGATTTCTGTCCACAAGAATACGTTTTAGAAGAGTATATACTTTGGATCTTCCCTGGGTGCCCAGTGTTAGACTCCGATGCACCACAGCAAGTTTACTGTATCCCTTCGACCATCACATTCAAGATGAAACACAGAAATTGCATCCCGATTCAATACAAAATTCGCAATGCCGATTTCTGTCCACAGGAGTACGGTTTAGAAGATTATGTACTTTGGCTATGACCTGGGGCTGAGTGTTGGACTCCAATGCACCACAGCAGGTTTACAGTAACGCTTGGACCATCAAATTGACGATGAAACAGAGAAATTGCATCTCGATTCAATACAAAATCCGCAATTCCGATTTCTGTCCACAGGAGTACGGTTTAGAAGAGTATGTACTTTGGCTCTTTCCTGGGGGACCTGTGTTAGACTCCGATGCACCACAGCTGGTTTACTGTTACCCTTCGACCATCACATTGACGATGAAACACAGAAATTGCAATCCGATTCAATACAAAATTCGCAATTCCGATTTCTGTGCACAGGAGTACGGTTTAGAAGAGTATGTACTATGGCTCTTCCCTGGGGGCTGAGTGTTAGACTACGATGCACCACAGCAGGTTTACTGTAACCCTTCAACCATCACATTGACGATGAAACACAGAAATTGCATCCCGATTCAATACAAAATTCTCGATTCCGATTTCCGTCCACAGGAGTACGGTTTAGAAGAGTATGTACTTTGGCTCTTCCCTGGGGGTTGAGTGTTAGACTCCGATGCAGCACAGCAGGTTTACCGTATCCCTTCGACCATCACATTGACGATGAAACACAGAAATTGCATCCCGATTCAATACAAAAATTCGCAATGCCGATTTCTGTCCACAGGAGTACGGTTTAGAAGAGTATGTACTTTGGCTGTTCCCTGGGGGCTGAGTGTTAGACTCCGATGCACCTCAGCAAGATTACTGTTACCCTTCGACCATCACATTGACGATGAAACACAGAAATTGCATCCGGATTTAATACAAAATTCGCAATGTCGATTTATATTGACGAGAGTAACGTTTCGGGGAGCCCTTTTTTGGGCTCTTCCCTGGGGGCTGAGTCTTAGACTCCGATGCACCACAGCATGTATACTGTATCCCTTCGACCATCACATAGACGATGAAACACAGAAATTACATCCCGATTCAATACAAAGTTCGCACTGCCGATTTCTGTCCACAGGAGTACAGTTCAGATGAGTATGTACTTTGGCTCTTCCCTGGGGGCTGAGTGTTAGACCCCGATGCACCACAGCTGGTTTCCTCTAACCCTTCGGCCATCAAATTGACGATGAAACAGAGAAATTGCATCCTGATTCAATACAAAATTCGCAATGCCAATTTCTGTCCACAGGAGTACGGTTTAGAAGAGTATGTACTTTTGCTCTTCCCTGGGGACTGAGTGTTAGACTCCGAAGCACTACTGCAGGTTTACTGTATCCCATCGACCATCACATTAAAGATAAAACACAGAAATTGCATCCCGATTCAATACAAAATTCGCAATGCCGATTTCTGTCCACAGGAGTACGGTTTAGAAGAGAATGTACTTTGGCTCTTCCTTGGGGGTTGAGTGTTAGACTCCGATGCACCACAGCAGGTTTACTGTTACAATTCGACCATCACATTGACGATGAAACACAGAAGTTGCGTCCCGATTCAATAAAAAATTCGCAATTCCGATTTCTGCCCACAGGCACTTCCCTGGGGACCTAGTGTTAGACTTCGATGCACCACAGCAGGGTTATTGTTACCCTTCGACCATCACATTGACGATGAAACACAGAAATTGCATCCCGATTCAATACAATATTCGCAATGGCGATTTCTGTCCACAGGAGTACGGTTTAGAAGAGTATGTACTTAGGCTCTTCCCTGGGGGCCCAGTGTAAGAGCCCGATGCACCACAGCAGGATTACTGTATCCTTTCGAACATAACATTGACGATGAAAGACAAAAATTTCTTCCCGATTCAATACATATTTCGCAATGCCGAATTTTGTCCACAGGATTACGATTTAGAAGAGTATGTACGTTGGCTCTTCCCTGGGGGCCCAGTGTTAGACTACGATGCACCACAGCAGGTTTACTGTTACCCTTCGACCATCACATTGACGTTGAAACACAGAAATTGCATCCCGATTCAATACAATATTCGCAATGCCGATTTCTGTCCACAGGAGTACGGTTTAGGAGAGTATGTACTTAGGCTGTTAACTGGGGGCTGAGTGTTAGACTCCGATGCACCACAGCAGATTTACTGTTACCCTTCTTCCGTCACATTGACGATGAAACACAGAAATTGCATCCTCATTCAATACAAAATTCGCAATGCCGATTTCTGTCCACAGGAGTCTGGTTCGGGGAGTATGTACTTCGTCTCTTCGCTAGGGGCCCAGTGTTAGACTCCGATGCACCACAGTAGGTTTACTGGATCCCTTCAACCGTCACATTGACGATGAAACACAGAAATTGCATCCCGAATTATTACAAAATTCGCAATGCCGATTTCTGTCCACAGGTGTACAGTTTAGAAGAGTGTGTACTTTGGCTATTCCTTGGGTTCTGAGTGTTAGACTCCGATGCACCACAGCTGGTTTACTGTAACCCTTCGGCCATCACATTGACGATGAAACACAGAAATTGCATCCCGATTCAATACAAAATTCGCAATGCCGATTTCTGTCCACAGGAGTACGGTTTAGAAGAGTATGTACTTTGGCTCTTCCCTGGGGTCTGAGTGTTAGACTCCGATGCACCACAGCAGGTTTACTGTAACCCTTCGACCATCACATTGACGATGAAACACAGAAATTGCATCCCGATTCAATACAAAAATTCGCAATGCCGATTTCTTTCCCCATTAGTACGGGTTAGGAGAGTATGTACTTTGGCTCTTCCCAGGGGGCTGAGTGTTAGACTCCGATGCACCACAGCTGGTTTACTGTAACCCTTCCGCCATCACATTGACGATGAAACACAGAAATTGCATCCCGATTCAATACAAAATTCGCAATGCCGATTTCTGTCCACAGGAGTACGGTTTAGAAGAGTATGTACTTTGGCTCTTCCCTGGGGTCTGAGTGTTAGACTCCGATGCACCACAGCAGGTTTACTGTAACCCTTCGACCATCACATTGACGATGAAACACAGAA